>NC_090730.1:66072196-66102196 GCF_036898095.1 Palaemon carinicauda | reverse complement strand
GAAGACCCCTCTCTTCTCCCTCCCCACCTATCTCTTGTATAGCCTAGCCTATGCTTAGGTTAGTTTATACTCATCTGTCCCCTGTCCTACAAATCCTCCTTAGGGTGGATGAGTAGGGCTACCCGAGCTTCCCTGTGCTGTCCGCTCTGGTACATATACCTTCATAGTGTCCTATAAGGTTAGTTACTAGTGTAGCTCTGCATAGGGGAGTCTCCCCCCCCCCCCTCTTGGGTGTTCCCTAGTCCTCCCTTGGGCTACCTGCTCCCGGTCCCTAGTGACCCCTGCTTATGGATGCTAGAGCCTGTCTCTATCATGGGTACACCCCCTCAGGGAGGGGGAGGGATGTCTGGAACCCTGACGGTACTTCCTGCATCCTTTCCCCCCTCCCCCTGTCTCTCTATCTATCCGGGTGCCGGTCTCTTGCCGCCTCTACTACCGGCAATACCTGCCTCCCTCTTGGTGACTTCCCTACCCTTGCCGCCAGCCCCCCGTGTACCGAGGGACTGCCGGCTGCCGCCGGCTACTACCGGCAGCTCTCCTACTCCTATCTATTCGTCCGCTTGCCGGTCGATCTCCGGAGTGCCGGCATATACTGCCGGCAACCCGATACTACCTGTACCATCCTTACCCCAGTCACCAATCCGGCATCCTCCGGCTGCCGGAGCCGCCGCTCCCTGCCGGCGTGCCGCCGTTGTGCCGGCGGCCGCCATCCTGGTATCTAACTGACTTTGAAAATTGTCTGTTCTAGTGCCAGAATCTATGCTGGAGCGAGCTCCGGCGTGCCGGCGGCTTGCCGGATGCCCCGGAGGCGTCAAGAATACTTGCACCCCCTCTCTGTAGCTATCATAAGACTAAGATAGCCCTACCTTGCAAATAGATAAGCTGCTTTGCTTCTAAGATCAGTACCTAGTACTGCTCTATTAGTGATCATGCTGTCTCTTTGCATTCTTCTATTTCCAGCATGCTATGTGCATCTTAGCGCGGCTGGTTGCCAGAAGCAGTTACCCTTAATGAGGCCTTCTGGCTCTTATCTGGGAACCGAATGAATTCGATCCCAACCTTGTCCTTGGCTTTCCATGGAGTTCCAATATAATGGGAATCCTAGGAAACTATATCCAATGATCTCGGTCATTTGGATTATCCCAGGACCAAGCCTATGGTAACCAGCCGGGCGAGATGCATGGAGCGTGTTCTCCTTTACTGTTTCATTCTCTATGCATCACACCTTCCTTAAGTTAAAATTAATGATTAATATTAACTTAATTTAAGAGCCATTCCTATGACTCCCCCATACTCATTTTCTCTTTCTTCCACAGGAGGAGCAGATGAAGTGCGATTTCGCCTACTGTGCTGTGAAACGCTCGCAGTTTTACGGACATACGGCGTGCAGGACTCACGCCCCTTGCTCAGACAAGAAAGGGGATTGGAAGTTCTGGAATCCACTGGAATGTACGGTCTGCCAGGCCTACCTAGTTGAGGCCTTCCATAACCCTCCCTCAGCGGAGGTTAGAGACATTGCTCGTGAAAAACTGCGCAAGTGGGTGCGTGGTTTTCAGAGAAATGCTACTGGACCGTACCTGGCCACCGAAGAACTGAGGTCCCTGTTGTTCCCTAAGGCCTCCCCTGACTCAGTGGTTCCAAAGGAAGCAATCCCCACTGTCCAAATTACGGTGGAACCTGATGTGGTCATGGCTCAGTCCATGCACGAGTGTCGTTTGGATTCCGAGGATGATGAACAGATCTCTGACGTCTCGGAAGACACGGAGAAGACGCTTATGGCTCAAGGAGCCGAAGAGGACGAAGACAAGGTGGAATACACCGAGTCGGAGATTGGAGCTACTCCCTCGTCCATCCCTCCGCCTACTCCTACACCGACGGAAATGTCCCTTCCGTCTACCTCCTCGACCCCGGATCCTTCCTCTTCTACCCAAGAACTGATCCGACTGATTAGAGCTGTCATGGACGACAGACTGAAGGAGAACCAGGAGTCCATCAGGTCTATGATTGGATCCAGAGACACGAAGAAGATCTCGGTCAAGGATCTCCCAGCTTGCTCTCATGCCAACCCGTGGAGGTATGCAGAGCATATGGTTATTGCGACCGGCAGGATCTTTGTTAGCGACAAGATCGGCACGGTCCCGTTGGAAGATGTGGAGTTCTTCCCAAGCTTCGAGGCCTACCCGGACTGTTACGTCCGACTTCGTTCCGAACCTGCCTCGAAGGAGGAGACCGAACCTAAAGAAGAGATAGTGTTCGATCTCGCAAAGGCCCAGGCTATGCTAGCCTCCGCATTTAAGAGCAGGGGCTTTACCTGCTCTAAGCTTCCTGCCTTGAGCAAGAAGCATCCTACATATGTCGCACCTGACACTGCGATTCTTCCATTTTTGGAAAAGGCCTTAGCTGCATGCCTTAAAGCGGCGGAAGAAGGAAAACCCTGCCCTGCACTGGAGGAGTGCAGACCCTTCTCCATCGTGACACCCCCTGACACTAGACAATGGAAAGATGTCCAACATACTTTCGTCGTGGGTAGGCTCGATCCTGACGTCGCCGGACGTCAGTTTAATGAAGACCTCCCTAAGCTCAATGATCACCTCCTTCGCCGGGAACAAGACACGAAGGAGAGGCTTGCGGCATCGCTTTCTCATCAAGTCCAACTTGAAGTTATGGCCTGTGACACAGCAGTACCTGATCACTACATGGTACTGGCCAAATCCCACTTACTCACGGTAATGAAGGACTTGTACCATTTCATAAAGGCTCGTAGAGCCTGTCGTGAATTCGTGTTTGTCGGTGCCACCGTGAAACACGAACCCCGGAGGCTGATTTCCTCCAACATCTGGGGAAAGCACCTGTTTCCTTCTGACCTTGTCAAGGAAATAACTGACAGAGCCGCCACGGAGAATAGGAACCTTCTCCACAAGTGGGGCATGTCCAGAAAAAGGAAAACCTCTCAGGACGATGGACCTCAGCCTAAGAGGAAACCTCAGAAGCCGAAACCCCAGCAACGTCAACAACGACGTCAGTTTCCGGGACCCGCTACCTCCCAAGTGGTTGCCCAACCACAACAGACCTTTCAATTGGTCCCCCAACCGGTGTTGTCACAGTCACCGGTCTTCACCCCTGCCTTTGAGCAGCCATCCACTACCTTTCATGCCAGAGGTAGAGGCTCGTCCAGGGGTGCAAGCAGAGACGCCTCTCGTCGTCCCTCCAGAGGTAGAGGAGGAAAGGGAGCTAGCGGCCGAGGCAACAAGTCCTCGGGACACCAGAAGCAATGAAGTGCTTCCGGTGGGAGGAAGACTCCGCCAATTCCAGGATCGTTGGACCTTCGATCCTTGGGCACACAGCATCATCAAGAACGGTCTAGGCTGGAGTTGGGTGCAACCACCCCCAATCTTCCAGCGGTTCTTTCAACAATCAACCCCCATTCTGGAAGAATATGTTCTAGACCTCTTGAACAAGAAGGTGATAAGGAAGGTAAAGTCCACCAGGTTCCAAGGGAGACTGTTTTGCGTTCCCAAGAAGGACTCAGACAAGCTCAGAGTCATTCTGGACTTATCCCCCCTCAACAAGTTCATAGAGAACAACAAATTCAAGATGCTGACGCTTCAACAAATAAGGACCCTTCTGCCTCAAGGTTCCTACACGGTCTCTATAGACCTGGCGGATGCCTATTGGCACATTCCAATGAACCATCACGCTTCCTCCTACCTAGGATTTCGACTCCAAAGGAAAAGCTACGCCTTCCGGGCCATGCCATTCGGCCTCAATGTGGCCCCTCGGATCTTCACAAAGCTGGCGGATGCCATAGTACAACAGCTCCGCCTAAGAAACGTCCAGGTGATGGCCTACCTCGACGACTGGCTAGTCTGGGCTCCATCGCCCGAAGAGTGTACAAAGTCTTGCGACGAAGTTACCCAGTACCTAGAACACCTGGGATTCAAGATCAACGAGAAGAAATCTCGCCTCTCTCCGGCTCAGAAGTTTCAGTGGCTGGGAATCCACTGGAATCTTCAGTCACACCGCCTTTCCATCCCCCAGAAGAAAAGGAAGGAAATAGCAGGGTCTGTCAAGCGACTACTGAAATCCAAACGCATTTCAAGACGACAGCAGGAACGAGTTCTAGGCTCTCTACAATTCGCCTCAGTGACAAACCCAGTGCTTCGTGCACAGCTAAAGGATGCCGCGGGAGTCTGGAGACGATCGGCATCCATCGCTCGAAGAGACCTCAAGAGACGGCTTCCAAACAGACTTCGACGCCTCCTAAAGCCGTGGTCGGAAGCAATGGCCCTAAAAAGGTCCATTCCTCTCCAACACCCTCCTCCATCACTCAACATCCACACGGATGCCTCACTGGAGGGCTGGGGAGGTCACTCCCACCTGAAACAAGCTCAAGGGACCTGGTCTCCACTATTCAAGACGTTCCACATAAACATCTTGGAGGCCATGGCGGTCCTTCTTACTCTGAAGAAGCTATCCCCGCCGCCCTCGATCCACATCCGTCTAACCCTAGACAACTCGGTGGTAGTTCGTTGTCTCAATCGCCAGGGCTCAAGATCGCCCCAGATAAATCAGGTGCTTCTCCCAATCTTCCGTCTGGCGGAGAAGAAGAAGTGGCACCTGTCTGCAGTTCACCTACAAGGATTCCGCAACGTGACAGCGGATGCTCTATCTCGGACAAACCCGATAGAGTCGGAATGGTCTCTAGACGCAAGATCATTCTCCTTCATCTCTCATCAAGTCCCAGAACTTCAGATAGATCTCTTTGCAACGAGCGACAACAATCAACTTCCTCTGTACGTAGCCCCGTACGAGGACCCCAAAGCAGAAGCGGTGGACGCCATGTCACTGGACTGGAACAGATGGTCGAAGATATACCTGTTCCCTCCCACCAACCTTCTGTTGAAAGTCCTCTCCAAACTGAGAACCTTCAAAGGGACAGCGGCCCTAGTGGCTCCCAAGTGGCCCCGGAGCAACTGGTACCCCCTGGTCCTGGAGCTGCAGCCCAAGCTGATCCCTCTCCCGGGCCCAGTTCTCTCTCAACAAGTACAGAAGTCGACTGTCTTCGCTTCATCATCGAAAATCAAGGACCTTCATCTCATGATTTTCTCTCCCTTGCCGCAAAGAAGAGGTTTGGGATCTCGAAGAAAAGTCTAGACTTCCTAGAGGAATACAAGACCGAATCCACGAGACGGCAATACGAATCATCCTGGAGGAAATGGGTCTCCTTTGTTAAAGCAAAAAATCCTAAAGAAATCACCATTGATTTCTGTATGTCCTTCTTCATTCACCTTCATGGACAAGGATTAGCAGCCAATACGATTTCAACCTGCAAATCGGCTTTGACTAGACCAATTCTATATGCTTTCCAAATTGATCTGTCCAACGACATCTTTAACAAACTGCCGAAAGCATGTGCTCGCCTACGCCCAGCACCCCCTCCGAAACCGATCTCCTGGTCACTAGACAAGGTGCTCCATTTCGCCTCCAACTTGGACAATGATTCATGCCCCCTCAAGGATCTGACTCAGAAAGTTATATTTTTATTTGCTCTCGCCTCGGGAGCTCGAGTCAGCGAAATAGTGGCATTATCAAGAGAAGAGGGACACATCCTGTTTGCTGATTCAGGAGAAGTGACCCTCTCCCCCGATCCGACGTTTCTCGCCAAAAATGAATTACCCACCAAAAGATGGGGCCCTTGGAGAATATGCCCCCTGAAGGAGGATGTCTCTCTATGTCCAGTAGAGAGTCTCAAGGTCTATCTTCGCAGAACTTCAAACTTTGGTGGAGGCCAACTCTTCAAAGGAGAAACATCGGGCAGCGACCTGTCACTGAAACAATTAAGAGCGAAAATCACCTACTTCATTCGCAGAGCGGATCCGAACAGTACACCCGCTGGTCATGATCCTAGAAAAGTGGCATCTTCTCTGAACTTCTTTCAGAGCATGGACTTCGAGAGCCTTAAGAACTTTACGGGCTGGAAGTCCTCGCGAGTTTTCTTTAAACATTATGCGAAACAAGTGCACGAAATCAAACATTTTGTGGTAGCCGCAGGTAGTGTTATGAAACCTGCACCTAACTCTGCGTAGAACAGTGAGTTACTTGGGACTCTAACTCTTCGGGTGCCTATGTTGACCCTCGAGTGATTCATAGTGATGTCTAAAAACACTTAGTGCTTTTATAACTGTTCTTATCCCAGGTGAAATGTCATAGTGTCACACAAGTGCCGCATGCCTTGAGCATGATGTGTTATTTAAAGACTTGCGTTCCTCGAGAACGAGTACCTACTAATCCTGAAATTCCCTTTCAGATTCAAGAGCAAGCCTTTATTTCTATGTACATTATTATTACTGTAAATGAACTTTACTTTTGCTGTAAATTATTTAATTTCTGCATTGTGAAATAAAATTTCTATTTTATTACTTATGCGTCTCTTTCAGCTCCTACTTACTATGAAATACATACTGTCATAGTTTTATTTATTCCTCCTTTCTTATGGTCATGAAGAATTTAAGATGTCTATTCCTAAATTATATTCACCTTGTCTCAGTAAGGTTCCTACACGAATACTTACTTCTGATGATCAGGAGATGAACTCTACACACAGTGCCCAACCACCACTGGCCTACTTCAGAATGTTCCTATACAAATATCAAACATTCTGCTTCATCTCTAAGCTCTTAAAAGCTCTTCTGTCAAGATGAATAGCCCTTCAATACCACTTTGACGTCGGCATAGCCCATGGGAACTTCCTACCAATGGGGGGCAGGATACTTCGTTCCTATGGTTCTTACCTAAGATTACTTTGCTGTTTTGTCAATGCCTAGGCACTTAACTCTGGGGGAAAATCTACCACGATACATTGATTCTCTGGTACTCTTCCATCAGGACGCCATGGCTTGAGCCCAAAAAACGGATTTTGAGCGAAGCGAAAAATCTATTTTTGGGTGAGATAGCCATGGCGTCCTGATGGACCCTCCCTACTACTTCGTTCAGTTTGTTCCCACCCTACACAATTGTATCATGGTGATGGGCAGCAACTGGCGCCAGGATAAAGACGCGCGTGACGTCATTAGAGCAATGGCGTCCGTTTGTTTACGTCTCGAGTATCAGTAGTAGCCACGAGTGAGATTAGCTGTGGAACGGCTCCCAGCTATTCTCAGCCCTTACACACCGAAGCGTTAACTCTGTTCGGGGTGGAGATAGCTATGTGGCACGACCAGACATGCGTGTCCCCTGTTGTATTACGATGTCTTAAAGGGAAACCTTTGAGATACTCGCTCCAGAAGTTAGAATTCTGTGATAACCTGTGGTTAAATTCTCTGGGAATATCTTAGTAGTCTTATACCCAAGGAAGCTACCAAACAGGAACCTTCCATCAGGACGCCATGGCTATCTCACCCAAAAATAGATTTTTCGCTTCGCTCAAAATCCGTTTCCTCTTCCCTCTGACTAGCCTAGGCTAACCCTAGTCAGCTTTGCCGTGAATTTTATTCAGGTAAATCTAGGCTAGGGTGTTTCCGTTCCTTTCCCTCAACCGCAGAGGAAGGTTTTGTCTGTGATCGGTAGCCGTCTGGCTTGGAGAATTGAATTCCTAAGTCAGGTTAGGCTACCAATGCAGGAGGCTATACCTCCCTAGGCCCCACCTGAAGGCATTATATGATAATGTCTCCTCTCTGTGGCCTAGCAGACAGTCCTGTGCCGGCAGATCCTAAAGCCGAAGAATTGAATTCTTCCCTTGCTTAAGGTCTCCGACACTAGATTCTGCTCCTATCCACTGAGACAGCGGCCTGGGTGCCGCAATCTCACCCTATCAGACTAACCTAATCTAGGGAATTGAATTCCCTGGTCCCTAAGGTTGTCTTTACTCTGGATCAGAATCTTTTAGGTTAGGTAGGACCTACCAGGTACTACCTCACCTACAGGACCCTTACCCCTCCTTTAGTGTTGGCCTAGCCTTCACACATCTTGGCCTTGCAGGGTTGATTGTGGGATTGGCTCAGGTTCTCTGTCGATCGTCGACTGAGTCGGCTGCCGGAAAAGATTCCCCTAACCTATCGAGTGAAAAAAAACGATATTACTGTCACACACCCGTAAAAGCTGATAACAAAGTAGGGTAAAAAAATCCGGTCGCCTGTATTTTATTGAAATGTTGCTGTCAACAGTATATTTTTACGGAGAATTTACGATTAAAATTACGATTTTTATTTAACAGTATAGTTGGGTAGCAGCAAAATTTTTAATTCTCTGCCTGTCATTCAGAATTCTACACACCCAATATGGCGCGCAAACCCTTACTAACCTACGCTCTTTTACTGTCGTTCCCTCTAAGACTATACCAAGTCCTACAGAAGGTCTCAGACTATGCTAACTAATCCAAGGACTCATCGAAGTCCATAGCAACTATGCCATTCCATTCCCATGTTTTTCATTTTAGCAACTTTGCGTTAACATACACCGAGTCATTAATATCTCCTTTTTTTATTTACTTATTATAAATCTATGTATTTCTTGTTAATGGGCTATACAATCAAATCTAGTATTAATCTGGGGTAAACAGCTTATCATTTACACTTCTCCATCATACTCTGCTATATTGTGATAAATACATAAAGAGCGAGTGTCTGGATATATATATATATATATATATATATATATATATATATATATATATATATATATATATATATATATATATAACGGATTTTGAGCGAAGCGAAAAATCTATTTTTGGGTGAGATAGCCATGGCGTCCTGATGGAAGGTTCCTTTTTGGTAGCTTCCTTGGGTAAATAACTACTAAGATATTCCCAGAGAATTTAACCACAGGTTATCACAGAATTCTAACTTCTGGAGCGAGTATCCTAAAGGTTTCCCTCTTAAGACATCGTATATCAACAGGGGACGCATGTATTAACGCGCCACATAGCTATCTACACGCCGAACAGATTTAACACTTCGATGTGGAGGGGCGGAGAATAGCTGGGAGCCGTTCCACAGCTAATTTCGTCCGTGGCTACTTTTGGTACTCGAGACGTAAACAAACGGGCGCCATTGCTAAATGACGTCACGTCCGTCCTCATCCTGAAGCCAGTTGCTTGCCGATCACCATGATACAGTAGAGCAGGGTGGGACCTAAAAACTGGACGAAGTAGCAGGGAGGGTCCATCAGGACGCCATGGCTATCTCACCCAAAAATAGATTTTTCGCTTCGCTCAAAATCCGTTTTTTGGGCTCAAGCCATGGCGTCCTGATGGAAGAATACCAGAGAATCAATGTATCGTGGTAGATTTTCCCCTATTAGGTAAGTGCCAAGGGCTTTGAACAATGTAGCATAGTAATCTTAATAAAAGAACTGTAGGGAAGAATCTTCCTGCCCCCCTTGGCAGTGAAGTTCCCACGGGCCATGCCGAGATCAAAGTGGTTATCGAAGGGCTATTCACCTTGCTGGAAGAACCTGAAGAACTTGGTGACGAGACTGAATGGTTGGCATTCGTATCGGAACATACTCGAAGGCAGACAAGTGGTGGTTGGACACTGTGTGTCGAGAAGGAGAGTTTCGTCTTTAGGGTATGAAGAGTAAGTATTCGTATTGGAATATTACATTGCGAAGGTGAATATATAATAAGGGTTAGGACCTTAGTATCTCCATGAACCATAGGGAAGGGATAAAAAAACTATGACAGGCATGTATTTCATAGTATAAGTAGGAGCGGATTGAGACGCACAAGTAATAAAATAAGAATTTTATTTCACAATTGCAGAAAAATAAATGAATTGCAGTAATAAGTAAATTTAATTTACAGTAAATTATAATGTACATAGTAATAAAGACTTGCTCTTGAATCTAAAAGGGAATTTCAAATTTATTAGTAGGCACTCGTTCTCGAGGAACGTCAGTCTTTAATTAAAACACATCATGCTCTAGGCATGCGGCACTTGTGTGACGACTATGACATTTCACCTGGGATAAGAACAGTTATAAGAAAGCACTAAGTGTTTTCGACATCACTACGTATCGCTCGAGGGTCAACATAGGCACCCGAAGAGTTAGAGTCCCAAATAACTCGCTGTTCTATGCAGAGTTAGGTGCAGGTTTCATAACACTACCTGCGGCTACCACAAAATGTTTGACTTCGTGCACTTGTTTCGCATAATGTTTGAAGAAAACACGCGAGGACTTCCAGCCTGTGAAGCTTTTAAGGCTTTCGAAGTCCATACTCTGAAAGAAATTCAGAGACGATGCAACTTTTCTAGGATCGTGACCGGCGGGTGTACTGTCAGGATCCGCTCTGCGAATGAAGTAGGTGATTTTCGCTCTTAATTGTTTCAGTGACAGGTCGCTGCCCGATGTTTCTCCTTTGAAGAGTTGGCCTCCACCAAAGTTCGAAGTTCTGCGAAGATAGACCTTGAGGCTCTCTACTGGGCATGGAGAGGCATCTTCCTTCAGGGGGGCATATTCTCCAGGGGCCCCATCTTTTGGTGGGTAATTCCCTTTTGTCGAGAAACGTCGGATCCGGGGAGAGGGTAATGTCTCCTGAATCAGTAAACAGGATGTGACCCTCTTCTCTTGACAATGCCACTATTTCGCTGACTCGGGCTCCTGAAGCAAGAGCAAAGAGAAATATAACTTTCTGAGTCAGATCCTTGAGAGGGCATGAATCATTATCCAAGTTGGAGGCGAAATGGAGCACCTTGTCCAATGACCAGGAGATCGGTTTCGGTGGGGGTGCTGGGCGTAGACGAGCGCATGCTTTCGGCAGTTTATTGAAGATGTCGCTGGACAGATCAATTTGGAAGGCATACAACAGTGGTCTAGTCAAGGCCGATTTGCAAGTCGAGATCGTATTGGCTGCTAATCCCTGTCCATGAAGGTGAATGAAGAAGGACATGCAGAAATCAATGGTGATTTCCTTAGGATTTTTTGCCTTGACGAAAGAGACCCATTTTCTCCAAGATGATTCGTATTGCCGTCTTGTGGATTCGGTCTTGTATTCCTCGAGGAAGTCTAGACTTTTCTTCGAGATCCCAAACCTCTTCTTTGCGGCTAGGGAGAGAAAATCATGAGATGAAGGTCCTTGATTTTCGATGATGAAGCGAAGACAGTCGACTTCTGTACTTGTTGGGAGAGAACTGGGCCCGGGAGAGGGATCAGCTTGGGCTGCAGCTCCAGGACCAGGGGGTACCAGTTGCTCCGGGGCCACTTGGGAGCCACTAGGGCCGCTGTCCCTTTGAAGGTTCTCAGCTTGGAGAGGACTTTCAGCAGAAGGTTGGTGGGAGGGAACAGGTAGATCTTGGACCATCTGTTCCAGTCCAGTGACATGGCATCCACTGCTTCTGCCTTGGGGTCCTCGTACGGGGCCACATACCGAGGAAGTTGATTGTTGTCGCTCGTTGCGAAGAGATCGATCTGAAGTTCTGGGACTTGGTGAGAGATGAAGGAGAATGATCTTGCGTCTAGAGACCATTCCGACTCTATCGGGCTTGTCCGAGATAGAGCGTCCGCTGTCACGTTGCGGAATCCTTGTAGGTGAACTGCAGACAGGTGCCATTTCTTCCTCTCTGCCAGACGGAAGATTGTCAGAAGCACCTGATTTATCTGGGGCGATCTTGAGCCTTGGCGATTGAGACATCGAACTACCACCGAGTTGTCTAGGGTTAGACGAATATGGATCGAGGGAGGCGGGGAGAGTTTCTTCAGAGTTAGAAGGTCCGCCATGGCCTCCAAGATGTTGATGTGAAACGTCTTGAACAGGGGAGACCATGTGCCTTGAGCCTGTTTTTGGTGGGAGTGACCTCCCCAACCCTCCAGCGAAGCGTCCGTGTGGATGTTGAGTGATGGAGGTGGGTGTTGAAGAGGAATGGACCTTTTCAGGGCCTTTGCTTCCGACCACGGCTTGAGGAGAAGTCGAAGTCTGTTTGGGAGCCGTCTCTTGAGGTCTCTTTGAGCGATGGATGCAGAACGTCTCCAGACTCCCGCGGCATCCTTTAGCTGTGCACGAAGCACCGGGTTTGTTACTGAGGCGAACTGTAGAGAGCCTAGAACTCGTTCCTGCTGGCGTCTTGAGATCCGCTTGGATTTCAGTAGTCGCTTGACAGACCCTGCTATTTCCTTCCTTTTCTTCTAGGGGATGGAAAGGCGGTGTGACTGAAGGTTCCATTGGATTCCTAACCATTGGAACTTCTGAGCTGGAGAGAGGCGAGATTTCTTCACGTTTATCTTGAATCCCAGGTGTTCTAGGTACTGGGTGACTTTGCTGCAGGATTTTAAACAATCCTCGGGCGATGGAGCCCAGACTAGCCAATCGTCGAGGTAGGCCATCACCTGGACGTCTCGGAGGCGGAGCTGTTGTACTATGGCGTCCGCCAGCTTTGTGAAGATCCGAGGGGCCACATTGAGGCCGAAGGGCATGGCCCTGAAGGCGTAGCTTTTCCTTTGGAGTCGAAATCCTAGGTAGGAGGAAGCGTGATGGTTCATTGGAACATGCCAATAGGCATCCGCCAGGTCTATGGAGACCGTGTAAGAACCTCAAGGCAGAAGGGTCCTTATCTGTTGAAGAGTCAGCATCTTGAACTTGTCGTTCGCTATGAACTTGTTGAGGGGGGATAAGTCCAGAATGACTCTGAGTTTGTCGGAGTCTTTCTTGGGGACACAAAACAGTCTCCCTTGGAACCTGGTGGACTTTACCTTCCTTATCACCTTCTTGTTCAAGAGATCTAGGACATTCTTCCAGAAGGGGGGTTGATTGTTGGAAGAATTGCTGGAAGGTTGGGGGTGGTTGAGTCCAACTCCAGCCTAGACCCTTCTTGACGATGCTGTGCCCAGGGATCGAAGGTCCAACGATCCTGGAATTGGCGGAGTCTTCCTCCCACCGGAAGCACTTCATTGCTTCTGGTGTCCCGAGGGCTTACTGCCTCGGCCGCTAGCTCCCCTTCCTCCTCTGCCTCTGGAGGGTCGGCGAGACGCGTCTCTGCCTGCACCTCTGCTTGAGCCTCTACCTTTGGGACGAAAGGTAGTCGTCTGTTGCTCGAAAGCAGGGGTGAAAACCGGTGACTGTGACAAGACCGGTTGGGTGACCAGCTGAAAGGTCTGCTTTGGCTGAGCTGCCACTTGGGGAGTAGCGGGTCCCGGAAACTGTCGTCTCTGTTGACGTTGCTGGGGTTTCTGCTTGAAGGATTTCCTCTTAGGTTGAGGTCCGTCGTCCTGGGAGGATTTCCTCTTCTTTGACATGCCCCACTTGTGGAGAAGGTTCCTGTTCTCCGTGGCGGCCTTGTCAGTGATCTCTTTCACGAGGTCAGAGGGAAAGAGGTGCTTACCCCAGATGTTGGAGGAAATCAGCCTCCGGGGTTCGTGTTTCACAGTGGCACCTGAGAACACGAATTCTCGACAGGCTCTCCGAGCCTTCATGAAGTGAAACAAATCCTTCACCAGGGTTGCCATGTGGGATTTGGCGAGTACCATGTAGTGGTCTGGTACTCTGGTGTCACAAGCCATGATGTCAAGTTGGACCTGGTGGGACATGGATGCTGCAAGCCTCTCCTTTGTATCTTGTTCCCGACGAAGGAGGTGGTCGTTGAGTTTCGGGAGGTCTTCGTTAAACTGACGTCCGGCTACGTCAGGATCTAGCTTTCCCACCACGAAAGTATGCTGGATATCCTTCCAGTGTCGAGCGTCGGGGGGAGTTACTATGGAGAAGGGTCTGCACTCCTCCAGTGCAGGGCAGGGTTTTCCTTCTTCCACAGCCTTGAGGCACGCAGCGAAGGCCTTTTCCATGAAGGGAAGGACTGCATTGTCGGGTGCGACGTAGGTAGGGTGCTTCTTGCTCAGGGCCGGAAGCTTAGAGCAGGTAAAACCCCTACTTTTAAATGTGGTGGCTAGCATAGCCTGGGCCTTTGCGAGATCGAACACTATCTCCTCCTTGGGTTCGGTCTCTTCTTTAGAGGCAGGTTCAGAACGGAGCCGGACGTAACAGTCCGGGTAAGCCTCAAAGTTTGGGAAGAACTCCACATCTTCCAGGGGGACTGTGCCGATCTTATCGCTGACAAAGATCCTGCCGGTCGCAAAACCATATGCTCAGCATACCTCCAGGGGTTGGCATGTGAGCATGCAGGGAGATCCTTAACCGAGATCTTCTTCGGTTCTTTGGACCCCTTCATGGACCTGATGAACTCTTGAGTTTCTTTCAGCCTGTCGTCCATAATGGCTTTGATCATCCGGAACATCTCTTGGGCGGATGGAATGGGTTCCGGGGTAGCGGAGGTAGACGGGAGAGACACTTCCGTCGGTGTAGTACGGGCGGTGATGGAAGGAGGAGCGACCTCTTGCTCCGACTCGGTGTATTCCACCTGGTCCTCTTCATCTTCCGCACCTTGGGCCATAAGGGTCTTCTCCGTGCCCTCCGAAACATCCGACATATGATCGTCGTTTTCGGAATCCAGGTGGCACTCGTGCATGGACTGGGCCATGACTACGTCTGGTTCCACCGAAATTTGGACAGTGGGGATTAGTTCTTTGGGCACCACAGAATCGGGGGAGGCCTTTGGGAACAGAAGGGACCTCAATTCTTCAGTGGCCAGGTATGGTCCAGTGGCATTCTTCTGGAAGCCACGCACCCACTTGCGTAGCTTATCCCGAGGAGTGTCCCTGACCTCCGCTGAGGGAGGATTATGGAAGGCATCGACTAGTCGATCCTGGCAGACCACACAGCTCTGCGGGTCCCAGAACTTCAAATCCGCTCTCTTGTTGGCACAAGGGGCGTGAGTCCTACACGCCGTATGCCCGTAGAAGTGCGGGCGTTTCACAGCGCCGAAGTCGTAATCACACTTCATCTGCTCCTCCTGTAAAAGAAAGAGAAAATGAGTATGGGGGGAGTCATAAGAATGGCTCTTAAACTAAGTTAATATTAATCATTAATTTTAACTTGATAAAGGGTGTGATGCACAGAGGAAGGGAGATAGGATAGGAACATACTCTGTGCATCCCGCCCGGCTGGTTACTGTAACCTTCATCCTTGGACAATCCGAGGTGACCGAAGGCACAGGATAGAATTCCAGTAGAAGTCCATAGGGCAGATAGAATTCTATGGGAATTGTCAAGGATATAAGGTTGGGACTGAGGCCACTCAGTTCCAAATTAGGGGACTAAAAGATCCCATAGGGTAACGGCTTCCGGCAACCAGCCGCGCTAAGATACACGCAGCATGCTGGAAATCTGTGATATGCAAGAAGACAGCATGATTACCAATAGAACAGTAATAAGATACTGATCCATTTACGTAAACAAGCCATCTGGTTGCAGTGTAGGGCTATCAATATCAGATGATAGCTAGTAGAAGGGGGTGCAAGTCGCCTTGACGCCTCCGGAAGGTTCCGGCAGACCGCCGCCACGCCGGAGGCAGCTCCAGCAGAGTTTCTGGCATT
This sequence comes from Palaemon carinicauda, assembly GCF_036898095.1. Lineage (NCBI taxonomy): Eukaryota > Metazoa > Arthropoda > Malacostraca > Decapoda > Palaemonidae > Palaemon > Palaemon carinicauda. Next base: position 66,086,780 of record NC_090730.1, on the reverse strand, counting down.
AGGACAGACAATATAAAAGTCAAGAGTAATACCAGGGTGGCGGCCGCCGGCACAGCGGCGGCACGCCGGCAGAGGGAGCGGCGGCTCCGGCAGCCGGAGGTTGCCGGCTTGGTGACAGGAACAAGGATGGTTATAGCAGAACCGGACTGCCGGTAGTGGATGCCGGCACTCCGGGGGCCGGCCGGCGGGCGGACGACCAAGCTATGAGGAAGGAGGGAGAGCCATCGGCTGGAAGCCGGCGGCAGGCGGCAGTCCCCCGGCACACGGAGGACTGGCGGCCGAGAGGATAAGGGATGAGTCACCAAGGTAGGAGGTGGGTATCACCGACAGTGGAGGCGGCAAGGGACCGGCACCCGGATAGTGAAAGACCCCAGACATCCCCCCTGAGTGGGTGTACCCATGATAGAGGCTGACTCTATCACCCAGAAGCAGGGGCCGCAGAGGACCGGGAGCTAAGGTAGCCCAAGGGAGGGCTAGGGGACACCCAAGAGCGGGGGGGGGGGGGAAACCCCTGCATACAGAACACATCCAGTGGCTAACCCCATAGGACACTATGAAGGGTATGTGTACCCGAGCGGACTGCACACAGAAGCTCAAGGTAGCCCTATCACTCCACCCTAAGGAGGAGTTGTAGGACAGGGGACAGATGGGTATAGACTAACCTAAGTATAGGCTAGGCCATACAAGAGATAGGTGGGGAGGGGAGAAGAGAAGGGTCTTCCATGGAGGGGGTTCTGTACCAGAGCGGCCACTGAGGAAGGGAGGACACTCCTTAGCCTAAGGTAAGGCAGCTTGACTGAAAACGGTGCATGGGTATAGTTTCAGCAAGGAACAAAATTAACCCCTCCAAAACCTAACCTAGAGCAGGGATGTACGTCCTGAACTAGGAAGGATGGAAGACATATAGCTATTGCAGGAAAAGTCGGAGACCTAGCCCTAGCAATAGAGGAAGGACTAGCCGTTCCTCACTCTCGGGCGCAACCCTAAGGGGAGATCATTCCCTTAGGGAGGACAGAGAGGCGATAAAATACTCTGATATGAGCTTGAGCCCCTTACGTGGTAGGGGGAGCAAGGCTACACAGAGGGAATGCCCTAAGGCAGGGGGATGAAGGAAGCATATAGGGGTCCTACATGTAGGTTAGGTTAGAAAGACACACTATCTAACCTGTCCCCTATATGGTCCCTGAAGGCGAAAACACTTGCATCATAGTCAATAGTATTGTAAAATAATGCCACTATCTTCATAAATAAGCCTAGGATCACTGATAAATATCATGCATGAACACTGATATAGGCGCTCTGGCCTGGGGGCTATAGTAGCCAACTGGTATGGGGTCAATCGATGACCGATAAAAAAGCGTCAAAACACGATATAAAAGTTCCTAGCTATGAAGACTAAATAAACTAATAGTATCGATTAGTTAATAAGGCCGGAAGCGTTGTTGAGGCTAACTAAATAAGGCATGCAGAACAACAACGACGCCATAAAATGGCGGGTCCGGTTGAGGCACAGCTCTGCCACAAAACATCAAATATCTCGAAAAGTAAAATTTACTTTACGGTCAGAGCTTAACTAAACAATACTGGAACCTTGTACTCAACTTTCCAGAAGAAGGCGAGGCCGAAGGTAGCGACATGATGAAGATGCAAGTCGATAAAGTAAGCACAGGGAAAATCCGTCTAAGTAAGGCGAGCTACTATGCAAAGGATGAGGACGGACGTGACGTCATTTAGCAATGGCGCCCGTTTGTTTACGTCTCGAGTACCAAAAGTAGCCACGGACGAAATTAGCTGTGGAACGGCTCCCAGCTATTCTCCGCTCTTACACACCGAAGTGTTAAATCTGTTCGGCGTGTAGATAGCTATGTGGCGCGTTAATATATGCGCCCCCTGTTGATATACGATGTCTTAAGAGGGAAACCTTTAGGATACTCGCTCCAGAAGTTAGAATTTTGTGATAACCTGTGGTTAAATTCTCTGGGAATATCTTAGTAGTTATTTACCCAAGGAAGCTACCAAAAAGGAACCTTCCATCAGGACGCCATGGCTTGAGCCCAAATATATATATATATATATATATATATATATATATATATATATATATATATATATATATATATATATATATATATATATATATATATATATATATATATATATATATATATATGTGTGTGTGTGTGTGTGTGTGTGTGTGTGTGTGTGTGTGTGTGTATTCAAATAATTTCACTGCATAAAATCAAACTAACATATACATCTACATATTTTTCTATCCATAACCTGGGACACTACTCCATAAATATCAGGTTTCATTCCGATGGAGTGCACAACAGCGTTCGTATCCAGAATAAAGATGGAATACAGCATCACAGTAACCTTCTTCCTGGAATAACTGTCCTGGAAATTACACCGTCTTTATTTCTTCTTCATCTTACGTAAGAAGTTATTCAGAAGTTCAATTCGGTACCGGAAATCAACTGATGAGGTTAATATCTGATAAAACCTTATTAACCATTTTTGTGTCTTTATTGTTCGTTACCGTTATCAACACCAGGATCATCTTCAAGGCTTTTGCAATATCTTAATTTTCCTTTACATTTGGTTTCTCCTAAGATAATTCTCAATAATTAAAACAAAGGGCATTTTGGAAGGCCTCGTAGAGACAAGAAATCTTTCGAACATAAAGTGTAATCTATAGAAAAAAAAAAACTTTTGCCTTAAATTTTATTCATGAAAGATTAAATTCTTTCTAAATCAAGGAATGATGAAAGTAAACGTAACTGTTCTTATTTTTCTTTATCATGAAATTGTTAATAATTTCTATGAAATTTATATTAATTCATGTATTTAGTAAATTATTGTATTGTTTTTTTTCAAAACATTATACTTGATCACGGTGTTCTTTTTATACAAACAGATATTCATTTAACATTTTACGTCAGTAAGGAATTTAACAAATTATATTCTGGTAGCTTAAGCAGAATCAGTGAGATGACTCAACATCTTCCCTTCGAACACATCCTCAAAGACTTCATAAATGTTTACTTAATGAAGCCGCTTTTTTTCCAACCTTACTGCATGTTTAGTCGGCATTATTTTGGTGCCCTTTGATGAGAGATCTATCTTCCTTAATTCATCTAAACGAGCGCTTCATCTATAAGAAATTTCATTTGAGATGCTTTACCGTTACAATTCCAAAGGAGGTATAAATTCTGGCTAAATATAAACAAACCTAAAAGAGCATCCTTCAACGCAGATGATATTTGTCGTTTTATGACCTTCGCCTTTTATTCTGTTGGCTAAGTGTTTATCTCAAAACAATTTTTATGGATACTTTCACTTTAGTATTACCTGACGAATCTCTGATTTAAACTGCCTGTTTTGTTAATACTCTCTTCGCTTTTGTGTATTATTGTTTTCGTAGCCTATAACATTGTTCTAAATTCTCCTGTTTTATTAAAAAGAAAAATAAGACTACTGGTTTGGTCTTGTTATACGGAGAGATGAGGACCATATTTGTAAGGGTTATGAACATGGAGGTTAATGAAAGAGGAGTTAGCAAATGATGTGCAGGAGATAGGTAAGAGTTAGCAAGATACATGATATAGATGAAAATGGAGAGGGCTGATAGTAAGTAGCTACAATACATAAGAACAAGAGATCTTTTCTCAATGAAACTTCTATTTTGAAGGATATTGTAAACTCTACCTTTTTCACGAAGGCTTCAAACCTCAACCCTTAACCGAGGGATATTTTCAACTCTACCTTCCTCTTTCGTTGTTATTGTTATTACTTGCTAAGCTACAACCATAGTTGGAAAAGCTGGATGCTATAAGCCTAGGGGCCCCAACAGGGCAAAGAGCCCAGTGAGGAAAGGAAACAAGGAAAAAGTATATATTTTAAGAACAGCAACAACACTAAAATAGATATTTCCTATATAAACGATAAAAGCTTTAACAAAACATGTGGAAGAGAAATTAGATAGAATAGTGAGCCCGAGTGTACTCTCAAGCAAGAGAAGGTTTGAACTCGACCGTTCTTCAAGAGATGTTTTAAACTCTGAGATCACATTTCTTAAAAGGCTGATAGGAAACAAAGGCCCCATACAGTAAATGGTTAAAGAAAAATAAAAATAAAATGACCTAATAGAAGTACAGGACTCCCTGCCTGGTATCATATTTACCAGGGTATAAAGTATTATAGTTCTTGTAAGGACACCGATCCCTTCTTCGTCCAGAAAATCGACAAACTACTTATTTATTTGAATTCTCTTTTCGCCACACTGTGGTTTCCCATGTACATATATTCCGCTCTACCAGAGCTACATTTTGACATATGTATCATTTGATTACATGTTTCTGTTAACTCATAATTCGTATATTTGTAAGTGTAAGAAAACACATATATTTTGGCGGGCACTTCAATCTGATTTGGCGCCAGCGCCATCCAACCTTTCCGTCCGCACCTTGTAATATACTCCCGTGCACATTCGAATAAAGTATCAGTTGATCTTGGTGACGCTTGTCTCACTGTCCTTACAACTGGTGACCCCGGAGTTGAAAGTAGCATCAGCGGTTTTGGCTTTGCCATTAACGGACTTATTACGGCCGTGCTACCTTCTCCATACTCCGTTACCTTAGGCACGAGCCTGCCTTTGGTTCTCCCACACTTCGGTGAATGTAAGGCAGTAGGATGAGCTTAACCGACATATCAACTTCTCACCTCTTCGCCGACTCGTCGTCTGGCCACGATGCAGGAAGCAACACGCCCATCGCACCCAACGGCCTCGCCTCCACGCCCAAAGTCAAACTGCCGCCCTTTTCTCAACACAACACTGCTTCCTGGTTCCTGAGAGCGGATGTACTCTTCCGCGTCGCTAGACTCAGCGACTCCTGCGCCAAGGCTGACATCGTTCTCACCTCCATACCTGAAGAGGTATTCGACAAGATTTCCCCATGGCTCGATGCCCAGGCTGGCCAAGTTTCATACGACGACCTGAGAACGAAACTCATCGGTATCTACTCCCTCTCCGTCTCAGCAAGGGCACAGAAAGTACTGGACCTCGCCGGCAAGCCCATGGGTGACACCTCTCCTGTCGAGGCGTGGGACGGGCTAACCGGCCTGCTTATGCTCCCCGAAACAGACAGCAACGGCCGACGACGTGAGATTAGCTTATCTCGCGAAATCTTTCTTCGACACCTACCACAGGACGTACGGGCCCAATTGACAGACGCCGACACGCTCCTGATGAACGAACTCCTGTCGAAGGCTCAGAAGCTCCACGAGGCCTCCAAAGCATCTCGCCTCGGAGCATCATCGTCAACACCGCCTCCGTTCTCCTCCTTCAGCAGCTGCTCTTCCATAGGCTCCTCGGCAATGGCCCTTGAGGACGGCGAGATCAACATTCTATCAAGAAAGAAACCACCGCAACCGACGCGACCGAACCCTAGGACTAACCCAGCATGGTGCTTCTACCACCAACAGTTCGGCAGTGACGCCAAGAAATGTAGAGCACCATGCAGTTTCCCTAGAAGATGACGCCAGAAGCATCCACCTGCCACCATCGCAGCCGCAGATACCAAAACAAGAATGGTTTCTATATCCTCGATACCATTTCCAACCGTAGACTCATGGTGGACACCGGCGCAATGCAGTCAACGTTCCCACCTTCCAAGTCCGACCTAGACCGTGGTCCCAACAAAAACGCTCCCTCACTCATCGCCGCCAACGGATCTCCCATACGGTGCTATGGGATCAAGACCCTCAAGATATCTATCATGGGCCGTTCGTATTCTTGGCCCTTCGCTATCGCTGACGTCAATCGCCCCCTCCTCGGTGTGGATTTCCTCGCCCACCACGGACTTCTCGTCGATGTCGCTAACAGACGTCTCATCGACACGGGAACCTGCTAGTCCCGTGCCCTAGAACACGTCCCTGCAACAATGTCCGTATCCGCCGTAACGACGTACCCCTACGCTGACCTCCTATGAGAATTTCCCGAGGTTTTCAAGCCCGAGCTCCGACACTCGCCAGGTTCCCCGTCCAAGCATGGAATCTACCACCACATCACAACGACAGGACCTCCCACTCACGCCAAATTCCGCCGCCGCCCGCCCCAGAAACTGAAGGATGCCAAACGCGCCTTCGAGGACATGGAACGCATGGGTATCTGTAAGAAAGCATCAAACCCCTGGGCATCACCCCTGCACATGGTTAAAAAGCCGGACGGGTCCAGGAGACCTTGCGGCGACTACAGGCGCCTCAACCTCATCACAACGCCCGATCATTACCCGCTGCCCAACATGCAGGACCTAACGAATGCGTTGCACGGCGCGAAGTATTTTACCAAGATGGACCTCCTCAAGTCTTATTTCCAGGTCCCCGTATTTCCGGAAGACATCCCGAAAACTGCCATTGTAACGTCGTTTGGATCCTACACCTTCGCATACTCAACCTTCGGTCTACGCAACGCCGGGGCGACCTTCCAACGACTAATGGATAGCATTCTGGGTGACCTACCTTTCTGCGTCTGCTACGTCGACGACACCCTGATATTCTTGAAAACCAAGGAGGAACACCGGGGGCACGTCCGCACCGTCCTCAAACGCCTACAGGAGAACGTCCTGGTCGTACGTTTCGACAAATGCACGTTCGGTGCGGAGGGAGTGGATTTCCTTGGTCACCGCGTTTCCTCGCGCGGGGTAAAACCCATGACAACCAAGGTCGACGCCATCAGGAAGTTCCCGATGCCTACGACCATCCGCCAACTTCAGGTATTCCTGGGAATGGTCAATTACTACAGGCGCTTCATCCCCAACATCGCAACAAACCCTGGCACCCCTTGACGACGTCCTGAAAGGAAAAGCAAAGAAACTCGAGTGGGGTTTGCCCCAGCAACAGGCATTCGCTCGGACGAAGGATGCCCTTGCGAATGCCTCCACCCTGGCTCATTTCGACGACAACGCGCCCCTGCGACTAACGACCGACGCCAGCATCGTCGCCTGTGGGGCTGTGCTGGAGCAACTCTTCGATGGTTCTCCTCAACCGCTGGCATTCTTCAGCAAGAAATTGAAACCCGCCGAAACAAGATACAGTACCTTCGATAGAGAACTCCTCGCCGTCTACCTCGCCGTCCGCCACTTCAGGCACATCTTGGAGGGTACCCCCTTCACAATCGCGACGGACCATCAACCCCTCGTACACGCCTTCACGAAATCGACGGACGCATGATCCTCCCGACAACAACGTCATCTCGCATCAATCGCCGAATTCGGGTGCACCATACGTTACGTCCCAGGAAAGAAAAACCCAGTCGCGGACGCCCTTTCAAGGATTGAAATTGACGCGATCCACCTGGGAATCGACTACGCCAATCTCGCAACCGAACAACGCACCGACCGAGAAGCACAGGATCACCTGACGGGGCCATCCGCGCTCAAGATAAGTGCGATTCCCCTCGGACCAGCAGGAGTAACTATTCTTTGCGACACCAGCACGGGCTGCCCACGTCCCTGGATACCAGCCTCCTGCAGAAGGAAAATATTCGATATCATCCATGGACTTTCACACCCCTCAGGACGCACCACCGCTCGCCTTCTGTCTGAAAAGTTTGTCTGGCCAGGGATAAAAAAGGACGCCCGGGAATGGGCGAAGTCATGCATCGACTGCCAGTCAAGCAAGGTTAGCCGTCACACCGAATCGGGGGTAGGCGATTTTCCCCAGGCCAAAAAGACGTTTCGGCCATAAACACATCGACGTCGTGGGACCATTGCCCCCTTCTGGATATGCTCGCTACCTGCTTACGATCATCGATTGTTCCACGAGGTGGTTGGAGGCATCGCCGATGACCGAAGGTACGACTCAAGCATGCGCCGAAGCCCTCCTGTCAAGCTGGGTGAGCAGGTTTGGCGTTCCTGACGACATCACGACAGACAGAGGCCCCGCTTTCCTCTCAGAAATATGGCTCGCTTTGGCGAACCTGATGGGGACGACGCTCCACAGCACCACGGCATACAACCCCGCGGCAAACGGCATGGTCGAAAGAACTCACCGCGCCCTCAAGGCGTCCCTGATGGCGAGCTGCACCGACGGGGACTGGAAATCCCGACTTCCTTGGGTACTCCTCGGCCTTCGCACCGCCCCTCGCGCAGACGGCGAACCTTCGCCCGCCGAAAAGGTTTACGGGGAAGCGCTCGCAATTCCCGGCGAATTCTTTCCCTCATCAACCGACGACACGCAGCTGGATCACCTAAGGGACATCGCCAGGAAGTTCAGGCCGTGTTTCAAAACTTACCAGGACAGAACCAAGCACTTCAAGCCAAAAAGCCTGGATGACTGCGGGTACGTTTTCGTCCGTGTTGACGCTCATCGACAACCACAAACTAGACCTTATCGAGGCCCCTACCGGATAATTAAAAAGACAACGAAAGCCTTCCTTCTCGACGTCCATGGCCAAGAGGACTGGGTCTCAATAGACCGCGTGAAACCAGCGTTTCTCGAAGCAAGCGACACCGCCTCCGCCGGACCTGGCAGATCCAGAGTTCCACCTCAAAACAAGGCGCCCAACGAAAGAAAAATCATCAAACGACGACAAGAGGAAGAGATCCTTACGCCGACCACCAGCGCGCCCCTCCGTTCAAAAACAAGAGGAACCCTCCGACGCCCGAAAAGATACGAAGATTGATCATCAGCCCTCTACGCCGCCCGATGTCTTGGGGGGGGGGGGAGTACTTGTAAGGACACCGATCCCTTCGTCGTCCAGAAAATCGACAAACTACTTATTTATTTGAATTCTCTTTTCGCCACACTGTGGTTTCCCATGTACATATATCATATATTCCGCTCTACCAGAGCTACATTTTGACATATGTATCATTTGATTACATGTTTCTGTTAACTCATAATTCGTATATTTGTAAGTGTAAGAAAACACATATATTTTGGCGGGCACTTCAATCTGATTTGGCGCCAGCGCCATCCTACCTTTCCGTCCGCACCTTGTAATATACTCCCGTGCGCATTCGAATAAAGTATCAGTTGATCTTGGTGATGCTTGTCTCACTGTCCTTACATTCTATATACTTTGACATTTATATCACCTGCTGTTTTCCCAGCCTTCGCTGCCTCCTCACTCTCCTTTTCTCCCTTTCAGCTACTACAATACATGGGCACCTAGGGTTGTTGATGGTACATGTGTGTTATGTATCTCTCTCTCTCTCTCTCTCTCTCTCTCTCTCTCTCTCTCTCTCTCTCTCTCTCTCTCTCTCTCTCTTTGGGTGAAGTTGCAATAATGCAATAATGTATGCAATTTATATCGCATTCTTCAAGTTGTCTTTGCTTCACTCCGGAGTAAAAATTATCTCATTGCTCCTCTTTTCTGACAAGCATTATCCAAATCCTCTTTGTGTTCCTGGATTTATTCCTGAACAGTATTTTTTTGTTGCCTTGACACTACTCAAATCCTCTCTGATTTCCCGAATTTCATTCTGTCCTGTTTCGTTGCTGCTTTGGCGCTATCCAAATCATCTTTGAGTTCCTGAATTTCCTCCTGAGTAGTTTTGTTTGTTGCTTTTGCATTATCAAAATCCTTTTTAAATGCTAGAATTTTATCCTAGACAGTTTGATTGATGATTGGATGCTATCCCAATCCCATCGGAGTTCCTGGATTTCTTGATGAATAGTTTCGTTTACAGTTTTAGTGCTATCCCAATCTTCTTTGAGTTCCTGGATTTTATACTGGACAGTTTGATTATTTTTTTTGGCACCACCCAAATCCTCTCTGTTTTCCTGGATTTAAGCCTGGGCAGCTTCCTTTGCTGTTTTGGGGATATCCAAATCCTTTTTGAATTTCTTAGTTTCATCTTAGGCAGTTTTTTTACTGCTTTAGCGCTATCCTGGATTTCATCCTGGGAGCTTTTGTTTGCTTCTTTGACGCTATCCAAAACCTCTTTGAGATCTTGGATTTTATCCAAGGCAGATCATTTGTTTCTTTGGATTTCTTCCTGCGTAGTTTCGTCTGTTTCTTTGGTATTATTCAAATCCTTTTTGATTTCCTGGATTTTTTCCTAGCCAGCTTCATTTACTGCTTAAGCGTCATCCAAATTCTCTTTGTGATCTTAGATTTAATCTTGGACAGTCTCGTTTGGGTGTCTTAATGATATCCAAGTCCTAATTGAGTTTCTGGATTTCTTCTTTCAGTTTCCTTTATTCATTTGGCACTATTCAAATCGTCTTTGAGATCCTGGAATTCTTCCGGGATGGCTTCGTTTGCTTATTTTTTCTTTAATATCAAAATTCTCTTTGATTGCCTGGATATTAGTGTGGGTAATTTGATTGATGGTTTGGCACTACCAAAATTCTCTTTAAGTTCCTGAATTTCAACCTCGTTAGTCTTGTTTGCCGTTTTGGCACTATCCAAATACTCTTTGAGTTACTGAACTCCATCCAAGGTAATTCTATTTACTACTTTAGTACTATCCAAGTCCTCTTTGAGTTCTTGGCAGTTTCGTTTTCACCCTTGGTTCTATTCAAATCTTCTTTAAGTTTTTGTATATTATTCTGGTCCGTCTCGTTTGTTTCTTTTGTATTACCTAAATGTTCTTTGAGTTCCTAGGCAATTGTGATTACTGATATACTGTACCGCTATCCAAATCCTCTTTGAGTTTTGGATTTCTTCTCAGGTAGTTTCGTTTGCTGCTTTTCCATTATCCAAATCCTCTTTGTTTTCATGGACTATAAGCTACCAAGTTTGATTGCTGTTTTGGCAATATCCAAATCCTCTTTGTTTTCATGGACTATAAGCTACCAAGTTTGATTGCTGATTTGGCAATATCCAAATCCTCTTTGTTTTCATGGACTATAAGCTACCAAGTTTGATTGCTGTTTTGGCAATATCCAAATCCTCTTTGTTTTCATGGACTATAAGCTACCAAGTTTGATTGCTGTTTTGGCAATATCCAAATCCTCTTTGTTTTCATGGACTATAAGCTACCAAGTTTGATTGCTGTTTTGGCAATATCCAAATCCTCTTTGTTTTCATGGACTATAAGCTACCAAGTTTGATTGCTGTTTTGGCAATATCCAAATCCTCTTTGTTTTCATGGACTATAAGCTACCAAGTTTGATTGCTGTTTTGGCAATATTCAAATCCTCTTTGACATCCTGGATTTCAGCTTGGTCATTTTCCTTCGCTGCTTTGGTGCTATCAAAATCCTCTTGTGTTTTTTTATTAAGTCCTTGCCAGATTCGTTTAATGGGTATGCATTATATAAATCCTTTTTGAGTTCCTTAATTTAAGCTTTGATAGTTTTTTTTTTTTTTTTTTTTTTTTGGGGGGGGGGGGGGGGGGCTTTTTTACTTATTTCAATGTACAATTCGTTTCTGGGTTTCTGATTGGGCAGTTTTATTTTCTGTTTTGGCTCTATGAAAAATAATCTTTTAGTTTCTGTATTCTAGGCTGGATAGTTTCGTTTCCTGCATTACTTTCATCCAAATTCTCTTTAAGGTTCTCGATTTAATCCTTGGGTATACTTGGGGATATTTGGGTATTATCAAAATCATCTTTGAGTTTTTTTTATTTCATAATTGGCAGTTTCGTTTGTTTCTTTGGCATTATTCAAATCTTCTTTGAGTTTTTGGCTTTCTACCTTGGCAGTTTCGTTTGTAACTTTGGCATTATCCAAGTCCTCTTCGAGTTCCCATATTTTTCCTGGGCAGAGCCATTTGCAGCTTTGGTGCTATCCAAATCCTATTTTTGTTCCTGATTCTCAACTTGGACAATTCTATTTGTTTCTTTTGCACTATCCTAATCATCTTTGAGCTCCTGGAAATTTTCCTGAGTAATTTCATTTGTTTCTTTTGTGTTATTTAAATACTCTTCGTGTTCTTGGATTTTAGCCTGGAAAGTTTGATTGCTGATTTAGCAATGTCCAAGTCATCTCTGATTTTCCTGGATTTAGTGTTCAGTTTCCGTTTGCTATTTTGTCGCTTTTAAAATCTTCTATTAGTTCCTAGATTTCCTACAGGACAGTTTTTTTTTTTTTTTTTTTTTTTAATTCCTCTTCGAGCTCCTGGATTTCATCCCAGACAGTTTCATTTACTATTTTGGCCCTATCCAAGTCCTCTTTGTGTTCCTTGGCAGTTTCGTTTACCGCTTTTGCTGTATCCAAATCCTCTTCCAGTTTTATATTACTTCCAAGTCAGCCTTGTTTGTTTCTTTGGCATTATGCGAATCCTCTTGGAGTTCCAGGATTTCATCCTCGGCAGTTTCGATAATTATTTTAGAGCTATGCAATTCCGATCTGAGTTTCTATGTTTCTTCTTAGGTACTTTCGTTTGCTGCCTTATCCTTATCTATCCCTCTTTTCTTAGAGTATACGCTACCAAGTTTGATCGCTGCTTTGGCTTTATCAATATAGAGTTATAGAATTATATCATCATCATCATCTCCTCCTATATATATATATATATATATATATATATATATATATATATATATATATATATATATATATATAATGTGTGTGTGTCTGTGTGTGTGTTTGTGAGTATAATATATATACAATACATGTATAATCATATCTATGCATATCTAATAGAATATGATATAATATAATAAAATACGATACAACATAATACAATATAATGCAATACAATAAAATACAATACAGTACAATACAATACAATATAATATAATACAATACAATATGAAAATACAATATAATACAGTATAATACTATACAGTACAATATAACATAATATAATATAGTATAATATAATAGGTTATAATATAATATAATATAATATATATCGTGTAAAGTGTTTTAGATGAATTTGATACCAAAACCACTTTGGAAGGAAAGATTATGTCCTGAAATTGAATTTGGCCAAAAATTTACTTGCAAGAACTTAACCGAATTGGGGATTCGGAAAGTCCTGTTAGAGAATCAGAACGCCTAAATAAACTTAATGGTATTCACATGAACTTCATTCAAGTGGAAAATATAAATAACAAACAAGAAGACAATTACTGATCACTTTGATCAAATTCTGATCGTGTTACCTGAAACATCTGGTTTAGGAAATGTTAAGGAATGACAAATATATCCTTATGGAATCATTATCAACTATTTCATTAACTTAATAAAGAATAAAGCATTAATATTGGCTTTATGAATATGGGCGAAACCTTATGTCCTTCCCCCAAATAAATAAAAGATTCTGAAAATTTCAGATCAATCGATTTGTGTTTCGAAGCTTCGTTAGTGCAGGATTAGCTTGGAAGAAAGATTTGAATATTGCAGTGTTTGTGAGAAGGATCGACGTGTTGTTGAGGAGATTTGAAGCTATGAACCAATTAACTAAAGATATTTAACCTTTAACACAGGGCTTAAGGTTAAAGGCATTAATAGATTTTTTTTTCTTTTTTTTTTCAGAAGTAACCTAACTTTATATCTCGGTTCCTTTTGGCTTAAGCGAGGATGCGGTGAAACTACTTCACAGAATCCAAGAAGAATATTACAACTAAAGTTAAACATTAGATACAGCTGAGCTCAACGTATTTTCTACTCCCTTAAATTTAAAGAGTAAATACTGATATTGGAATACAACATACTAAGTGTGTGCACGCGTGTGTTTGTGTGTATGGACGTGTGAAGGTTTGAAACCAGCTTCCAAAATTAAGGAGAGACTCGAATGCATCTGAAAATATTTTGGGGTCTATTTTATAAGAAGATATAAATCAATTTAAGAGAAATTATATAGTATTTAAGAAACGCAACTGATCAAAATAAATATGTTTTATGTTATGAATTTCACCTATTTTTCTTTTCTGCAATATGTCAAATATCCCCTCTTAGATTTGCAAAGACATAAGAGAAGACATACCTAGATGCATGAGTAAATAAGTAAATAAATAAAATAATAAATCATTAAAGAGATAAAAGAATAGATAAAGAAACATATGGACAGTGGGTCTGGTCAGTCCTTGGTTTGGTGACCTACGAGAATATTGGACACCATTGTTGTAGTTAAGGTAGATAGGAGGCAGAAGCGTGTGGCATGCAGACCCACTCTTTGTAAGAGTAAAAACATAGAATTCGAAAACGGTGTTTATTAGTTGCATTTGCAATCAATGGGGAAAATCATTATTTAAATGGTTAAAGAAAACACGAAAAAAGATAATTTCGTGTAGGGAAATGGGAGATACTATGAAAAGCTAAAAAGGAATAAATGAAAGGAGCAAATTGAAGGGAAGAGTTGCCTTGTGTAGTTGGATTGAATGACTGAGAAATGTATTTCTGGCAAGAGAGAGAGAGAGAGAGAGAGAGAGAGAGAGAGAGAGAGAGAGAGAGAGAGAGAAGATAGGCAGCATTTTGAAAAGTGGTATTTTGAAAACGCTAGGAGACGTCCATTTTAAAAGTCCGTGAATATCCAAGAGAAGAAAAAAGTCGTCTCGAGGGAAGAAAAGATTGACGAGAGGAAATGCTGGAAGATGAAGAAGAGCTGAATGGATTTTGGGCGTAAAGAAATTTTCCATGAGTTTCAACATACAATCTAAATTTTCTCTATAATAAGAAATCTCACA
>NC_090730.1:66059696-66064696 GCF_036898095.1 Palaemon carinicauda | reverse complement strand
ATAATAATAATAATAATAATAATAATAATAATAATTAGTATTATTATTATTATTATTATTATTATTATTATTATTATTATTATTACTATTATTATTATTATTATCATTGACAGATAGGCAGCCGGCCTATAATACATCCCTCTCAAAAGGGCACTTTTAATACAGTAGCAAAAGGGGCAGGTGCTTGGGCACCCCTAGCACCCCCCTTCTGCACGTCCCTGGTTATAGGCATATAGCTGCTTAAGTAAAGAGGTTAAACTTATACAATTGTGGTATAACATCCTAAACGTAAATTATGAAGAACGGAAAATATAATATATTGTAGGTAAAGAAAATATTTGGTTTTACATAAGTTCATTAAGACTTTTGATAAGACTCTAATGTTTGAAAAACTACCAGAATAGATGGAAACTTCTAGAGTCAGTTTAAAACAAATCATTATCGACAGAGGAAACAAATTAAAACTGAAATATAATGAAGATGAAAAACAATGCTTTTTGGAAGAGTGAAAAATTATAGGAAACAGATGATTAATCATTGATTCTAGATTTCTTTATCTTAGGTAATTTGCCTTTGAAGAAGTCCTTTTTCCAAATATACTATAAAAGCGTGATAAGTATTGTTGTGGCCTTATTAGCAACGTCTCTTCCTGGTGATTGCCAGAAGGAGGTTCAAGTCCCTCTCAAACTCGATAGTTCCTTAGTCTCTACAATCTTACTATACTTGTGAGGTAAGGTTGTGGGTTTGGGGGAAGCCTATAGGTCTAACTGCTGAGTCATCAGCAGCCGTTGCCTGGCCCTCCCTGGTCATAGCTTGGGTGGAGAGGGGCTAGGGCATTGTCCTGCTTGCTCGGGCAATGTCACTGTCCCTTGCCTCTACCATTCATGAGTGAAAAAAAAAAGGTATTTTTAGAGACAAGGTAATATGTTTCCTTTGGCAACAATAACATAGAGATATGTCAATATTAAACTTGATGTTATATTTCAAAGGGTATTTGCGTTGAAATAAAATGAAAGATAATTTGTTTTCATATATATGTGAAATCAAATGAACCATATCAATCTATTTAAACCACCTAATTTGAGGTGCAAAATTCCAAAAGTTCAATCACGTTGCAATACATTTCTGTTGAACAGGTTGATATGAATATCTTTTCATGAGTTTTAACGCTGTAATTGAACTAATAATATTATATATTTTCTATTCATTACTTTTCGTATATAGTTTATTTGTTATTTCCTTTCTTCGCTTTTCTACTTTTCCCGATAGATCCCTTGGGCTTTTGGCATCTTTCTTTTCTCACTAGGGTTGTAGCTTGGCTGTTAATAATAATATTGATCATAATAAACTTATAGATGCATATATAAATTTGACCAGTTCTGAACCATAGTATCAGTGCTTTACTGGTCACTACCTTTCAGACTAAAATATATATGATTGCTATTGTGGATACCTGTGTGATATCACATTATCCGGTTAATAGTCATGGCTAAATTCTTCTATGTATGATCATTAAATTATGGCTAGTAATTCTGGATTGAAGAAAGACTTTGGATAATTAACCTAAACGAAAAGTTTGGGTAAACACATAATACAGATTTTTTTTTTTTTTTTTTTTTTTTTTTTTTTTTGAAGGATTCAGTGATTTGGAGACAGAAAGATACCACGAAGAATAAATTCAGTGTCAAAGGGACTGGAATATAACTGTTTTCTATATTCGAAATCACAGAACTGATATTACAATGAATACTATATTGTAAAGATATATATATACCGAAAATAATTAGCAACAAAGATGGAAGAAAGGAGACACGAGGGAAGATAAACTGAGATTTCAGGATTAAATATGAAATCGTTTCCGTCTCCGAGAGCAGAGAATTGCCTCAGTCGATTGCTCTTTGCCAGAGGCCAAAGGAGAGTTGTTTAATGAATTGGCATAGAAGAGATAGGGGGTGGGAGGGGAGGGGGGATCGTACTTTGGGAGGGGTGAAGGGGAAGCCTTTGCTAGGACATTGCCAAGCTTGTCTGGAATGACTGGGGGCATCGGGTACCACGATTGAGAGTTCAGCTTTGTCAAAACACCTGCAATTGCAGTATACGCAGTATTCCAGGGGCATGGTTGCCTGGAACTGGAACCACTGAATTCAGTGGCTGGTAAATAAATAAAGGTCCCAACATATTTGATGAATGCACCATATGTAGGAGAAGCCAGAATCATTGTGAAAAAAACATTTGTAGAAGGATTGGTATATAAATCAGGATCAGCGTATAGCCTTTGCATATCTTTGATGCAATGTAAGCTATACGGTTGGAATATTTGCCGAAAGATTAGCGAAAACAGCGCCTGTGTGAATGAAATAAACACAAGATTGAAATTTCAATGTGGAAGGGAACTTATGAAGCTAATAAACACCCGCATGGAAAGGATTTCTTCGCTGAGTGTGCTAAATCATATATATATATATATATATATATATATATATATATATATATATATATATATATATATATATACGTACATATATATATACATATATATATTACCCTCATCAATTACTACTGTTTCCTGCACTAATTATGAACATATTAATTTTTCCAAATTATTGATGATATTTCATTATTTCTATTTTGCTTTTTCTATTCAATTCAAATTCTCTGCATAAATGATTATTAAAAACCCAACTTGAAGAGATTTAATTTCCTGACAATTCGTAAGCCGGTTCCATATTGAATTCGTTTGCAAATATTACACACACAGTAGACATAATATGTGAGTTTTCATATGCATATATATATATATATATATATATATATATATATATATATATATATATACACATATATATATATATTTATATATACATATATATATATATATATATATATATATATATATGTATGTGTGTGTACATACATATACTGTACATATATTTACATGGTTTTACCTATGTGCATATATCTAGGTGTATATATTGATATATACCCACGCACACACACACATATATATACATATATATATATATATATATATATATATATATATATATATATATATATATATATATATATATATGTGTGTGTGTGTGTGTGTGTGTGTGTGTGTGTGTATGTGTGTGTGTGCAGTGCTTCGATACTTTTCAATGGATTTATTAACCACTTCAAATTGAGGGTCATTCGTGGCTTCCTCTCGGGATTAATATATCCTTATAATAAGTAACAATTTCCGAAGGCTCAATAACATATGCAAAAATGTACACAAAGTACAATCGGAGGTATCCATCTACCTGTGGAAATCGGCAATTATCTAGCAATGACTACGGTAAAGGCTTTCAAAGAATAGTTTTAGAAAACGATTATCAAAATAACGTTGGCATCCCGAACCCATTTATCACATATTATAAAATCTTTATATCTATCTGGAAATCATTAAAGTTTAGGTCTATCTGATACCACAACTATGACATCATAACCTGTTCCCGATGAAATAAAACCGTAACAGAGAAAGGATTGTGTTTATTGAAATAGTTTTAGAATTTATAGGACTGCTTGCTAAATGATAAATGAAAGAATAATTAATAATGTAAGTTTCAATACTGAGTTGTAGCAACATTTTAGACCTATTGTGTCTTGCTCGGCTTTGAGAAAAGACAAATCCTGGCGAATAGTCCTTTGATGATAAGAGTTGCTGTAGATATAGAAAAAGCAATTAATCTTTGGCGTTCGTCTCTCGAATGTCCTCGCCTCTCAAATAGATATTAAGGTTCTCCCACTTCATTAGGTTTTTAGCGTTTTCTAATAACAAAATAATTTCTCTCTTCTTCAGATGAACTAAAACATTAACTGAAATTCGATAATATTCTTGCAAAAGAAAAGCAGCTTTAAAGTGAGAGAATAATGCCATTGATACTGGAAATGTGCCAAGAGTAAATTCAACAGTAAATCTTCTATTGTGGTTCACTGACTCTCATTTGACTTATGGCATCGATTTAGGGATGAATGATTACTGTCCAACAATCTCCCGAAAGCAAATAAACTTTGAAAATAGTTACGTTAAAATAAAGTATTGATCTTTATAAATCTCCTTAATATCTCCCCTTTGTCAAATCAGTTGGCAGTGATCAATTTTCACACTGAATCCTATTGAGTATCATAATTTTACCATTTTCTATATTAGTTTATAAAACCGAAATTTATCAAAGAATTATTTAAATTATTTTATTCTTGGCGTTGAAAAATTAAATCACTTAGTCCCATTAACGGTTTTCTTCGGCAATAATTTTTCATGGATATTTCTCTGTTGTAAATGTGAGGATGTGTAGCCAACGCTAATAATCTTTTACAATATTTTTCTACGTTATCAAGGAAATATTTTGAGGGTGGGTCCCTAAAATATGAGAAAAAACGACTTGAAGTCTAAATGATGGTTTATATTCCAGTAATAATAATAATAATAATAATAATAATAATAATAATAATTATAATAATAATAATAATAATTATTATTATTATTATTTTGATTATTTTTATTACTAACATCGATACCATTTTCCCTAAGTCAGTTGGTGAGGGGTTACACCTTATTTCATTCTAAAGCTTGAAGGAAAGTGAATGTCAAGTGGTTATAGAGTGTGCTTTCAACCCAAAGCTCTACAGCTTTCTTGGCAAGATCTTACTGCCCTGCTCTTCTCCATGGAAAGATGGCAATGAATCTTTGCGTAGGTTTGCCTGAACAATGACACACAACTGGACTTTACTCGCCATCTTAATACTTGATTGCTTTTCTATCTATCTATTTATCTATCTATCTATCTATCTATCTATCTATTATAAATGAGTCTATAGCAGGTAAATGAAAGAATAGAAATATACTTATTTAAATAGAAAATTGGGTAATGAAGAAAAAACAAATGATTGTGAAGGAAACAAAAGATTATTTTGGAGGGAATTTGATTAGCAACAACCCTATTAGTTTGTGTGTATAAAAAGGACGAAAAAGTAAA
>NC_090730.1:66049696-66054696 GCF_036898095.1 Palaemon carinicauda | reverse complement strand
TTTGTTACTGTAAAAACATTATAGTAATTCGATTTGCAATTCCTGATGAATTAGAAATTTTTTTCTTTTTTTCCTTGAATCTCATCAACCACAGCTTTCTTATAACAGAGAGTATTGAAATTACAAGGAACTTTTCATCAAAATTGTATTTCATTTGACTCTTAATTTTGATAATGAGCTGCTTCATAATAAGCGGGTTTCATGTTTACAAACAAATCCTATCGCCTGGTAGGTAGTCAGGGGTGAATTTCGTCTTCAAAAGCGTACCCTTGAATACTGGCTAAGTTTAATCCCTGTTAATAGAAGATAAATAATCCAGCAAAGTGTCGATATTTCTATTCTCGAGACAGACAAAAAAGACTTATTATCGGCATTCACTTGATTTTGGTGGTTTTCAAAGCTGGCTGTGAAATTGGATGGTTTTAGAAGGGCGTAGAACAGCCGGAGATTATTATTATTATTATTATTATTATTATTATTATTATTATTATTATTATTATTATTATTACATAAGCTACAACCTAGTTGGGAAAGTAGGATGCTATAAGCTCAGGGGTTCCAACAAGGAAAATAGCCCAGTGAGGAAAGGAAACAAGGAAAAATACAAAATTTTAAGAGCAGTAACAACATTAAAATAAATATAAACTATAAACACTTTAATAAAACAAGAGGAAGAGAAATAAGATAGAATAGTGTGCCCAAGTGTACCCTCAAGCAAGATAAAACTGCAGTAATGATTTTCACTGAATTACTCCTGAAAACCGTACTTTTTCCCGTGGTTCGGATCCTGGCCCTGTCTCAGTCATCCTTAGGATGAAATCAGCTTCTCCTTTGAAAAAGAGAAAATACTTAGTTTACCATAGTCTCCATTTCACTATTTATTGTGTATTGATTCATATTTTTGGATAATTATTTCAATTTCGGATTGCTATTTGTGTGAAATTCTAGTGAAAGGCTTCTTCCACATAGCTGAACAAAATTTAGATTTTATGGAAATTCAACCGTTGTATTTTGTGTACATTTTTTCGTGAACAGATTTTTTTTACAATGTTAGGGGAAAAGAAGTAAGTGAAAACTTAAAAAGACGTGAATAATTTCAAACACTCATAAACATGTTTAGTGATGTCAAAATATATAGTTGATTTAAAATAGAATAAATGAATTATCTTAGTCATCTTAACACCAATGAAGAATATTGCCACAAATTTTAAAGTTCCAAAATAATTGTAGTAAACTGTTTTTACAAGATTGGTATAGAAATAATGTGGTGAATATTTTTAAAAGACTTGATTTGCTTCCGTTGATGAACAAAGTGAAAATGGAAGCGAGGAGAGGAGTCCCAGTAAACCTATACAAGAGCAACTTCGGAGCAATAACTTAAAAAGCCGTGGAGGAGGTGGATGATGTGGATGGGGGGAGGGGGAGGTAAAGGCGAGGGAGAGGTGGGGCAGTGAAGGGGGGAGAACAGGGGGAGGGAGGCCATCCATCCATTTCCACAAATAGCCGATAACTTTGTAGCCTCAATAGTTAGCTGAATTGCCTTTGTTTTTGTGGCGGATGAAGATGAAAGAAGCTGTTCCGAGAGACTCATATTTCTTCCTCTTTTTGTTCCTCTTTTTCTTCTTCTAGGTTAAGCCAGTGTCTCTTCTTCTTCTTCTTCTTTTCTTAATAACACTGAAAGGTAAAGAGCTCTTCATATTCCTGTTCTTCCCCCTTTGAGCACGTTATTGGTGAACCGTTCTTGATAACACAAAACAATATAGAAAAGTTTCTATGACAATCAAAGATGGAAGAAGTTAAAAAAAAAAAAAGAATATCAGCAAGCCTAATGCCGAGAGCTTGAAGAGCAGAAATTAGACAGGAGCGTCTAGTTAAGTCTATTGGCGTTTCGGCCGTTCTCTGTTTAATGGAATTTCTAATCAATGAGACTGAGTAGATCTAAAAGAAAGGAGATTAAGGTTTATAGATGCAGAAAATGTGATTTTGTTTTATACCCTAAAAGTCTTTGGATGAAACGATAATTTCAAAATTAGTAAGAAATAATTCATAGAATGAACCTTTTAACTTCAAAAAGAATTAAAGAAGCTAGTAGGTAGCATATTAGAACCATATTTAATGATTTTAGGTCCCAGTTCGAGATAAGATTGTAAAACGTATTTGGGTCCATTCTCGTGTAATTTATGAAATCTAGTTCTAATTCACTTTACAACTTCCGTAGCATATTGTAACATAACTTCCCAAAATTCGTATCCTTTTGCTAACATACTTTACACCAAATTTTATTCTCCCTTTTTATCTAGCACACACATCAATAACAATACACAAGAGAATTTTCTTTTCGTTGTCCCTACATTGACGTCACTGGCATTAGTGGAAAGTAGGAGTCGTACTATTGGCATAGGAAAGGTGAGAGCAGTAACAGTTGATAAGGATTTCCTTGCATTGAAGGTCACTTCCTGAAA
The DNA here is from genome assembly GCF_036898095.1 of Palaemon carinicauda. Taxonomy (NCBI): domain Eukaryota; kingdom Metazoa; phylum Arthropoda; class Malacostraca; order Decapoda; family Palaemonidae; genus Palaemon; species Palaemon carinicauda. The sequence goes on along the minus strand of NC_090730.1, from coordinate 66,052,234 downwards.
AGGGGCCCCACTTCAGGTTTTTTGCTTTGCCCTTGATAAAGTCGTAGATAAGGCAAGAGTGGCAAAGCTTTGACAGTCAATGTCACGGGGATCTTTTGTAATGCTGATACGTTCTCGGGGAAGGGGTAAACGCCCTCGAGATTGATGCAATGACCTAAGATTACCACTTCCTTAGTAAAGGTACACTTTTCATACCTGACTACAAGGCTGTTCTGCTGCAGACAGTCAAGGATAATGTATAAGTGACATGAGTGGTCGTCTTCGGAGGACGAGAACATCACCAGTAAGTTATGTACACAACATGCACAGAAGGGGAGGTCTACTAAGATGCCATCCACGAGTTGGTGGTATGTGGCCCTTCCATTACAAAAGCCAAGACAGGAGTAATTGAAAGTATATGGGCTGAATGGTGTCGTGATGGCAGTCTTGTGGATGTCTTCTGGCTTCAAGGGCACCTGAAAAACCCCTTCATGAGGTTGTGGGTGGAAAATACCCGAGCACTGATAAGGTCAATGGTGATGTCGGTGATATTGGGGAGGAGTTAGTGGTGTGACTGTCTGCATGTTATGACGCCTGTAATCTACACAAGATTGTAGGGATCTATCCTTCTTCAAGACAATGTACAGAGGTAACAACCATGGCCCTGAGTTTGGCATATGTATCAAATGTCTGGATATTGCAAGTACTAAGGCCCCCGTCGTCTTGATATGGAAATAGACACAGTGCTTTATGGGAACCTTGGGTGTCTGACGTAATTCTGCGCGGAAGACATCGTGATATAAAGTGAGAAGTGTGGAGGGGTTACTTTGGGCACTGCATGAGAGAAAGCATTATTCTACATTTACATGTGAGTTGCTTGTTGCACATTCATAACTGGGTTTATACTTGGAACCTTCATCATGCGAAATGTTGTCGATCTGCTTGGCTGCCACAATAACTTAATTCTGCTTTATTTATTTCTAAACGTATTTATTTAAGATTATATGAGCATGAGGGAAACCGATATTGATTTTGATATCGATCAATTAAAATCAAAACTTCCCAGAAACTGTTGTTTATTTTTTTTTATTATTAAGCTAATTAATGATAATGTACATCTGCGTTAGAACTATTGGTGGTTCTCAATCCTTTTATGTTATCGAGATAGAAAATATTCTGTTAATATAAACAAAATACAATACAGATGTGTAAAGCTTTTGATAATAATGTCCTTTTACATGCATGTTTCTTTATCGTAATCTATATTTTCAAATAAATAATTCCAAAATCTGCATTAGATTTATTCCTGACCTCCAGCGAAATCCTACCTCTTACCTCAGGCCTAAAAATAAAACTCATCCTATTCAAACGAAAATTTCTTTACCTTCAGAAGAAATAAATTTCAACTGGTATCTTTTTTTCTCTTTATTTACCTCTTTATTTATTAGTCTTGTATAAACACCTGTGAGAAGTGAAGATATAAAATGAAACAGTTCTAGTTTCCGAATGGAAAAAAAGGTGGATTATTTATTCATTAATACAAGTTTATAACAAAAGATAATCATTAAGGTTTCTTATTCTATTTTTGATCAAGAGTTCAGGACCGTAATGACATAGTGCTTTCACTCTTCATGTCTATTTATTTCCATCAACGTCATTCTTATAATTTTAATATGTTTACGTTAATTACTTCATAACACGATTATCTGTTCCTATAAGTATTGAGTGTGTAAAGGCATTCATATATCCTAATACAGACCATACATAATATTCTTTTAACTTTCAATTTTATTCACTTAAGCTATTTGGTTTGCTAGTTTGTTATAGACCTAATTTTTATCAAGTTTCTGTAAAGATCTTTACTTACCAACGACTACTCATGAAAATATCGAATAACTGCATCTTCTTCTGTCTGTGTTTTCTGTTTTTTTGTTCTTCTGTCTCTCTCTTACAGACTTCTCTCCTCTCCGTGTAGTATATTAATATTATCCTCGTGGGAGCTTTATCTTCTGATAGAGATTTTCATCTTAAACTTTGGAAATAAAAATCCCTAAATAATCCCCTTTGTAGTTTAATCCGCTTACTCCTTTGCGCAAATACAGTAAAGTAAGAAAGTTGTGAATATAATAAACATACATACAGACATACATACATGTATTCACCTATTTATAATTTTAACAGCTTTAAGCAGTTTATTTGACTGGGAGTGGCTACAAAGAAAATCAGCACTAAATTCCCTGTCATATTCATCCTATAGCTGTTGAATTATAGATGATCCCCTGTACTGTAAAACTTACGCAACATTAGTCGCTATATACACTTACAAGGAAGGCTCATTAATAGTGTGTCGAACACCTCTACACTTTCCTTTGTAATTCGTCTTATAACAAATGCACTGCACAAAAGGTTCAGATCAACTGCATCATAATTTTTTTCTTTAATTCGCACTCAACATCTACATCTTACTTCAATTAATGTTAGTTGTTTCAATAATCATTTCAAGTATCCCCATATTTATACATGTAATTCAAGTCACTTACCAATCCTTTCCTCATATCC
>NC_090730.1:65972196-66044696 GCF_036898095.1 Palaemon carinicauda | reverse complement strand
GAGCGCTAATACTTGCAATCTTATTTCCTCCTCATTTTTTTTTCTTTTGCTTTGAGTAATTTCCTTTCGAAAAGTTCAGGATGATCCAATCTTAAAAGAGCATTATAACTTGTTTCGTCACTCCAAGCTACACTAAATTAAATATTACCTCCTCGGCAGATATTGTACAGTAAAAAGTTTAATGAAAATGAAGAGAAATAATAATAATAATAATAATAATAATAATAATAATAATAATAATAATAATAATAATAATAATAATAACGTAAGGACACCGCTCCCTTCGTCGTCCAGAAAATCAACAAACTGTTTATTTATTTGAATTCTCCTTTCGCCACACCGTGGTTTCCCATGTATATGTATTCCGCTCTATCAGAGCTACATTTTGACATATGTATTATTTCATTACATGTTTCTGTTAACTCATAATTCGTATATTTGTAAGTGTAAGAAAACGCATATATTTTGGCGGGCAATTCAATCTGATTTGGTGCCAGCGCCATCCTACCTTTCCGTCCGCACCTTGTAATATACTCCCACGCACATTTGAATAAAGTATCAGTTGATCTTGGTGACGCTTGTCTCACTGTCCTTACAATAATAATAATAACAATAATAATAATAATAATAATAATGAAACATTTAGAGATCAAATGGAGCCATTTACAACCAAAACGGTCGCTTGAATACTCAAAAGTCTACCAAAATCAATTCCCATTATACAGATCACTAGAAACAATTGAAGGACAACTAAAGAAAAAAAAAAACTGTCGTGGCAGTTGTTTACCCATTGTCCTGCATGGAGTAGAATTCTGCAACATTAATTTGCATACGCGAACTTATACGTTTGCATACCATATTCGGAAATTAAAAAGCTTAAAGTAATAGAGAAGCAAATGGGTGAAAGCATATTCTCTCTCTCTCTCTCTCTCTCTCTCTCTCTCTCTCTCTCTCTCTCTCTCTCTCTCTCTCTCTCTCTCTCTGCATGTATGTGTAAGTATTGATAACATTATTACAAAACTATGCAATTCGGCAGATTCGCCCATGTTCAGACATTGTCATGCACAATATCAATATTAAGCAATCTACCTTTTTAGTGTAAATATTCGATCCAACGTATTGCATTGCATTATCACATTGAGTCTCGTTACTACGCGTTCATTTTCTGTCCACCTGACTCGTTGTTTCAGTTTCGATATATTTGGAATTTGTGTCCAACGCTATGAACACATAAAGCTCAAATTTGTATCTACATGAGACGAGACGAAATTTCCCTTCGCGTTGATAAGCCCGTACACGTACCGAACGTACTACTTACCGAACGTATTGGATTCAGAGAGTTCCTTGGCGAGTGGAAGACCTAACTCTTAATAACAAGTGTGTATCTCTCACAAGTAGACGGCCACGGCACCCCGTTCCATATAGCAGTTTGTTAAAATCATATAATGTGATATTCACATATCACCGAAACTATTTAAAAACAAATTATCGAAACATCCAAAGAGAATTGTGAAATTTTCTATTCGTCAGATCTACACTTTGTTGTGGTCGAGACTGGTAGGAGCAAAATAGAAAACGCGTGGTTAAAAGCCCCAGTTGTTTTAGGATATCCTTACGTATTTCCTCTCTTCCCAACAAAGGTAAGTTGAAAAACACTTATGATAATTGCTAGTGGACAAATAATTTATACCGGTTTCGTAGTGTGGCATTTGACAAACTCTAGGGAATATCTTTTCAATGATATGGGAATTTGCTCTATGCGAATCTCATAAGTGTTCCACTATTGACCATTATTCAAGTTATTTCGTTTGTTATTGTGAACACCTTCTTCGCCTTTGTTATGATTATTACGTATGACCCACAACGGAAGTAGTTTCAAAACGTATGAAACATGACACTCAAGAGCAAGTCATTGCCCCCCCCCCCCCCCGTTTAATAACTAACTTAACACAGAATAGGAGTTTAATACTCACAATGAATAAGAAACTTGTGGGAGAAGAGTCTGGGTGTAAAGAGACTAAGAAGATTACTGTCAAGAGTAAACATGAGCATTTCCTCTATTTTAATTTGACTAATCATATTAAACCATTTTTACAAAAGACAAATGTATATATGTAGTTAAATGATGATAATTATACATGCGTGGCTAATTAATCTCCACAGATATCTATGATTAATTTCATAAAATGGTTTATGGTATTTATAAAAAAAATGGTTCCCCAGTAACGTCCTATTTTGTTTTAGGACTCTGAGCCATGTCCGTCCGGTCGTCTGACAGGAAAGCGGGATTCGACAAAAAGGTAAGAAGTGCATTGATTTCGTGATATGTTTGTGGTCCTAGTAGACAAAATCATGAACCTCCTGGCTTGTTCCATTCGAAACTGAACACCGTGTGAGAAAAAAATATATACGTAATCCATGAATTTCGTAAATATCTTCGCCATGAAACAAAAAAAAAAAAGTTTTACATTAGCTCTGGAAGTGATGGGAATCCTTTGCAACGGTCCAATCAGCACGATTGCATGCAGCCAGACATTAGTGAGGGTTGTACCCGTAAACGTTTTCATATTCATTAAATTAATTACATCCAACCTATGCCAATTGAATAGCAAAAAACTGAAACAGTCCAATCTCTCTCTCTCTCGCTCTCTCTCTCTCTCTCTCTCTCTCTCTCTCTCTCTCTCTCTCTCTCTCTCTCTCTCTCTCTCTCTCTCTCTCATACTATTGATCCAAAAGTTAAAGGCAAGAGTATTGTTTGTCCAGCCTAAAGTAATCACAACCAGACATCTCTGAAGAAACTGGAAACTTAAGCCTTTTGTTTTTATCCCAGCAACCCTAATAAAGAATTTAAAAGATTTCTGGAAACCGACATAGTTTGGCGATCAGACCTAAATATTACTGACCATGGAGTGTTTCTGATTGAGCCTACAGGTTATTAAGCACAATGGATAAATACCCCCCCCCCCCCATACAGAACTGATAAAAAGATTAATAAGAGTTTCTTAGCAGAGTATTCACCTAACTTGAAGGGGGACGGGGGAGAGAGATGAAGAATTGTGACTCATTGACACGAGCCACCACGTATAACTCTCTCCCAAGGCACACCTAGTAACCCCCCCCCCCCCACCCTCCCCCCCCCCCCCCCCCCCAACACACACAAACTCCACACCCCAGCAGTTGCATGCGCTCCAAACTTGTATAATTGCCTTCGCATTTTTTAAGAGAAAGAATGTGATTCGGCATTCTTGCATAAAATACCGATTCTGTTACCGAGAATCAATTATGAAAATTAGGCTTTACTACATGAAGACTAATACATGGGATAAAAGTAAAGGTTAAGAATTTTATTAATAATCTTGTTATGGTACAGGTAGAAAAAGCTTAATTACGTTAATAAGGATAAGCTTATAATCTTCGCAACTTATATGCGATAGAGTGCCAGCATACTTATTTTGCTGAGTTAACAGTTAGGAACAAGGGTAAACGAACGTTTAAAAAAATAATGGTTATGCGATGCATGTCATACTTTTGAAGCAAGGAACAATTGCTGCCCAATTACTTGGAAATCTTTATTGCTGTAAACAATACATAAATACCGCTGCTGTTGACCATAGCCGGATTTTGGGAGGGAAAACTCGAGTGTTTACATTCGCCGATAAAGAATTCTGACGTAGATGAGAACGACAATGTATGAATCATGCACTCTTATCTGATTAAAATATTTTTATATTTTCGTGAATATGTTGTGGTAGAGCAAAATTCCAGAGATGAGAAACAATATTTTAATAATTATGCGTAAAATTCCATTACAGCAAATATAACAAGCAAAAGAAAGAGTGGGAAAAGTTCGTTATACTCAGTTTGGTAAACATTCTCCCCTTTACCTTTTTTTTTTCTTTTTTTAAAGAGGGGAGGGGGGTTGGAATCTAAAAAGCAAGCAAATCACCTTTACCTTGTCGTTGTTCTCTGTCACTTGTCTCCTTTTAAAAGATAATCTTGAGATTACACTTTCGAAAAACTGGTAGATAGTAGCTGTTAAGAAAAAAAAAAGAACGTGTGAAAGAAGTGATATTATAATAGATTTATATAAATCTTGATGATGAATCAGTATGAAGATAAAAGAAAAAGAAATATTTCGACGAGCGTTAAATGGTATATATTTTTCTTAGCATCTTACTCCTGTAATAAGAGGGTCTTCTAATTAAAAAAAAGAAGAAAAAAAACGGGTAAAATTAAATGACCGCCTAGTAATGCGTGGCAATATCACCAAATACAATTAGTGCGTAAGTCATTGCTTTCTACTAAACATTAAATAAGCACATGGTAGTAAAGATTTGAATTTGAGATAATTCTTAGTCTATGTAGCTGAAATTACGAGCCATTTACACAAATTTATTTTAAAATATTTAAAAAAAAATAGCGGAGTAAGTGGTATCCAAGTTTACTTTTTAAGATTTGAATCTATATGGAAAATCAGTCGCATAGTAAATTACGATATTCATGTCATTCGTTGTCACATTCTGGGAGATTTGTTTTGTTACTGAAAATTAACAATTACAATACTGTAAGACATGTAAACAATTGTATTTGATTGGATTAACGGATTTAGGCCAAGCACTAAAGCCAGCATGGCCATTCAACGTCAGAGGTCAACTGAAGAAAAATAGTTGCAATATTAATTAGAACTTAGTTGTTAAGAGGGAAATTAAGAATAAGGAGAGCGGAGAAGTGGAGGTGTGATAGAAGGCCATAAAGTGAGTGCAGTTAGGGCAAACCGACAATGCTATGCACCCTAAGGAAAGCACCATCTCATATCTTTGGTAACTACAGTATCGTTAGTTATCCTGTATTTTAACGTATCATTAATGCAATAACAATTATTGTTGTATTGAAATTTGGCCATGTTACTTTCTGTATTTAAAGGGAATTATCAGGGGGAAATAACGAGTTTAATGATGGGTGCCAATCTAATGGAAGCTAAGTAGCGGATTGCAATGTCCCCCCGAGTACTACAGTATAAACCTGGCAACATTCTTGGCAGTCTTCACAGATGGATAGCTTTGGGCTATCCTGTGGACACGGTTCCTTGAGGGTGCCTTCATTAGGATATCCTGATATTATTTGACGCTTCAAAAAGTTAGGAAATGGTGTGGCTAAAGGATGTTGGGGAGGCAGCTGTCCTAGGCAGGAACAATTTTTACTTTGGTGAAACTCCCATTAATTTATTTCTTTGTCGCCCATCCTGAGAAATGAAAATCTGGTCTCAAGGTTCAGGGCCTTTGTCCGAGAATGGTCTGTTACTTGAATGGGAATGATCATGATGACATCTAGAACTATTGATGTCAGATTAAAGACAGTGCCTTCAAGTCATTTAAAAGTAACAAAATTTGATAACCTAACACCATATTGTCATTAATGCCACCCAAGATTGCATCCTCAACACTTAAGGGACAGTATATAATTAAAAATTGAACTCTTAATATGACGAAAATTTCTCGTTTGTCGATATAAAAAAAAAAAAAACTTACAATTTAAACATCAACATCTTACAATGACAAAACTTGTCTGAACAAAGTCTCCATGATGAGGCTATTATTGTTATTACTTGCTAAGCTACAACCTTGGTTGGAAAAGCAGGATGCTATAATCCCAGGGGGCTCCAATAGGGAAAATAGCTCAGTGAGGAGAGGAAACAGGGAAAATTAAATATCTTAAGAACAGTAACATCAAAACAAATATTTCCTAAATAAAATATAAAAACTTTAACAAAACAAGAGGAAGAGAAATAAAATAGGAAAGTGTACCCTCAAGCAAGAGAACTCTAATCCAAGACAGTGGAAGACCATGGTACAGAGGCTATGGCACTACCCAAGACTAGAGAACAATGGTTTGATTTTGGAGTGCTTTCTCCTAGAAGAGCTGCTTACCATAGCTAAAGAGTCTCTTCTACCCTTAACAAGAGAAAAGTGGCCACTGAACAATTACAGTGCCGTAGTTGACCCCTTGGGTGAAGAAGAATTGTTTTATTATCACATTGTTGTCAGTTGTATGAGGACTGAGGAGAATCTGTAAAGAATAGGCTAGACTATTCGGTGTATGTGTAGGCAATGGGAAAATGAACCGTGACCAGAAAGAAGGATCCAATGTAGTAATGTCTGGCCAGTCATAAGACCCCATAATTTTCTAGCGGTAGTATGGTATCTCAACGGACACCCCCAGGGAACAGTCTTTTCAAGACACCTCGAGCTAACAGCTTGTCAGACTGTTGTCGAGGTTACACCAAGAAAACATATGAAATAATAATTAACAACCAGGCTTACATGGGAAAAGAAGCGGTAGCGTATCAAAAATGAATACTAAAAGGGTGTAATATTAACCCTATATCACTCTCTCACCCACAAAATATCATAATTCAGTAAAAAGAAAAAATAATACTGCTGTGATCACTTGAAAGAAAAAAAAATACTTGATAAAAAACTGTATTTTTTGGATAACAATTCCAAGCCTATCTTGGGTGTCAGGAATTGTTTGAACATTTTCAGTTTTTACATTATAACTTCCCTAAATGTGACAATATTCTTTAAAAATTACATTGCAATTCTTTTGTTCTCACGGAAAAGAGTAAATCTTCAGGGAAATTGGATGACCTATAATAAATTAAAAGCAAATAGACTTGCAGAAATGGGTATTTCGCCCAATTATTATTATTATCATTCTTCAAATAAACATACATTCCTATGGAACAAGCCTTCAAGGTCAGTCATTGACTAGCAAATTAACTATTGGTAGATACTCATGTTGGTTAAGTAAGCCAATGAGAGATATGTACGTAATGAATAATATTGAATGTGTAATTCTAGTCATGAATTCTTGATGTTTAGCCCTAGAGTATATTTTGGTTTGACATAATGTATATTACTAAATAATAGCAAGAAGAGTCAACTGTAGACCACACAATACATTACTGTAGACTTAAACGTGTCTCATGTTTCCACGATATAATAAATTGCACGCATTTTGTAAGAATTTTGGTCAATGTACTATTTACTCCTCTTTTCAGATTAAACATGCGGTACCGTTACAAAGGAAACGTACTTTGAGGTCTTACTACGTTGAAGGAAATGTAGAAAATCCGGAGATCTGTATAGAATCTCTAAACTTCCACTGCCCCGATGACAGGGATGGTTGCAGCAGCCTTCATGCTGAGAAAAGGTGGCAGTGGCAAATTCTTCATAAAAATGAATGGCACAACCTTTTACAGAGACAGTCTGACCTTTTAGAAAGGTCTTTCCAGATTGTGGATAAAGAACAAGTTGTAATACCAGCATTAGATCCTTCAAATTCAGGACAGCATAGTAAAGAACTGATGGATCTCCTTGGAGAATATAACTGGAGGGCTGACTTCCAACAAATGGTAATAACACAGGTTAATGGTGAAGCCATTTTTCATTTGCGTAGGCTCTCTACGCCTTCTTCTGGAAAATTAAAAAACAAGTATTCCAGTGATTTTAAGTGGTTTAGGCATGAAAATGAAAGCTGGGTAGAGTTTGGCCAATGTGTAGACATTCACTCAGATAGTACAACAGAGTCAGGTCTGCCAGAGACCACTTCCCACGAAATTGAAAAGCAGTATCAGAAGAATCAAAGTAGATATATGACTGTTAACGTCTTGAATTTCAAGGCAAAACTTGACTTTTTCAAAATGGAGTTGACCTATAAGAAATCGAAGAAAGTCATTTCAGTTAGGCGACGACCAAAAAACGATGATGTGATGTATCCCGCAGTTTGGTCTCACTATATTATGGGGCATGTAGAAATACCAGAAATCTGCACTAACACCATAGAGGACAAGTGTGCCTTGGGAAACGGATGTGGCAGGCTTCACTCTGACGCTGTGTGGCAGTGGCAATTCATGCATGATGGTGTTTGGTATAATCTACCAAGGGCTCAAAGAGGAGCCCTTGAGCGGTCCTTTCTGGACCTTTGGGAAGATAATGCAGAGATTCCAGCTATTAACCCTGAAGTAATGGGTTTCACTGGTGTAAAAATGCTAAGTCTTTTAGGAAAAAGCAAGTATCTGGCAGAATTTGACAGCATGACAATGTTGGAACTAAACCGCCCAGGAACAAATCTTAAAATTCGAAGACTGTCGACACCATCAACTGTTAAATCATTGGATGAGAGTGCTACAAATTTTGTATGGTTTTTCAAAAACAAAGGTCAGTCTTGGGAAGAGTTTGGTTGTGCTGAAGTAGTTTCCCCTTTGACATCCTCCTATGATATAGAAAAATGCTATGAATCAGGGAAGTGGGATACAATGGAGGTTTCAATAGCAGATGGCATTTTTGAGTTGAGTTTTACCTCGATGATGTTGAAAAACAGCAATACACAAGAGGAAATGAAAGTAAGACGTCGGCCAGAGTGCGCAAGGTCTGGTGAAATTCATTTACGAACCCGAAACCAAGTTACACTAAGTGTCGCAAGTAGAGAGTTCTGTCATGTTAGGAAATACTTGTTCCAAAGTATTGTATCCCCAGAAATAAAAAGCATCAAGAGAGTCCAGAATCCAAGGCTGTGGAATGCATTCAATAAAAGACTGGACGAAGTTTCTTCAAATAACGGCACCCATGAAATGTTGAATATTCACACACTCTTTCAATGGGTAGACAAAAATTTGGTCGAGGACATCTGTAGAAATAAATTTAAATGGAAACATCAGTGTAAAGAAGTGAAATCACTGTGTGACCGCAGTCTTGTATTTTTTAGGAGGTGAGTAACTACACTACAACGATGCTCATTTCTAAATAGGATTCAGCTTTTGCTTATTTTCCAGCATTAATTTTAAAACAGCCTAGTTTGACTCTTAACAATTGTTGCTCTTTAATCTGTTGCACAATTTGATTGCATAAGTTTTTTTTATCTTTTTGCATAGTTATTTTAATTGAAGTTTCATACAAAATAGTATGGCTAGGGAAAAGATAAGTTATTATTTCTCTTTATTACCCTTCTGAAATATGCAGTCAATTCTTAGTTTTACCACGCAAAGGATAGCTTTTTCTACTGAATGTTTGGATATAGATAGCAGTCATGGAACAATGAAAGAATTAGTTAAAAAAAAAAAAACTATATTTAAGACAGAGGACTTTGTTATAAACCCTTGGAAGTTTTATGTATTATATCTAATACCAACTAAAAAAATTGTATTAAGGTTAATCTACCTCGTTTAACTAGAAATGTGTCGTTATTGCCAAAGGTAAACTAAATCATTGGAACTTTAAATGTTCCATTCGCTTCAGTTCCTATCTTAGATGGCCAATGTTTTCGTTTAAAAAAAAAATACAAACTGCATACATTCAGTTAAACTAACTTTCATAGGAATATATAAATATATTTATTTATTTATGTATATTTATTTATTCTATATATATATATATATATATATATATATATATATGTATATATATATATATATATATATATATATATATATATATATATATATATATATATATATTATCATCATCATCATCATCATCATCATCATCTACGCCTATTAACGCAAAGGGTCTTGGTTAGACTTTGCCAGTCGTCTCCTATCTTGAGTTTTAAATTCAATACTTTTACTACCTAAATAAATGAATAAATTATATATATATATATATATATATATATATATATATATATATATATATATATATATATATATATATATATATATATATATATATTTCACAATCCCTCCCTGACTTCTACAAACATAATTCACCTAACTTTTCAGTACAACTCTAGAAATCTTAATAGATGAATTTTCTTGCCCCCAACAGTGCGGAGTTTCAACATACATCCTGCCCCTCGCCCACAGCAAAAGACCATAGACTTCTGGTCTTCAAGGTCTTTGTTGGAAAGATAAGGACGTCGAAAGGCGATTCACACCCAGGAGAGTGTTGCTCCGAAGTTGACAATGCATACATACCAAACTGGTATATGAAGAATGACAAAAGAGATTACTGTCTGGAGTACATAATCGAGATGTAAAACGGAAGTATACGTATATGCACTTACTTCAGGAAATTGTAATCTAATTTTTTTGCTGTTGCCATTCCATTCGTTTCTGGATTTTTTTCTTTTGCTCATAGAGTATTCTTATATTTCTCTTATTGCTGTTACTGGAGGCGTCACATTAATACATTTTATAAGCATTTTAAGAGAAATAAAGTTTTGAATAATGACCAATTTTTTATGTAATCCATTTATAGATGTCTTTTTTTTTTTCTTGAGAAACAACACTCGCTACAATAGTCGAGCTCTTCAGTAGTACTTTTCTTTCAGACTACATGGATAAAAGACTTCTGCATACAAAACTTCCATTTCACAACTTCCTAAAAATTTATTGATGAAAATATCAGTAAAGGAAATTGTCTAGAAAATGAGAAGACTAGAAAAAAAAAAATACTGATTTCGATCATTTCCATAATTCGAAGATTCAACAAGTTATGAACTAAATGCTCCATTTCTGAAATTCTAAATAAAAAAATGTATATTTGTTCAGAACCGAAAGATATTTACCCAGATTATATTCAGCTCTGAAACATTTTGTGTATCTAAGAAAAAATTACTCCATAGGAATTTAGAGAACAGATTGAGGCACAATATATTAAGTCTCTCAGATGCCTCTCCCCTCTAAGGAATGTACATTATTACAAAATTACCACATGGTCGACCTTTGTGAGCTAAGGGAAGGGGGTTGGTGGGAGCTTATAGGTCTCTCTGCTGAGTCATCAGCAGCCATTGCGTGACACTCTTGGTTCTAGCTTGGGCGCTCTGTCCCTTGCCTCTGCCATTCATGAGCGGCCTTTAAACTTCAACAGTTGTATTTATAACATTCATGATCGGCCTTTAAACAACAACTGCTAACTTCATACTTTACACAATGATATTTTCAAGAGTGTTACAACAACTGCTAACTTCATACTTTAGTTGTTAGATAAGCTATGAACGCATAAAAATTATTTATAACTTCAATATCACTTCATCTAACCATATTTACCAGCGATAGCAAGTACCACGTTACCTCTCTAAAATATCCTGCTGGCAATCTAAGGTCTTATTCCTTAACTTCTGTTAGCCCAAATTCTCTATTTTCTTATACATAATTCCTTCAAATATCCCTTTTCACAAAACTAGTTACCAATACCTTCAAAACATATCTCCGACGGCACCACTTTCCCAGCATTGTTTTAAGGTTTACAGGGCGTTCATGAATGGCAGAGGCAAGGGGCAATGACATTATCCTATCAAGCAGGACAATGCTCTAGAGACTGACCATGTACATGTGGTAAGTGCCCAAGCCCACTCTCTACCGAAGCTAGGACCAAGAGGGGCCAAGCAATGGTTGCTGTTAACTCAGCAGATAGACCTATAGGCTCCCCAAAATCCCCATCCTTAGCTCACAAGGATGGTGAGGATGCAGCGACCAAAGGAACTATGGAGGGGGACTCGAACCCCAGTCTGGCAATCCAGTCAGCCATATCGGCCACCACAACCTTAAAAGGCTAATATCATGATATATTTCAGCTTCAAGAAGTTATACAGTACAAAATTATAAAAAGAGATGTCTGAACATGTTGCAACCACACCTTATTGGAGGTTAATAGCAGAAACTAGAATATGACCAGTTGAAAATGGAAGAGTATAAAAGGTGACGCAGTTTCATAACAGCAGATGATAACCAATTGGTTAAGGAAAACCAAATAAGGTAACCATACAGGGAAAAAGGTTTGATATATATATATATATATATATATATATATATATATACATATATATATATATATATGTATATATATATATATATATATATATATATATATATATATATATATATATATATATATATATATATATATATATATAAAGTTATCACAATTGAAGAGGAAAAAAGTATAAAAAGCAAGAACAGGAAATGAAAAATAAAGAGGCAAATAAAATTAAATGAAAAATAGAAAAGAAGGCAGAAATGACTAACCTTGAGTTTTTAAATAGTAATGGCAGAAGAGATTACACAAGTGAACGTAAACACTAAGGAAGCAGTAATAGTAATAAAGACAAGGTTGAATATACTGAAGGAAATTAGAGAAACAGGAATGAAAAAGATAGGTTTGTGTGTGTTGTGCAGTGAGAGCATGATACAACAGAACATAGGTTTAGATGTAAAAAAACAATTATGAACATTTAGAAGCAGTGACATAGAATTAAGGAAGTTAGAATCACCCATCAAAGAAGTTGGCCGGGCTATGGAAGTTAAGAGAGAAAAGTATGCAAGCTGTGCTGTTTGTGTAGGAGGTAACTAATGACAATGAAATTTCTATATTTTGCAGCGTTTTGCCCCTACACATCATGTTAGTGTGGCCACGTGTGTTGCGGAGAGAGCAACGAAGAACCCAGTGGAATATGACTGAGAATACCTGGCTTAAGAGCTGCTGCTTTCCCTAGAAGTGATATGGAACACTTCAAAATTATCATCTTAATCAAATCTAATGTTTCAACCCTTTATAGCATAAAATAAGAATACTCAGACATCTGTTATAGAAACAGTCAACCACATTGGTTTTATTTGGATCATTCTTCTTGCATGTTCATCGAAGAACTTTGGCATGACATTTTACATCAATTCAACCTTTGCGCTGCCTTTAATGGAATCTCCTTTAAAACGATTTTCTTTCGAAACCCCTCAGATAAATTTCTGTTGTTGCTATTCCAGTCTGGTTTTTTTTTTTTTCATAAATTATTTCAAATTTTCTCGTATTACCGTCACAAGGGAAGTAAGTTTTAGCTTTCACTTGAATTTTTCCCTCTATTTGGTCTCTCGTCAATTTTGATTCCAACGAACAACTCTACTATACCTTTTCTTTAATTATTTATTTCACACTTTCCCAACGTGTGATTTATCACGTTAAACTACAAGAGTTTTGGTGGTAGAAGATGCCTTTGATGGAAAGCATTGGCGAGAGCGCATCAGGCAACCGACCCCTTAATGTAGGGATAGTGGTAGGAAAGATTACAAAATCTACTTAAAAACCTGTCCAAACAAATTAACATACAGCTCTCTAATCTCCATTTCCTAAAATGTCCACAAGTAACCTTTCATGATTTTAAATCCATACACAAATTGTCATTCCTAAGAAACTGAAAAGAAATAAGTCTCATGATCTGTCGCACTTTCCCCAGAGACTAATAACCGAGAACCAATAATCGACAAGTTCTCCTTTTCAACACAGTGGCTGGGTATTTTTACACCTCAAATTTATACTGATCGTTTTGGCTTCTTAATGATAACAGGTGAAAAAAAAACTAAGGACGGGGAGTGACTGGAAGGGGAAAAAATCCAGTTTTAGCAAATGACAATGTGATTGCTTGAAACTTATGGAATAAAATCAAACCTTATTATTATTATTTCCTTGCTAAGCTACAACCCTAGTTTGAAACGCAGAATGCTATAAGCCCAGGAGCTCCAACAGGGAAAATAGCCAGGGAGGAAAGGAAACAAGGAAAAATAAAATATCTTAAAAGTAACATCAAAATAAATATCTCCCATATCAACTATAAAAAACAAACAAAACAAGAGGAAGAGAAATAGGATAGAATAGTGTGCCCGAGTGTACCCTCAAGCAAGAGAACTCTAACCCAAGACAGTGGAAGACCATGGTATAGAGGATATGGCACTACCCAAAACTAGAGAACAATGGTTTGATTTTGGAGTGTCCTTCTCCTAGAAGAGCTGCTTACCATAGCTGAAGAGTCTCTTCTACCCTTACCAAGAGGAAAGTATCCACTGAACAATTACAGTGCAGTAGTTAGCCCCTTGAGAGAAGAAGAATTGTTTGGTAATCTCAGTGTTGTCAGGTGTATGAGGACAGAGGAAGATATGTAAAGAATAGGCCAGACTATTAGATGTGTGTGTGAGTGTGTGTGTGTGGGCAAAGGGAAAATGAACCGTAACCAGAGAGAAGGATCTAATGTAGTGTTGTCTGGCCAGTCAAAAGACCCCATAACTCTCTAGCGGTAGTATCTCAACGGGTGGGTGGTGGCCTGGCGCAATGTCCCTAAAATTGGAATTAGCACGATAACTTTATCAGAACGTAATTTGATCATAGACTGATCTACAAACTTTGCACAAGACAGATGAAGTGATCAGGATAATACAAACGCACGTTACAACGTTAAGTACTTTAATTTAATAGATGGCAATTTACAAAGTACTTCCTTTCCATGTGACATATTTGGAAAGACCGGAAATATCACGCAACATCATCGACAAAGACAAGAAAGTCAAATATTTTAATCTATCTGTAACTGAAGCAATCACGAAAATCATGAAAAATTAAACCATCTTTATTTCGAAATATTGCATTGCAAAAAAACTTTCATATTTGCAGTTATATGCAGAAAAATATTGCTTTGTATAACCTTAGAATTTTGTGCCATATGAATAACCATTCACTCTGTACAACAACTACTACTAGAAAAGCACTCAGAGTGCAGACCTCCGCCACGTCAGCTTATTTCTCAAAACCAGCTTGCCTTTCACAGAATCAATTTAGACAGTGGGCGTATTTCAAATCTGTGTGACAACCATGAGGTAACAGACTGGGAATGGGATCGAGATATGGGGAAAGACTGGGAATGGAATCGAGGTGTGGGGAAAGACTGGGAATGGGAACGAGATATGGGGAAAGACTGGGAATGGGATCGAGGTATGGGGAAAGACTGGGAATGGGATCGAGGTATGGGGAAAGACTGGGAATGGGATCGAGATATGGGGAAAGACTGGGAATGGGATCGAGGTATGGGGAAAGACTGGGAATGGGATAGAGATATGGGGAAAGACTGGGAATGGGATTGAGATATGGGGGAAGACTGAGAATGGGATTGAGATATGGGGAAAGACTGCGAGGAAAGATTGGAAATGGGACTGAGATATGGGGAAAAACTAGGAATGGGATCGAGATATGGGGAAAGACTGGGAATGGGATCGAGATATGGGGAAAGACTGGGAGTGGGATTGAGATATGGGGAAACACTGGGAATGGAGTTGAGATATGGGGAAAGACTGGGAATGGGATCGAGATATGGGTAAAGACTGGAAATGTGACTGAGATGTGGGGAAAGACTGCGTATGGGATTGAGATACGGGGAAAGATTGGGAATGGGATCGAGATACGGGGAAAGACTGGGAATGGGATTGAGATATGGAGAAAGACTGGGAATGGGATTGAGATATGGGGAAAGATTGGGAATGGCATTGAGATATGGGGAAAGACTGGGAATGGGATCGAGATATGGGGAAAGACTGGGAATGGGATTGAGGTATGGGGAAAGACTGCGAATGGGATTGAGATATGGGGAAAGACTGGGAATGGCATTGAGATATGGGGAAAGACTGGGAATAAGATTGAGATGTGATGAAAGACTGGGAATGGGATTGAGATACGGGGAAAGACTGGGAATGGGATCGAGATATGGGGAAAGACTGAGAATGGGATTGAGATATGGGTAAAGACTGGAAAAGTGACTGAGATGTGGGGAAAGACTGCGAATGGGATTGAGATGCGGGGAAAGATTGGGAATGGGATCGAGATACGGGGAAAGACTGAGAATGGGATTGAGATATGGAGAAAGACTGGGAATAGGATTGAGATATGGGGAAAGATTGGGAATGGCATTGAGATATAGGGAAAGACTGGGAATGGGATCGAGATATGGGGAAAGACTGAGAATGGGATTGAGGAATGGGAAAAGACTGGGAATGGGATCGAGATATGGGGAAACACTGGGAATGGCATTGAGATATGGGGAAAGACTGGGAATATGATTGAGATGTGGGGAAAGACTCGGAATGGGATTGAGATACGGGGAAAGACTGGGAATGGGATCGAGATATGGGGAAAGACAGGGAATAGGATCGAGATATGGGGAAAGACTGGGAATGGGATCGAGATATGGGGAAAGACTGGGAATGGGATGGAGGTATGGGGAAAGACTGGGAATGGGATCGAGATAATGGGGAAATACTGGGAATGGGATGGAGGTATAGGGAAAGACTGGGAATGGGATCAAGATATTCGGAAAGACTGGGAATGGGATCGAGGTATGGGGAAAGACTGGGAATGTGATTGAGGTATGGGGAAAGACTGGGAATGGAATCGAGATATGGGGAAAGACTGGGAATGGGATCGAGGTATGGTGAAAGACTGGGAATGGGATCGAGATATGGGGAAAGACTGGGAATGGGATTTAGATATGGGGAAAAACTGGGAATGGGATCGAGATATGAGGAAAGACTGGGAATGGGATCGAGGTATGGGAAAGACTGGGAATGGTATCGAGGTATGGGGAAAGACTGGGAATGGGATCAACGTATGGGAAAAGCCTGTGAATTGGATCCAGATATGGGGAAAGACTGGGAATGGGATTGAGATTCGGAGAAATATTGGGAATGGGATCGAGGTATGGGGAAAGACTGGGAATGTGATTGAGGTATGGGGAAAGACTGGGAATGGAATCGAGATATGGAGAAAGACTGGGAATGGGATCGAGGTATGGTGAAAGATTGGGAATGGGATCGAGATATGGGGAAAGACTGGGAATTGGATTGAGATATGGGGAAAGACTGGGAATGGGATCGAGATATGAGGAAAGACTGGGAATGGGATCGAGGTAAGGGAAAGACTGTGAATGGGATCGAGGTATGGGGAAAGACTGGGAATGGGATAGAGGTATGGGGAAAGACTGGGAATGGGATCAAGGTATGGGGAAAGCCTGTGAATTGGATCCAGATATGGGGAAAGACTGGAAATGGGATTGAGATCCGGAGAAATATTGGGAATGGGATCAAGATCCGGGGAAAGATTGGGAATGGCATCAAGATCGGGGGAAGACCGGGACTGGGATTGAGATATAGGGAAAGACTAGGAATTGGATTGAGATATGGGGAAGGACTGGGAATGGGATTCAGATATGGGGAAAGATTGGGAATGGGATTGAGATATAGGGAAAGACTGAGAATTGGATTGAGATCTGGGAAGAGAATTGAAATGGGATTGAGATATGGGGAAAGACTGGGAATGGGATCGAGATATGAGGAAAGACTAGGAATGGGATTGAGATCCAGGGAAAGACTATGAATGGGATTGAGATCCGGGGAAAGCCTGCGAATTTGATAGAGATATGGGGAATGACTGGGAATGGGATTGAGATATGGGGAAAGACTGGGAATTTGATTGAGATCCTGGGAAAGACTGAGAATAGGTTCAAGATCCGGAGAAAGTTTGGGAATGGGATTGAGATATGGGGAAAGACTGGGAATGGGATAGAGATATGGGGAAAGACTGGTAATGGGATCAAGATATAGAGAAAGCCTGGGAATGGGATTGAAATATGTGAAAAGACTGGGAATGTGATTTGAGATATGAGGAAAGACTGGGAATGTGATTGAGATATTGGAAAAGGCTGGGAATGGGATTGAGATGTGGGGAAGGTTGGGAATGGTATGGAGATCCGGGGAAAGACTGGGAATGGGATCGAGATATGGGGAAAGACTGGGAATGGGATCGAGATATGGGGAAAGACTGGGAATGGGATCAAGATATGAGGAAAGAATGGGAATGGGATCGAGATATGGGGAAAGACTGGGAATGGAATCAAGGTATGGGGAAAGACTGAGAATGGGAATGAGATATGGGTAAAGACTGGGAATGGGAGTGAGATATGGGGAAAGAATGGGAATGGGATTGAGATATGGGGAAAGATTGGAAATGGGATCGAGATATGGGGAAAGACTGGGAATGGGATCGAGATATGGGGAAAGACTGGGAATAGGATTGAGATATAGGGGAAGACTGAGAATGGGATTGAGATATGGGGAAAGACAGCGAGGAAAGAATGGGAATGGGATTGAGATATGGGGAAAGATTGGAAATGGGATTGAGATATGGGGAAAAACTGGGATTGGGATCGAGATATGGGGAAAGACTGGGAATGGGATCGAGATATGGGGAAAGACTGCGAATGGGATTGAGATATGGGGAAAGACTGGGAATGGGGTTGAGATATGGGGAAAGACTGGGAATGGGATCGAGATATGGGTAAAGACTGGAAATGTGACTGAGATGTGGGGAAAGACTGCGTATGGGATTGAGATACGGGGAAAGATTGGGAATGGGATCGAAATACGGGGAAAGAATGGGAATGGGATTGAGAAATGGAGAAAGACTGGGAATGGGATTGAGATATGGGGAAAGATTGGGAATGGCATTGAGATATGGGGAAAGACTGGGAATGGGATCGAGATATGGGGAAAGACTGGGAATGGGATTGAGGTATGGGGGAAGACTGTGAATGGAATTGAGATATGGGGAAAGACTGGGAATGGCATTGAGATATGGGAAAAGACTGGGAATGGGATTGAGATGTGGGGAAAGACTGGGAATGGTATTGAGATATGGGGAAAGACTGGGAATGGGATCGAGATATGGGGAAAGACTGGGAATGGGATTGAGATATGGGTAAAGACTGGAAATGTGACTGAGATGTGGGGAAAGACTGCGAATGGGATTGAGATACGGAGAAAGATTGAGAATGGGATCAAGATATGGGGAAAGACTGGGAATGGGATTGAGATATGGACAAAGACTGTTAATGGGATTGAGATATGGGGAAAGATTGGGAATGGCATTGAGATATGGAGAAAGACTGGGAATGGGATCGAGATATGGGGAAAGACTGGGAATGGGATTGAGATATGGGGAAAGACCACGAATGGGATTGAGATATGGGGAAAGACTGGGAATGGCATTGAGATATAGGGAAAGACTGGGAATATGATTGAGATGTGGGGAAAGACTGGGAATGGGATTGAGATATGGGGAAAGACTGGGAATGGGATCAAGATATGGGGAAAGACTGGGAATGGGATTGAGATATGGGGAAAGACAGGGAATAGGATTGAGATATGGGGAAAGACTGGGAATGGGATCGAGATATGGGGAAAGACTGGGAATGGGACTGAGATATGGGGAAAAACTGGGAATGGGATCGCGATATGGGGAAAGACTGGGAATGGGATTGAGATATGGGGAAAGACTGGGAATGGGATCGAGATATGAGGAAAGACTGGGAATGGGATCGAGGTATGGGAAAGACTGGGAATGGGATCGAGGTATGGGGAAAGACTGGGAATGGGATCAAGGTATGGGGAAAGCCTGTTAATTGGATCCAGATATGGGAAAGACTGGGAATGGGATTGAGATCCGGAGAAATATTGGGAATGGGATCAAGATCCGGGGGAAGATTGGGAATGGCATCAAGATCCGGGGATAGACCGGGACTGGGATTGAGATATAGGGAAAGACTAGGAATTGGATTGAGATATGGGGAAAGACTGGGAATGGGATTCAGATATGGGGAAAGACTGGGAATGGGATCGAGGTATGGGAAAGACTGGGAATGGGATCGAGGTATGGGGAAAGACTGGGAATGGGATCAAGGTATGGGGAAAGACTGTGAATTGGATCCAGATGTGGGGAAAGACTGGGAATGGGATTGAGATCCGGAGAAATATTGGGAATGGGATCAAGATCCGGGGAAAGATTGTGAATGGCATCAAGATCCGGGACTGGGATTGAGATATAGGGAAAGACTAGGAATTTGATTGAGATATGGGGAAAGACTGGGAATGGGATTCAGATATGGGGAAAGACTGGGAATGGGATTGAGATTTAGGGAAAGACTGAGAATTGGATTGAGATCTGGGAAGAGACTTGAAATGGGATTGAGATATGGGGAAAGACTGGGAATGGGATCGAGATATGGGGAAAGACTAGGAATGGGATTGAGATCCAGGGAAATACTATGAATGGGATTGAGATCCGGGGAAAGCCTTGGAATTTGATCGAGACATGGGGAATGACTGGGAATGGGATTGAGATATGGGGAAAGACTGGGAATTGGATTGAGATCCTGGGAAAGACTGGGAATAGGTTCAAGATCTGGAGAAAGTTTCGGAATGGGATTGAGATATGGGGAAAGACTGGGAATGGGATAGAGATATGGGGAAAGACTGGTAATGGGATCAAGATATGGGGAAAGCCTGGGATCGGGATTGAGATATGTGAAAAGACTGGGAATATGATTTGAGATATGAGGAAAGACTGGGAATGTGATCGAGATATTGGAAAAGACTGGGAATGGGATTGAGATGTGGGGAAGATTGGGAATGGTATGGAGATCCGGGGAAAGACTGGGAATGGGATCGAGATATGGAGAAAAACTGGGAATGGGGTTGAGATATGGGGAAAGACTGGGAATGGGATCAAGATATGGGGAAAGAATGGGAATGGGATCGAGATATGGGGAAAGACTGGGAATGGGATCAAGGTATAGGGAAAGACTGGAAATTGGATTGAGATATGGTTAAAGACTGGAAATGGGATCGAGATATGGGGAAAAACTGGGAATGGGATCGAGATATGGGGAAAGACTGGGAATGGGATCAAGATATGGGGAAAGACTGGGAATGGGATCAAGATATGGGGAAAGAATGGGAATGGGGTCGAGATATGTGGAAAGACTGGGAATGGGATCAAGGTATGGGGAAAGACTGGAAATTGGATTAAGATATGGGTAAAGACTGGGAATGGGAGTGAGATATGGGGAAAGACTGGGAATGGGATCGAGGTATGGGGAAAGACTGCGAATGGTATAGAGGTATGGGGAAAGACTGGGAAAGGGATCGAGATACGAGGAAAGACTGGAAATTGGATTAGATATGGGGAAAGACTGGGAATGGGATCGAGATATGGGGAAAGACTGAGTGGGATGGAGGTATGGGGAAAGACTGGGAATGGGATAGAGGTATGGGGAAAGACTGGGAATGGGATCGAGGTATGGGAAAGCCTGAGAATTGTATCGAGATATGGGGAAAGACTGGGAATGGATTGAGATCCGGAGAAATATTGGGAATGGGATCGAGATCCGGGGAAAGATTGGGAATGGCATAAAGATCCGGGGAAAGACTGGTTACATATGGGGAAAGACTGGGAAGGATCGAGATATGGGGAAAGACTGGGAATGGGATCGAGATATGGGAAAAGACTGGAATGGGATCGAGATATGGGGAAAGACTGGGAATGGGATGGAGGTATGGGGAAAGACTGGAATGGGATCGAGATATGGAGAAAGACTGGGAATGGGATCGAGGTATTAGGGAAAGACTGGGATGGGACTAAGATATGGGGAAAACTGGGAATGGGATCGAGGTATGGGGAAAGACTGGGAATGGGATCGAGATACGGGGAAAGACTGGGAATGGGATCGAGATATGGGGAAAGACTGGGAATGGGATCAAGGTATGGGGAAAACTGGAAATGGGATTGAGATATGGGGAAAGACTGGGAATGGGATGAGATATGGGGAAAGACTGGAATGGGATTGAGATATGGGGAAAGACTGGGAATGGGATCGAGATACGGGAAAAGGCTTGGGAATGGGATTGAGATATGGGGAAAGACTGTGAAAGGGATTGAGATATGGGGAAAGACTGGGAATGGATCGAGATATGGGGAAAGACTGGGAATGGGATCAAGATATGGGGAAAGCCTGGGAATGGATTGAAATATGGGGAAAGACTGGGAATGTGATTTGAGATATGGGAAAGACTGGGAATGGGATCGAGATATGGAAAAGACTGGGAATGGGATTGAGATATGGGGAAGATTGGGAATGGTATGAGATATGGGGAAAGACTGGGAATGGGATCGAGATATGGGGAAAGACTGGGA
This sequence comes from Palaemon carinicauda, assembly GCF_036898095.1. Taxonomy (NCBI): domain Eukaryota; kingdom Metazoa; phylum Arthropoda; class Malacostraca; order Decapoda; family Palaemonidae; genus Palaemon; species Palaemon carinicauda. Next base: position 66,022,860 of record NC_090730.1, on the reverse strand, counting down.
ATGGGATCGAGATATGGGAAAGACTGGGAATGGGACTGAGATATGGGGAAAGACTGGGAATGAGATCGAGATATGGGGAAAGACTGGGAATGGGATGAATGTATGGGGAAAGACTGGGAATGGGATAGAGGTATGGGGAAAGACTGGGAATGGGATCGAGGTATGGGAAAGCTGGAATGGATCGAGATATGGGGAAAGACTGGGAATGGGATTGAGATATGGAAAAATGGGAATGGGATCGAGATATGGGGAAAGATTGGGAATGGCATGATGGGGAAAGACTGGGTACATATGGGGAAAGACTGGGACTGGGATTGAGATATGGGGAAAGACTGGGAATGGGATTGAGATATGGGGAAAGACTGGGAATGGATACAGATATGGGGAAAGACTGAGAATGGGATTGAGATCTAGGAAGAGACTGGAAATGGGACTGAGATATGGGGAAAGACTGGGAATGGAAGTGAGGTATAGGGAAAGACTGTGAATGGGATTGATATATGGGGAAAGACTGAGAATGGGATTGAGATATGGGAAAAGGCTTGGAATGGGATTGAGATATGGGGAAAGACTGGGAATGGGATCGAGATATGGGGAAAGACTGGGAATGGGATTGAGATCCAGGGAAAGACTAGGAATGGGATTGAGATATGGGGAAAGACGGGGAATGGGATCGAGATATGGGGAATGACTGGGAATTGGATTGAGATGTGGAGAAAGACTGAGAATGGGTTAGAGATCCGGAGAAAGACTAGGAATGGGATTGAGATATGGGGAAAGACTGGGAATGGGATCGAGATATGGGGAAAGACTGGAATGGGATTGATATAGGGGAAAGACTGAGAATGGGATTGAGATCGGGAAAGACTTGGAATGGGATTGAGATCCGGGGAAAGACTGGGAATGATCGAGATATGGGGAAAGACTGGGAATGGGATTGAGATATGGGAAAGACTAGGAATGGGATTGAGATCCGGGGAAAGACTGGGAATTTGATCGAGATATGGGGAATGACTGGGAATGGGATTGAGATATGGGGAAAGACTGGGAATGGGACTGAGATATGGGGAAAGACTGGTAATGGGATCAAGATATGGGGAAAGCCTGGGAATGGGAATGAGATATGTGAAAAGACTGTGAATGTGATTTGAGATATCAGGAAAGACTGTGAATGGGATCGAGATATTGGAAAAGACTGGGAATGGGATTGAGATGTGGGAAAGATTGGGAAAGGTATGGAGATCCGGGGAAAGACTGGGAATGGGATCGAGATATGGAGAAAGACTGGGAATGGGATCGACATATGGGGAAAGACTGGGAATGGGATCAAGATATGGGGAAAGAATGGGAGTGGGATCGAGATATGGGGAAAGACTGGGAATGGGATCAAGGTATGGAAACACTGGAAATGGGATTGAGATATGGGTAAAGACTGGGAATGGGAGTGAGATATGGGGAAAGAATGGGAATGGGATTGAGATATGGGGAAAGACTGGAAATGGGACTGAGACGGGGAAAGGCTGGAATGGGATTGAGATATATGGAAAGACTGGGAATGGGATTGAGATATGGGGAAAGACTGGGAATGGGATCGAGATATGGGGAAAGACTGGGAATGGGATTGAGATACGTGGGAAAGACTGGGAATGGGATTGAGATACGGGGAAAGACTGGGAATGGGATCAAGATATGGGGAAAGACTGGGAATGGGATTGAGATATGGGAAAGACTGGGAATGGGATTGAGATATGGGGAAAGACTGGGAATGGGATTGAGATATGGGGAAAGACTGGGAATGGGATCGAGATATGGGGAAAGACTGGAATGGGATTGAGATATGGGGAAAGACTGGGAATGGGATTGAGATAGGGGGAAAGACTGGGAATGGCATTGAGATATGGATAAATACTGGGAATGTGATTGAGATGTGGGGAAAGACTGCGAATGGGATTGAGATACAGGGAAAGACTGGGAATGGGATCGAGATATTGGGAAAGACTGGGAATGGGATTGAGATATGGAAAAAGACAAGGAATGGTATCGAGATATGGGGAAAGACTGGGAATGGGATTGAGATATGGGGAAAGACTGGGAATGGGATCGAGATATGGGGAAAGACTGGGAATGGGATGGAGGTATGGGGAAAGACTGGGAATGGGATCGAGATATGGGGAAAGACTGGGAATGGGATCGAGGTTTGGGGAAAGACTGGGAATGGGACTGAGATATGGGGAAAGACTGGGAATAGGATCGAGGTATGGGGAAAGACTGGGAATGGGATCGAGGTATGGGGAAAGACTGGGAATGGGATTGAGATATGAAGAGAGACTGGGAATGGGATGGAGGTATGGGGAAAGACTGGAATGGGACTGAGATATGGGGAAAGACTGGGAATGGGATTGATATATGGGGAAAGACTGAGAATGGGACTGAGACACGGGAAAAGGCTTGGAATGGGATAGAGATGTGGGGAAAGACTGGGAATGGGATCGAGATATGGGGAAATACTAGGAATGGGATTGAGATCCAGGGAAAGACTACGAATGGGATTGAGATCTGGGGAAAGACTGGGAATTTGATCGAGATATGGGGAATGACTGGGAATGGGATTGAGATATGGGGAAAGACTGGGAATTGGATTGAGATCCTGGAAAAGACTGGGAATGGGTTCGAGATATGGGGAAAGACTGGGAATGGGATCGGAGGTATGGGAAAGACTGGGAATGGGATCGAGATATGGGGAAAGACTGGGAATGGGATCGAGGTTTGGGGAAAGACTGGGAATGGGATCGAGGTATGGGGAAAGACTGGGAATGGGATCGAGATATGAGGAAAGACTGGGAATGGGATGGAGGTATGGGGAAAGACTGGGAATGGGACTGAGATATGGGGAAAGACTGGGAATGGGATTGATATATGGGGAAAGACTGAGAATGGGACTGAGACAAGGGAAAAGGCTTGGAATGTGATAGAGATATGGGGAAAGACTGGGAATGGGATCGAGATATGGAGAAAGACTAGGAATGGGATTGAGATCCAGGGAAAGACTACGAATGGGATTAAGATCTGGGGAAAGACTGGGAATTGATTGAGATATGGGGAATGACTGGGAATGGGATTGAGATATGGAGAAAGACTGGGAATTGGATTGAGATCCTGGGAAAGACTGAGAATGGGTTCAAGATCCGGAGAAAGTTTGGGAATGGGATTGAGATATGGGGAAAGACTGGGAATGGGATCGAGATATGGGGAAAGACTGGGAATGGGAACGAGATATGGGGAAAGACTTGGAATGGGATGGAGGTATGGGGAAAGACTGTGAATGGGATCGAGATATGGGGAAAGACTGGGAATGGGATCGAGGTTTGGGGAAAGACTGGGAATGGGACTAAGATATGGGGAAAGACTGGGAATGGGATCGAGGTATGGGGAAAGACTGGGAATGGTATAGAGGTATGGGGAAAGACTGGGAATGGGATCGAGATACGAGGAAAGACTGGGAATGGGATGGAGGTATGGGGAAAGACTGAGAATGGGACTGAGATATGGGGAAAGACTGGGAATGGGATTGAGATATGGGGAAAGATGGGAATGGGATGGAGGTATGGGGAAAGACTGGGAATGGGATAGATATGGGGAAAGACTGGAATGGGATTGAGATATGGGAAAGACTGGGAATGGGATTGAGATATGGGGAAAGACTGGGAATGGGATTCAGATATGGGGAAAGACTGAGAATGGGATTGAGATCTGGGAAGAGACTTGAAATGGGATGAGATATGGGGAAAGACTGGGAATGGGATGAGATATGGGGAAAGACTGGAATGGGATTGATATATGGGGAAAGACTGGAATGGGATTGAGATATGGGAAAAGGCTTGGAATGGGATTGAGATATGGGGAAAGACTGGGAATGGGATCGAGATATGGGGAAAGACTGGGAATGGGATTGAGATCCAGGGAAAGACTGGAATGGGATTGAGATATGGAGAAAGACTGGGAAAGGGATCGAGATATGGGGAAAGACTGGGAATGGGAATGAGGTATGGGGAAAGACTGTGAATGGGATTGATATATGGGGAAAGACTGAGGAATGGGATGAGATACGGGAAAAGGCTGGAATGGGATTGAGATATGGGGAAAGACTGGGAATGGATCGAGATATGGGGAAAGACTGGGAATGGGATTGAGATCCAGGGAAAGACTAGGAATGGGATTGAGATCCGGGGAAAGACTGGGAATGATCGAGATATGGGGAATGACTGGGAATGGGATTGAGATATGAGGAAAGACTGGGATGGGACTGAGATATGGGGAAAGACTGGTAATATGATCAAGATATGGGGAAAGCTTGGGAATGGGAATGAGATATGGAAAAGACTGTGAATGTGGATTGAGATATGGGAAAGACTGTGAATGGGATTGATATATGGGGAAAAACTGAGAATGGGATGAGATACAGGAAAACTTGGAATGGGATTGAGATATGGGGAAAGACTGGGAATGAGATCGAGATATGGGGAAAGACTGGGAATGGGATTGAGATCCAGGAAAAGATTAGGAATGGGATTGAGATCCGGGGAAAGACTGGGAATTGATCGAGATATGGGGAAAGACTGGGAATGGGATTGAGATATGGGGAAAGACTGGGAATGGGACTGAGATATGGGGAAAGACTGGAATGGGATCAAGATATGGGGAAAGCTGGGAATGGGATTGAGATATGTGAAAAGACTGTGAATGTGATTTGAGATATGGGGAAAGACTGGGAATGGGATCGAGATATGGGGAAAGACTGGGAATGGGATTGAGATGTGGGATAGATTGGGAATGGTATGGAGATCCGGGGAAAGACTGGGAATGGGATCGAGATATGGGGAAAGACTGGGAATGGGATCAAGATATGGGGAAAAAATGGGAATGGGATCGAGATATGGGGAAAGACTGGGAATGGGATTGAGATATGGGGAAACACTGGAATGGGATGAGATATGGGGAAAGACTGGGAATGGGAGTGAGATATGGGGTAAGAATTGGAATGGGATTGAGATATGGGGAAAGACTGCGAAAGGGATTGAGATATGGGGAAAGACTGGGAATGGGATCGAGATATGGGGAAAGACTGGTAATGGGATCAAGATATGGGGAAAGCCTGGGAATGGGATTGAAATATGTGAAAAGACTGGGAATGTGATTTGAGATATGAGGAAAGACTGGGAATGTGATCGAGATATTGGAAAAGACTGGGAATGGGATTGAGATGTGGGGAAAATTGGGAATGGTATGGAGATCCGGGGAAAGACTGGGAATGGGATCGAGATATGGGGAAAAACTGGGAGTGGGATCGAGATATGGGGAAAGACTGGAATGGGATCAAGATATGGGAAAAGAATGGGAATGGGATCGAGATTTGGGGAAAGACTGGGAATGGGATTGAAATATGTGGGAAAGACTGGGAATGTGATTTGAGATATGGGAAAGACTGGGAATGGGATCGAGATATTGGAAAAGACTGGGAATGGGATTGAGATGTGGGATAGATTGGGAATGGTATGGGGATCCGGGGAAAGACTGGGAATGGGATCGAGATATGGGGAAAGACTGGGAATGGGATCAAGATATGGGGAAAAAATGGGAATGGGATCAAGATATGGGGAAAGACTGGGAATGGGATCAAGGTATGGGGAAAGACTGGAATTTGATTAAGATATGGGTAAAGACTGGGAATGGGAGTTAGATATGGGGAAGAATGGGAATGGGATTGAATATGGGGGAAAGACTGGAATGGGATCGAGATATGGGGAAAGACTGGGAATGGGATCGAGATATGGGGAAAGACTGGGAATGGGACCGAGATATGGGAAAAGGCTGGAATGGGATTGAGGTATGGGGAAAGACTGCAAATGGATTGAGATATGGGGAAAGACTGGGAATGGGATCGAGATATGGGTAAAGACTGGGAATGTGATTGAGGTGTGGGGAAAGACTGCGAATGGGATAGATATATGTTTGGGGATAGACTGGGAATGGGATCGAGATACGGGGAAAGACTGGGAATGGGATTGAGATATGGAGAAAGACTGGGAATGGGATTGAGATATAGTGAAAGATTGGGAATGGCATTGAGATATGGGGAAAGACTGGGAAAGGGATCGAGATATGGGGAAAGACTGGGAATGGGATTGAGATATGGGGAAAGACTGGAATGTGATTGAGATATGGGGAAAGACTGAGAATGGGATTGAGATCTAGGAAGAGACTTGAAATGGGACTGAGATATGGGGAAAGACTGGGAATGGAAGTGAGGTATAGGGAAAGACTGTGAATGGGATTGATATATGGGGAAAGACTGAGAATGGGATTGAGATATGGGAAAAGGCTTGGAATGGGATTGAGATATGGGGAAAGACTGGGAATGGGATCGAGATATGGGGAAAGACTGGGAATGGGATTGAGATCCAGGGAAAGACTAGGAATGGGATTGAGATATGGGGAAAGACGGGGAATGGGATCGAGATATGGGGAATGGCTGGGAATTGGATTGAGATGTGGAGAAAGACTGAGAATGGGTTAGAGATCCGGAGAAAGACTAGGAATGGGATTGAGATATGGGGAAAGACTGGGAATGGGATGAGGTATGGGGAAAGACTGTGAATGGGATTGATATATGGGGAAAGACTGAGAATGGGACTGAGATACGGGAAAACTTGGAATGGGATTGAGATATGGATAAAGACTGGGAATGAGATCGAGATATGGGGAAAGACTGGGAATGGGATTGAGATCCAGGGAAAGACTAGGAATGGGATTGAGATCCGGGGAAAGACTGGGAATTTGATCGAGATATGGGGAATGACTGGGAATGGGATTGAGATATGGGGAAAGACTGGGAATGGGACTGAGATATGGGGAAAGACTGGTAATGGGATCAAGATATGGGGAAAGCCTGGGAATGGGAATGAGATATGTGAAAAGACTGTGAATGTGATTTGAGATATGAGGAAAGACTGTGAATGAGATCGAGATATTGTAAAAGACTGGGAATGGATTGAGATGTGGGAAAGATTGGGAAAGGTATGGAGATCCGGGGAAAGACTGGGAATGGGATCGAGATATGGAGAAAGACTGGGAATGGGAACGACATAGGGGAAAACTGGGAATGGGATCAAGATATGGGGAAGAATGGGAGTGGGATCGAGATATGGGGAAAGACTGGGAATGGGATCAAGGTATGGAAACACTGGAAATGGATTGAGATATGGGTAAAGACTGGGAATGGGAGTGAGATATGGGGAAAGAATTGGAATGGGATTGAGATATATGGAAAGACTGCGAATGGGATTGAGATATGGGAAAGACTGGGAATGGGATCGAGATATGGGGAAAGACTGGGAATGGGATTGAGATGTGGGGAAAGACTGGGAATGGGATTGAGATACGGGGAAAGCTGGGAATGGGATCAGATACGGGGAAAGACTGGGAATGGGATTGAGATATGGGGAAAGACTGGGAATGGGATTGAGATATGGGGAAAGACTGGGAATGGCATTGAGATATGGGGAAAGACTGGGAATGGGATCGAGATATGGGGAAAGACTGGGAATGGGATTGAGATATGGGGAAAGACTGGAATGGGATTGAGATACGGGGAAAGACTGGGAATGGGATTGAGATATGGGATAAATACTGGGAATGTGATTGAGATGTGGGGAAAGACTGCGAATGGGATTGAGATAAAGGGAAAGACTGGGAATGGGATCGAGATATTGGGAAAGACTGGGAATGGGTTTGAGATATGGAAAAAGACAAGGAATGGTATCGAGATATGGGGAAAGACTGGGAATGGGATCGAGATATGGGGAAAGACTGGGAATGGGATCGAGATATGGGGAAAGACTGGGAATGGGATGGAGGTATGGGGAAAGACTGGGAATGGGATCGATATATGGGGAAAGACTGGGAATGGGATCGATGTTTGGGGAAAGACTGGGAATGGGACTGAGATATGGGGAAAGACTGGGAATAGGATCGAGGTATGGGGAAATACTGGGAATGGGATCGAGGTATGGGGAAAGACTGGGAATGGGATTGAGATATGAAGAAAGACTGGGAATGGGATGGAGGTATGGGGAAAGACTGGGAATGGGACTGAGATATGGGGAAAGACTGGGAATGGGATTGATATATGGGGAAAGACTGAGAATGGGACTGAGACACGGGAAAAGGCTTGGAATGGGATAGAGATGTGGGGAAAGACTGGGAATGGGATCGAGATATGGGGAAATACTAGGAATGGGATTGAGATCCAGGGAAAGACTATGAAGGGATTGAGATCTGGGGAAAGACTGGGAATTTGATCGAGATATGGGGAATGACTGGGAATGGGATTGAGATATGGGGAAAGACTGGGAATTGGATTGAAATCCTGGAAAAGACTGGGAATGGGTTCGAGATATGGGGAAAGACTGGGAATGGGATCGAGGTATGGGGAAAGACTGGGAATGGGATCGAGATATGGGAAAGACTGGGAATGGGATCGAAGTTGGGGAAAGACTGGGAATGGGATCGAGGTATGGGGAAAGACTGGGAATGGGATCGAGATATGAGGAAAGACTGGAATGGGATGGAGGTATGGGGAAAGACTGGGAATGGGACTGAGATATGGGGAAAGACTGGGAAGGGATTGATATATGGGGAAAGACTGAGAATGGGACTGAGACACGGGAAAAGGCTGGGAATGTGATAGAGTATGGGGAAAGACTGGGAATGGGATCGAGATATGGAGAAAGACTAGGAATGGGATTGAGATCCAGGGAAAGACTACGAATGGGATTGAGATCTGGGGAAAGACTGGGAATGATTGAGATATGGGGAATGACTGGGAATGGGATTGAGATATGGAGAAAGACTGGGAATTGGATTGAGATCCTGGGAAAGACTGAGAATGGGTTCAAGATCCGGAGAAAGTTTGGGAATGGGATTGAGATATGGGGAAAGACTGGGAATGGGATCGAGATATGGGGAAAGACTGGGAATGGGAACGAGATATGGGGAAAGACTTGGAATGGGATGGAGGTATGGGGAAAGACTGTGAATGGGATCGAGATATGGGGAAAGACTGGGAATGGGATTGAGGTTGGGGAAAGACTGGGAATGGGACTAATATATGGGGAAAGACTGGGAATGGGATCGAGGTATGGGGAAAGACTGGGAATGGTATAGAGGTATGGGGAAAGACTGGGAATGGGATCGAGATACGAGGAAAGACTGGGAATGGGATGGAGGTATGGGGAAAGACTGGGAATGGGATAGATATGGGGAAAGACTGGGAATGGGATTGAGATATGGGGAAAGACTGGGAATTGGATTGAGATATGGGGAAAGACTGGGAATGGGATTGAGATATGGGGAAAGACTGGGAATGGGATTGAGATCTGGGAAAGACTGAATGGGACGAGATATGGGGAAAGACTGGAATGGGAAGTGAGGTATGGGAAAGACTGGAATGGGATTGAGATATGGGGAAAGACTGGGAATGGGATTGAGATATGGGGAAAGACTGGAATGGGATTGAGATATGGGGAAAGACTGGGAATGGGATCGAGATATGGGGAAAGACTGGGAATGGGATTGAGATATGGGAAAGACTTGGAATGGGATTGAGATATGGGGAAAGACTGGGAATGGGATCGAGATATGGGGAAAGACTGGGAATGGGATGAGATCTAGGGAAAGACTGGAATGGGACTGAGATACGGGAAAACTGGAGTGGGATTGAGATATGGGGAAAGACTGGGAATGGGATCGAGATATGGGGAAAGACTGGGAATGGGATTGAGATCCAGGGAAAGACTAGGAATGGGATTGAGATCCGGGGAAAGACTGGGAATGGGATTGAGATATGGGGAAAGACTGGGAATGGGATTGAGATGTGGAAAAAGACTGGGAATGGGTTGAGATCCGGGAAAGACTAGGAATGGGATTGAGATATGGGGAAAGACTGGGAATGGGATCAGATATGGGGAAACACTGGGAATGGGAATGAGGTATAGGGAAAGACTGTGGAATGGGATTGATATATGGGGAAAGACTGAGAATGGGATTGAGATAGGGAAAACTTGGAATGGGATTGAGATATGGGGAAAGACTGGGAATGGGATTGAGATATGGGGAAAGACTGGGAATGGGATTGAGATAGGGAAAGACTGGAATGGGATTGAGATATGGGGAAAGACTGGGAATGATCGAGATATGGGGAAAGACTGGGAATGGGATTGAGATATGGGGAAAGACTGGGAATGGGATTGAGATATGGGGAAAGACTGGGAATGGATCAGATATGGGGAAAGACTGGGAATGGGATTGAGATATGTGGAAAGACTGGGAATGGGATTGAGATATGGGAAAGACTGTGAATGGGATCGAGATATGGGGAAAGACTGGGAATGGGATTGAGATGTGGGAAAGATTGGGAATGGATGGATCGGGGAAAGACTGGGAATGGGATCGAGATATGGGGAAAGACTGGGAATGGGATTGAGATATGGGGAAAACTGGGAATGGGATGAGATATGGGGAAAGACTGGGAATGGGATCAAGGTATGGGGAAAGACTGGAAATGGGATTGAGATATGGGTAAAGACTGGGAATGGGATGAGATTGGGGAAAGACTGGAATGGGATTGAGATATGGGGAAAGACTGGGAATGGGACGAGATATGGGGAAAACTTGGAATGGGATTGAGATATGGGGAAAGACTGCGAAAGGGATTGAGATATGGGGAAAGACTGGGAATGGGATGAGATATGGGGAAAGACTGGTAATGGGATCAAGATATGGGGAAAGCCTGGGAATGGGATTGAAATATGTGAAAGACTGGGAATGTGATTTGAGATATGAGGAAAGACTGGGAATGGGATCGAGATATTGGAAAAGACTGGGAATGGGATTGAGATGTGGGGAAAGATTGGGAATGGTATGGAAATCCGGGGAAAGACTGGGAATGGGATCGAGATATGGGGAAAAACTGGGAGTGGGATCGAGATATGGGGAAAGACTGGGAATGGGATCAATATGGGAAAAGAATGGGAATGGGATTGAGATTTGGGGAAAGACTGGGAATGGGATTGAATATGGGGAAAGACTGGGAATGATTAGATATGGGAAAGACTGGGAATGGGATGAGATATGGGGAAAGACTGGGAATGGGATTGAGATATGGGGAAAGACTTGGAATGGGATCGAGATATGGGGAAAGACTGGGAATGGGATCGAGATATGGGGAAAGACTGGGAATGGGATGAGATATGGGGAAAGACTTGGAATGGGATTGAGGTATGGGGAAAGACTGGAATGGGATTGAGATATGGGGAAAGACTGGGAATGGGATCGAGATATGGGTAAAGACTGGGAATGGGAATTGAGATATGGGGAAAGACTGGAATGGGATAGATATGGGGAAAGACTGGGAATGGGATTGAGATATGGGGAAAGACTGGAATGGGATTGAGATATGGGGAAAGACTGGGAATGGGATTGAGATATGGGGAAAGACTGGGAATGGGATTGAGATATGGGAAAGACTGGGAATGGGATCGAGATATGGGGAAAGACTGGGAATGGGATCGAGATATGGGGAAAGACTGGGAATGGGATCGAGATATGGGGAAAGACTGGGAATGGGATTGAGATATGGGGAAAGACTGGGAATGGGATCGAGATTGGGGAAAGACTGGGAATGGGATCGAGATATGGGAAAAGACTGGGAATGGGATCAATATATGGGGAAAGACTGGGAATGGGATGGAGGTATGGGGAAAGACTGGGAATGGGATCGAGGTATGGGGAAAGACTGGGAATGGGATTGAGAGGTATGGGGAAAGACTGGGAATGGGATCGAGATATGAGGAAAGACTGGGAATGGGATGGAGGTATGGGGAAAGACTGGGAATGGGACTGAGATATGGGGAAAGACTGGGAATGGGATTGATATATGGGGAAAGACTGGGAATGGGATGGATATGGGGAAAGACTGGGAATGGGATTGAGATATGGGGAAAGACTGGGAATGGGATCGAGGTATGGGAAAGACTGGAATGGGATCGAGATATGGGGAAAGACTGGGAATGGGATTGAGATATGGGAAAGATGGGAATGGGATTGAGATATGGGGAAAGACTGGGAATGGGATAAGATCGGGGAAAGACTGGTTACATATGGGGAAAGACTGGGAATGGGATTGAGATATGGGGAAAGACTGGGAATGGGATTGAGATATGGGGAAAGACTGGGAATGGGATCGAGATATGGGGAAAGACTTGGAATGGGATGGATATGGGGAAAGACTGTGAATGGGATTGAGATATGGGAAAGACTGGGAATGGGATTGAGGTATGGGAAAGACTGGGAATGGGATAGATATGGGAAAGACTGGGAATGGGATCAGATATGGGGAAAGACTGGGAATGGGATAGGTATGGGGAAAGACTGGGAATGGGATGAGATATGGGGAAAGACTGGGAATGGGATTGAGATATGGGGAAGACTGGGAATGGGATGAGATATGGGGAAAGACTGGGAATGGGATAGATATGGGGAAAGACTGGGAATGGGATCGAGATATGGGAAAGACTGTGAATGGATGAGATATGGGAAAGACTGGGAATGGGATTGAGATATGGGAAAGATGGGAATGGGATTGAGATATGGGGAAAGATTGGGAATGGATAGATCCGGGAAAGACTGGGTACATATGGGGAAAGACTGGGAATGGGATTGAGATATAGGGGAAAGACTGGGAATGGGATTGAGATATGGGGAAAGACTGGGAATGGGATTCAGATATGGGGAAAGACTGGAATGGGATTGAGATGGAAAGACTGAAATGGGATTGAGATATGGGGAAAGACTGGGAATGGAAGTGAGGTATAGGGAAAGACTGGGAATGGGATTGAGATATATGGGGAAAGACTGAGAATGGGATTGAGATATGGGAAAACTGGGAATGGGATTGAGATATGGGGAAAGACTGGGAATGGGATTGAGATATGGGGAAAGACTGGGAATGGGATTGAGATGGGGAAAGACTGGGAATGGGATTGAGATATGGGGAAAGACTGGGAATGGGATCGAGATATGGGGAAAGACTGGGAATGGGATTGAGATGTGGGAAAGACTGGGAATGGGATTGAGATATGGGGAAAGACTGGGAATGGGATTGAGATATGGGAAAGACTGGGAATGGGATCGAGATATGGGGAAAGACTGGGAATGGGATGAGGTATAGGGAAAGACTATGGAATGGGATTGATATATGGGAAAGACTGGGAATGGGATGAGATATGGGAAAAGCTGGGAATGGATTGAGATATGGGGAAAGACTGGGAATGGGATCGAGATATGGGGAAAGACTGGGAATGGGATTGAGATATGGGAAAGACTGGAATGGGATTGAGATATGGGGAAAGACTGGGAATGGGATCAGATATGGGGAAAGTGACTGGGAATGGGATTGAGATATGGGGAAAGACTGGGAATGGGATGAGATATGGGGAAAGACTGGGAATGGGATCAGATATGGGGAAAGACTGGGAATGGGATTGAGATATGGGGAAAGACTGGGAATGGATGAGATATGGGGAAGACTGGAATGGGATCGAGATATGGGGAAAGACTGGGAATGGGATTGAGATGTGGGAAAGACTGGGAATGGTATGAGATGGGGAAAGACTGGGAATGGGATCGAGATATGGGAAAGACTGGAATGGGATCGAGATATGGGGAAAAACTGGGAATGGGATTGAGATATGGGGAAAGATTGGGAATGGGATCGAGATATGGGGAAAGACTGGGAATGGGATCAAGGTATGGGGAAAGACTGGAAATGGGATTGAGATATGGGGAAAACTGGGAATGGGATGAGATATGGGGAAAGACTGGGAATGGGATTGAGATATGGGGAAAGACTGGGAATGAGACGATACACGGGGAAAACTTGGGAATGGGATTGAGATATGGGGAAAGACTGCGAATGGGAATGAGATATGGGAAAGACTGGGAATGGGATCGAGATATGGGGAAAGACTGGGAATGGGATTGAGATGTGGGGAAAGACTGGGAATGGGATTGAGATATGGGGAAAGACTGGGAATGGGATCAAGATATGGGAAAGACTTGGAATGGGATTGAGATATGGAGAAAGACTAGAATGGGATTGAGATATGGGAAAGATTGGGACTGGCATTTAGATATGGGAAAGACTGGGAATGGGATCGAGATATGGGGAAAGACTGGGAATGGGATTGAGATATGGGGAAAGACTGGAATGGGATTGAGATATGGGGAAAGACTGGGAATGGGATTGAGATGTGGGGAAAGACTGGAATGGGATTGAGATACAGGGAAAGACTGGGAATGGGATCGAGATATTGGGAAAGACTGGGAATGGGATTGAGATATGGAAAAGACTGGAATGGTATTGAGATATGGGGAAAGACTGGGAATGGGATCGAGATATGGGGAAAGACTGGGAATGGGATCGAGATATGGGGAAAGACTGGGAATGGGATGGAGGTATGGGGAAAGACTGGGAATGGGATCGAGATATGGGGAAAGACTGGGAAAGGGGGTCGAGGTTTGGGGAAAGACTGGGAATGGGACTGAGATATAGGGAAAGACTGGGAATGGATCGAGGTATGGGGAAAGACTGGGAATGGGACTGAGATATGGGGAAAGACTGGGAATGGGATTGATATATGGGGAAAGACTGGAATGGGACTGAGACACGGGAAAAGGCTTGGAATGGGATAGAGATATGGGGAAAGACTGGGAATGGGATCGAGATATGGGGAAAACTAGGAATGGGATTGAGATCCAGGGAAAGACTGGGAATGGGATTGAGATCTGGGGAAAGACTGGGAATTTATTGAGATATGGGGAAAGACTGGGAATGGGATTGAGATATGGGGAAAGACTGGGAATTGGATTGAGATCCTGGAAAGACTGGGAATGGGTTCGAGATATGGGGAAAGACTGGGAATGGGATTGGAGGTATGGGGAAAGACTGGGAATGGGATCGAGATATGGGGAAAGACTGGGAATGGGATCGAGGTATGGGGAAAGACTGGGAATGGGATCGAGGTATGGGGAAAGACTGGGAATGGGATCGAGATATGGGAAAGACTGGGAATGGGATGGAGGTATGGGGAAAGACTGGGAATGGGACTGAGATATGGGGAAAGACTGGGAATGGGATTGATATATGGGGAAAGACTGAGAATGGGACTGAGATACGGGAAAAGGCTTGGAATGGGATGAGATATGGGGAAAGACTGGGAATGGGATCGAGATATGGGAAAGACTGGAATGGGATTGAGATCCAGGGAAAACTAGAATGGGATTGAGATCTGGGGAAAGACTGGGAATTTGATTGAGATATGGGGAATGACTGGGAATGGGATTGAGATATGGAGAAAGACTGGGAATTGGATTGAGATCCTGGGAAAGACTGAGAATGGGTTCAGATCCGGAGAAAGACTGGGAATGGGATTGAGATATGGGGAAAGACTGGGAATGGGATAGAGATATGGGGAAAGACTGGTAATGGGATCAAGATATGGGGAAAGCTGGGAATGGGATTAAGATATTTAAAAAGACTGGGAATGGATTTGAGATATGGAAAGACTGGGAATGTGATCGAGATATTGGAAAGACTGGGAATGGGATTGAGATATGGGGAAAGACTGGGAATGGATTGAGATGTGGGGAAAGACTGGGAATGGGATTGAGATATGGGGAAAGACTGGGAATGGGATCAGATACGGGGAAATACTGGGAATGGGATCAAGGTATGGCGAAAGACTGGAATGGGATTGAGATATGGGTAAAGACTGGGAATGTGATCGAGATACGGGGAAAGATTGGGAATGGATTGAGATATGGGAAAGACTGGGAATGGGATTGAGATATGTGGAAAGATTGGGAATGGCATAGATATGGGGAAAGACTGGGAATGGGATCAGATATGGGGAAAGACTGGGAATGGGATTGAGATATGGGGAAAGACTGGAATGGGATTGAGATATGGGTAAAGACTGGGAATGGGATTGAGATATGGGAAAGAATGGGAATGTGATTGAGATGTGGAGAAAGACTGGAATGGGATTGAGATATGGGGAAAGACTGGGAATGGGATCGAGATATGGGGAAAGACTGGGAATGGGATCGAGGTATGGGGAAAGACTGTGAATGGGATCGAGGTATGGGGAAAGACTGGAAATGGGATTGAGATATGGGTAAAGACTGGGAATGGGAGTGAGTTATGGGGAAAGAATGGGAATGGGATTGAGATATGGGGAAAGATTGGAATGGGATCTAGATATGGGGAAAGACTGGGAATGGGATCAGATATGGGGAAAGACTGGAAATGGGATTGAGATATGGGGAAAGACTGGGAATGGGATGAGTATGGGGAAAGACTGGGAATGGGATCGAGATATGGGGAAAGATTGGAAATGGGATCGGATATGGGGAAAGACTGGGAATGGGATCGAGATATGGGGAAAGACTGGGAATGGGACCGAGACACGGGAAAAGGCTGGAATTGGGATTGAGATATGGGGAAAGATTGCGAATGGGATTGAGAAATGGGGAAAGACTGGGAATGGGATCGAGATATTGGGAGACTGGGAATGTGATTTAGATGTGGGGAAAGACTGGGAATGGGATTGAGATACGGGGAAAGACTGGGAATGGGATCGAGATATGGGAAAGACTGGGAATGGGATTGAGATATGGGAAAGACTGGGAATGGGATTGAGATATGGGAAAGATTGGGAATGGCATTGAGATATGGGGAAAGACTGGGAATGGGATCAAGATATGGGGAAAGACTGGGAATGGGATTGAGATATAGGGAAAGACTGCGAATGGGATTGAGATATGGGGAAAGACTGGGAATGGCATTGAGATATGGGTAAAGACTGGGAATGTGGATTGAGATGTGGGGAAAGACTGCAATGGGATTGAGATACAGGGAAAGACTGGGAATGGGATCGAGATATGGGGAAAGACTGGGAATGGGATTGAGATATGGGGAAAGAACAGGGAATGGGATCGAGATATGGGAAAAGACTGGGAATGGGATCGAGATATGGGGAAAGACTGGGAATGGGATCGAGATATGGGGAAAGACTGGGAATGGGATCGAGGTTTGGGGAAAGACTGGGAATGGGATCGAGGTATGGGGAAAGACTGGGAATGGGATCGAGATATGAGGAAAGACTGGGAATGGGATGGAAGTATGGGGAAAGACTGGGAATGGGAAGGAGGTATGGGGAAAGACTGGGAATGGGATAGAGGTATGGGGAAAGACTGGGAATGGGATCAAGGTATGGGGAAAGCTGTGAATGATCGAGATATGAGGAAAGACTGGGAATGGGATGGAGGTATGGGGAAAGACTGGGAATGGGAAGGAGGTATGGGGAAAGACTGGGAATGGGATAGAGGTATGGGGAAAGGCTGGGAATGGGATCGAGGTATGGGGAAAGCCTGTGAATTAGATCGAGATCCAGGGAAAGATTGGGAATGGCATAAAGATCCGGGGAAAGACTGGGTAGATATGGGGAAAGACTGGGACTGGGATTGAGATATAGGGAAAAACTGGGAATTTGATTGAGATATGGGGAAAGACTGAGAATGGGATTCAGATATGGGGAAAGACTGGGAATGGGATTGAGATATAGGGAAAGACTGAAAATGGGATTGATATCTGGGAAGAGACTTGAAATGGGACCGAGATATGGGGAAAGACTGGGAATGGAAATGAGGTATAGGGAAGGACTGTGAATGGGATTGATATATGGAGAAAGACTGAGAATGGGATTGAGATACGGAAAAAGGCTTGGAATGGGATTGAGATATTGGGAAAGACTGGGAATGGGATCGAGATATGGAGAAAGACTGGGAATGGGATTGGGATCCAGGGAAAGACTAGGAATGGGATTCAGATATGGGGAAAGACTGGGAATGGGATCGAGATATGGGGAAAGACTGGAAATGGGAATGAGGTATAGGGAAAGACTGTGAATGGGATTGATATATGGGGAAAGACTGAGAATGGGACTGAGATACGGGAAAAGGCTTGGAATGGGATTGAGATATGGGGAAAGACTGGGAATGAGATCGAGATATGGGGAAAGACTGGGAATGGGATTGAGATATGGGGAAAGACTAGCAATGGGATTGGGATCCAGGGAAAGACTACGAATGGGATTGAGATCTGGGGAAAGACTGGGAATTTGATCGAGTATGGGGTATGACTGGGAATGGGATTGAGATATGGGGAAAGACTGGGAATTGGATTGAGATCCTGGGAAAGACTGAGAATGGGTTCGAGATCCGGAGAAAGTTTGGGAATGGGATTGAGATATGGGGAAAGACTGGGAATGGGATAGAGATATGGGGAAAGACTGGTAATGGGATCAAGATATGGGGAAAGCCTGGGAATGGGATTAGATATGGAAAAGACTGGGAATGGGATTTTGAGATATTAGGAAAGACTTGGGAATGTGATCGAGATATGGAAAGACTGGGAATGGGATTGAGATGTGGGAAAGACTTGGGAATGGGATGAGATCTGGGAAAGACTGGGAATGGACCGAGATATGGGGAAAGACTGGGAATGGGATCGAGATATGGGGAAAGACTGGGAATGGGATCATGATATGGGGAAAGACTGGGAATGGTATCGAGATATGGGGAAAGACTGGGAATGGGATCAAGGTATGGGGAAAGACTGGAAATGGGATTGAGATTTGGGAAAGACTGGGAATGGGATGAGTATGGGGAAAGAATGGGAATAGGATTGAGATATGGGGAAAGACTGGAATGGGATCGAGATATGGGGAAAGACTGGGAATGGGATCGAGATATGGGGAAAGACTGGGAATGGGACCGAGACACGGGAAAAGGCTTGGAATGGGATTCAGATATGGGGAAAGACTGCAAATGGGATTGAGATATGGGGAAAGACTGGGAATGTGATCGAGATACGGGGAAAGACTGGGAATGGGATTGAGATATGGGGAAAGACTGGGAATGGGATTGAGATATGGGAAAGATTGGGAATGGGATTGAGATATGGGGAAAGACTGGGAATGGGATCAAGATATGGGGAAAGACTGGGAATGGGATTGAGATTGGGGAAAGACTGGAATGGGATTGAGATATGGGGAAAGACTGGGAATGGCATTGAGATATGGGTAAAGACTGGGAATGGGATTGAGATGTGGGGAAAGACTGGGAATGGGATTGAGATATGGGAAAGACTGTGAATGGGATCGAGATATGGGGAAAGACTGGGAATGGGATTGAGATATGGAGAAAGACAGGGAATGGGATCGAGATATGGGGAAAGACTGGGAATGGGATCGAGATATGGGGAAAGACTGGGAATGGGATTGAGATATGGGAAAAGACTGGGAATGGGATGGAGGTATGGGGAAAGACTTTGAATGGGATCGAGGTATGGGGAAAGACTGGAAATGGGATTGAGATATGGGTAAAGACTGGGAATGGGGGTGAGATTATGGGGAAAGACTGGGAATGGGATTGAGATATGGGGAAAGATTGGAATGGGATCGAGATATGGGGAAAGACTGGAATGGGATCAAGGTATGGGGAAAGATTGGAAATGGGATTGAGATATGGGTAAAGACTGGGAATGGGAGTGAGTATGGGGAAAGACTGGGAATGGGATTGAGATATGGGGAAAGATTGGAAATGTGATCGAGATACGGGGAAAGACTGGGAATGGGATTGAGATATGGAGGAAAGACTGGGAATGGGATTGAGATATGTGGAAAGACTTGGGAATGGGATTGAGATATGGGGAAAGACTGGGAATGGGATCAAGATATGGGGAAAGACTGGGAATGGGATTGATATTGGGGAAAGACTGGAATGGGATTGAGATATGGGGAAAGACTGGGAATGGCATTGAGATATGGGTAAAGACTGGGAATGTGATTGAGATGTGGGGAAAGACTGCGAATGGGATTGAGATATGGGGAAAGACTGGGAATGGGATCGATATATGTTGAAAACTGGGAATGGGATTGAGATATGGGAAAGACAGGGAATGGGATTGAGATATGGGGAAAGACTTGGAATGGGATCGAGATATGGGGAAAGACTGGGAATGGGATCGAGATATGGGGAAAGACTGGGAATGGGATGGAGGTATGGGGAAAGACTGTGAATGGGATCGAGGTATGGGAAAGACTGGAATGGGATTGAGATATGGGGAAAGACTGGGAATGGGGGTGAGTTATGGGGAAAGAATGGGAATGGAATTGAGATATGGGGAAAGACTGGAAATGGGATCGAGATATGGGGAAAGACTGGGAATGGGATCAAGGTATGGGGAAAGACTGGAATGGGATTGAGATATGGGGAAAGACTAGGAATGGGATGAGTAATGGGGAAAACTGGGAATGGGATTGAGATATTGGGAAAGATTGGGAATGGGATCGAGATATGGGGAAAGACTGGGAATGGGATCGAGATATGGGGAAAGACTGGGAATGGGACCGAGACACGGGAAAAGGCTTGGAATTGGATTGAGATTTGGGGAAAGATTGCGAATGGGATTGAGAAATTGGGAAAGAATGGGAATGGTATCGAGATATTGATAAAGACTGGGAATGTGATTGAGATGTGGGGAAAGACTGCAAATGGGATTGAGATCTGGGGAAAGACTGGGAATGTGATCAAGACACGGGGAAAGACTGGGAATGGGATTGAGATATAGAGAAAGACTGGGAATGGGATTGAGATATATGGAAAGATTGGGAATGTCATTGAGATATGGAGAAAGACTGGGAATGGGATCAGATATGGGGAAAGACTGGGAATGGGATTGAGATATGGGAAAGACTGCGAATGGGATAGAGATATGGGGAAAGACTGGGAATGGCATTGAGATATGGGTAAAGACTGGGAATGTGATTGAGATGTGGGGAAAGACTGCGAATGGGATTGAGATATGGGGAAAGACTGGGAATGGCATTGAGATATGGGGAAAGACTGGGAATATGATTGAGATGTGGGGAAAGACTGGGAATGGGATTAAGATACGGGGACAGACTGGGAATGGGATCGAGATATAGGGAATGACTGGGAATGGGATTGAGATATGAGTAAAGACTGGAAATGTGACTGAGATGTGGGGAAAGACTGCGAATGGGATTGAGATATGGGGAAAGATTGGGAATGGGATCGAGATACGGGGAAAGACTGGGAATGGGATTGAGATATGGAGAAAGACTGGGAATGGGATTGGGATATGGGGAAAGATTGGGAATGGCATTGAGATATGGGAAAGACTGGGAATGGGATCGAGATATGGGGAAAGACTGGGAATGGGGTTGAGGTATGGGGAAAGACTGCGAATGGGATTGAGATATGGGGAAAGACTGGGAATGGCATTGAGATATGAGGGAAGAATGGGAATGGGATTGAGATTGGGGAAAGACTGGGAATGGGATTGAGATACGGGGAAAGACTGGGAATGTGATCGAGATACGGGGAAAGACTGGGAATGGGACTGAGATATGGAGAAAGACTGGGAATGGGATTGAGATATGTGGAAAGACTGGGAATGGCATTGAGATATGGGGAAAGTCTGGGAATGGGATCAAGATATGGGGAAAGACTGGGAATGGGATTGAGATATGGGGAAAGACTGGGAATGGGATTGAGATATGGGGAAAGACTGGGAATGGCACTGAGATATTGGAAAAGACTGGGAATGTGATTGAGATGTGGGGAAAGACTGCGAATGGGATTGAGATACGGGAAAGACTGGGAATGGAATCGATATATAGGGAAAGACTGGGAATGGGATTGAGATATGGGAAACCCAGGGAATGGGATCGAGATATGGGGAAAGACTGGGAATGGTATCGAGATATGGGGAAAGACTGTGAATGGGATCGAGATATGGGGAAGACTGGGAATGGGATCGAGGTTTGGGGAAGACTGGGAATGGGACTGAGATATGGGGAAAGTCTGGGAATGGGATCGAGGTATGGGGAAAGACTGGGAATGGGATAGAGGTATGGGGAAAGACTGGGAATGGGATTGAGATATGGGGAAAGACTGGGAATGGCATTGAGATATGGGTAAAGACTGGGAATGTGATTGAGATGTGGGGAAAGACTGCGAATGGGATTGAGATACGGGAAAGACTGGAATGGAACGAATATATAAGGAAAGACTGGGAATGGGATTGAGATATGGAGAAGCCCAGGGAATGGGATCGAGATATGGGGAAAGACTGGGAATGGGATCGAGATATGGGGAAAGACTGTAAATGGGATCGAGATATGGGGAAAGACTGGGAATGGGATCGAGGTTTGGGGAAGACTGGGAATGGGACTGAGATATGGGGAAAGTCTGGGAATGGGATCGGGTATGGGGAAAGACTGGGAATGGGATAGAGGTATGGGGAAAGACTGGGAATGGAATCGAGATACGAGGAAAGACTGGGAATGGGATGGAGGTATGGGGAAAGACTGGGAATGGGACTGAGATATGGGGAAACACTGGGAATGGGATCAAGATATGGGGAAAGACTGGGAATGGGATGGAGGTATGGGGAAAGACTGGGAATGGGATAGAGGTATGGGGAAAGACTGGGGATGGGATCGAGGTATGGCGAAAGCCTGTGAATTGGATCGAGATATCTGGAAAAACTGGGAATGGGATTGAGATCCGGAGAGATATTGGGAATGGGATCGAGATCCAGGGAAAGATTGGGAATGGCATAAAGATCCGGGGAAAGACTGGGTACATATGGGGAAAGACTGGGTACATATGGGGAAAGACTGGGATTGGGATTGAGATATAGGGAAAGACTGGGAATGGGATTGAGATCCAGAGAAATATTGGGAATGGGATCGAGATCCGGGGAAAGATTGGGAATGGCATAAAGATCCGGGGAAAGACTGGGTACATATGGGGAAAGATTGGGAATGTCATTGAGATATGGGGAAAGACTCGGAATGGGATTCAGATATGGGGAAAGACTGCGAATGGGATTGAGATCTGGGAAGAGACTTGAAATGGGATAGAGATATGGGGAAAGACTGGGTATGGAAGTGAGGTATAGGGAAAGACTGTGAATGGGATTGATATATGGGGACAGACTGAGAATGGGATTGAGATATGGGAAAGGGCTTGGAATGGGATTGAGATATGGGGAAAGACTGGGAATGGGATCGAGATATGGGGAAAGACTGGGAATGGGATTGAGATCCAGGGAAAGACTAGGAATGTGATTGAGATATGGGGAAAGACTGGGAATGGGATCGAGATATGGGGAAAGACTGGGAATGGGAATGAGGTATAGCGAAAGACTGTGAATGGGATTCTCAGGGGAAAAACTGAGAATGGGACTGAGATACGGGAAAAGGCTTGGAATGGGATTGAGATATGGGGAAAGACTGGGAATGAGATCGAGATATGGGGAAAGACTGGGAATAGGATTGAGATCCAGGGAAAGACTAGGAATGGGATTGAGATCCGGGGAAAGAGTGGGAATTTGATCGAGATATGGGGAATGACTGGGAATTGGATTGAGATGTGGAGAAAGACTGGGAATGGGTTAGAGATCCGAAGAATGTTTGGGAATGGGTTGAGATATGGGGAAAGACTGGGAATGGGACTGAGATATGGGGAAAGACTGGTAATGGGATCAAGATATGGGGAAATCCTGGGAATGGAACTGAGATATTGGGAAAGACTGGGAATGGGATTGATATATGGGGAAAGACTGAGAATGGGACTGAGACACGGGAAAAGGCTTGGAATGGGATAGAGATATGGGGAAAACTGGGAATGGGATCGAGATATGGGGAAAGACTAGGAATGGGATTGAGATCCAGGGAAAGACTACAAATGGGATTGAGATCTGGGGAAAGACTGGGAATTTGATTGAGATATGGGGAATGAGTGGGAATGGGATTGAGATATGGGGAAAGACTGGGAATTGGATTGAGATCCTGGAAAAGACTGGGAATGGGTTCAAGATATGGGGAAAGACTGGGAATGGGATGAAGGTATGGGGAAAGAATGGGAATGGGATCGAGATATGGGGAAAGACTGGGAATGGGATCGAGGTTTGGGGAAAGACTGGGAATGGGACTGAGATATGGGGAAAGACTGGGAATAGGATCGAGGTATGGGGAAAGACTGGGAATGGGATCGAGGTATGGGGAAAGACTGGGAATGGGATCGAGATATGAGGAAAGACTGGGAATGGGATGGAGGTATGAGAAAAGACTGGGAATGGGACTGAGATATGGGGAGAGACTGGGAATGGGATTGATATATGGGGAAAAACTGAGAATGGGACTGAGACACGGGAAAAGGCTTGGAATGTGATAGAGATATGGGGAAAGACTAGGAATGGGATTGAGATATGGGGAAAGACTAGGAATGGGATTGAGATCCAGGGAAAGACTACGAATGGGGTTGAGATCTGAGGAAAGACTGGGAATTTGATCGAGATATTGGGAATGACTGGGAATGGGATTGAGATATGGGGAAAGACTGGGAATTGGATTGAGATCCTGGAAAAGACTGAGAATGGGTTCGAGATCCGTAGAAAGTTTGGGAATGGGATTGAGATATGGGGAAAGACTGGGAATGTGATAGAGATATGGGGAAAGACTGGTAATGGGATCAAGATATGGGGAAAGCCTGGGAACGGGATTAAGATATGTGAAAAGACTGGGAATGTGATTTGAGATATTAGGAAAGACTGGGAATGTGATAGAGATATTGGAAAAGAATGGGAATGGGATTGAGATGTGGGAAAGATTGGGAATGGTATGGAGATCCGGGAAAGCCTAGGAATGGGATCGAGATATGGGGAAAGACTGGGAATGGGATCGAGATATGGGGAAAGACTGGGAATGGGATCAAGATATGGGGAAAGAATGGGAATGGTATCGAGATATGGGGAAAGACTGGGAATGGGATCAAGGTATGGGGAAAGACTGGAAATGTGATTGAGATATGGGTAAAGACTGGGAATGGGAGTGAGTTATAGGGAAAGAATGGGAATAGGATTGAGATATGGGGAAAGATTGGAAATGGGATCGAGATATGGGGAAAGACTGGGAATGGGATCGAGATATGGGGAAAGACTGGGAATGGGACTGAGAAACGGGAAAAGGCTTGGAATGGGATTGAGATATGGGGAAAGACTGCGAATGGGATTGAGAAATGGGGAAAGACTGGGAATGGGATCGAGATATTGGTAAAGACTGGGAATATGATTCAGATATGGAAAAAGACAGGGAATGGGATCGAGATATGGGGAAAGACTAGGAATGGGATTGAGATCCAGGGAAAGACTACAAATGGGATTGAGATGTGGGGAAAGACTGGGAATATGATCGAGATATGGGGAATGACTGGGAATGGGATTGAGATATGGGGAAAGACTGGGGATTGGATTGAGATCTTGGAAAAGACTGGGAATGGGTTCGAGATATGGGGAAAGACTGGGAATGGGATGGAGGTATGGGAACGACTGGGGATGGGATCGAGATATGGGGAAAGACTGGGAATAGGATCGAGGTATGGGGAAAGACTGGGAATGGGATCGAGGTATAGGGAAAGACTGGGAATGGGATTGAGATATGAGGAAAGACTGGGAATGGGATGGATGTATGGGGAAAGACTGGGAATGGGACTGAGATATGGGGAAAGACTGAGAATGGGATTGATATATGGGGAAAGACTGAGAATGGGACTGAGACACGGGAAAAGGCTTGGAATGTGATAGAGATATGGGGAAAGACTGGGAATGGGATCGAGATATGGGGAAAGACTAGGAATGGGATTGAGATCCAGGGAAAGACTACGAATGGGATTGAGATCTGGGGAAAGACTGGGAATTTGATCGATATATGGGGAATGACTGGGAATGGGATTGAGATATGGGGAAAGACTGGGAATTGGATTGAGATCCTGGAAAAGACCGAGAATGGGTTCGAGATCCTGAGAAAGTTTGGGAATGGGATTGAGATATGGGGAAAGAATGGGAATGGGATAGAGATATGGGGAAAGACTGGGAATGGGATTGAGATATGGAGAAAAACAGGGAATGGGATCAAGATATGGGAAAAGACTGGGAATGGGATCGAGATATGGGGAAAGACTGGGAATGGGATCGAGATATGGGGAAAGACTGGGAATGGGATCGAGGTTTGGGGAAAGACTGGGAATGGGATGGAGGTATGGGGAAAGACTGGGAATGGGATCGAGATATGAGGAAAGACTGGGAATGGGATCGAGGTATGGGGAAAGACTGGGATTGGGAAGGAGGTATGGGTAAAGGCTGTGAATGGGATAGAGGTATGGGGAAAGGCTGGGAATGGGATCGAGGTATGGGGAAAGCCTGTGAATTAGATCGAGATATGAGGAAAGACTGGGAATGGGATGGAGGTATGGGGAAAGACTGGGAATGGGAAGGAGGTATGGGGAAAGACTGGGAATGGGATAGAGGTATGGGGAAAGGCTGGGAATGGGATCGAGGTATGGGGAAAGCCTGTGAATTAGATCAAGATCCAGGGAAAGATTGGGAATGGCATAAAGATCCGGGGAAAGACTGGGTAGATATGGGGAAAGACTGGGACTGGGATTGAGATATAGGGAAAAACTGGGAATTTGATTGAGATATGGGGAAAGTCTGGGAATGGGATTCAGATATGAGGAAAGACTGGGAATGGGATTGAGATATAGGGAAAGACTGAAAATGGGATTGATATCTGGGAAGAGACTTGAAATGGGACTGAGATATGGGGAAAGACTGGTAATGGAAATGATGTATAGGGAAGGACTGTGAATGGGATTGATATATGGAGAAAGACTGAGAATGGGATTGAGAAACAGAAAAAGGCTTGGAATGGGATTGAGATATTGGGAAAGACTGGGAATGGGATCGAGATATGGAGAAAGACTGGGAATGGGATTGGGATCCAGGGAAAGACTAGGAATGGGATTCAGATATGGGGAAAGACTGGGAATGGGATCGAGATATGGGGAAAGACTGGAAATGGGAATGAGTTATAGGGAAAGACTGTGAATGGGATTGAGATATGGGGAAAGACTGAGAATGGGACTGAGATACGGGAAAAGGCTTGGAATGGGATTGAGATATGGGGAAACACTGGGAATGAGATTGAGATATGGGGAAAGACTGGGAATGGGATTGAGATATGGGGAAAGACTAGCAATGGGATTGGGATCCAGGGAAAGACTACGAATGGGATTGAGATCTGGGGAAAGACTGGGAATTTGATCGAGTATGGGGAATGACTGGGAATGGGATTGAGATATGGGGATAGACTGGGAATTGGATTGAAATCCTGGAAAAGACCGAGAATGGGTTCAAGATCCTGAGAAAGTTTGGGAATGGGATTGAGATATGGGGAAAAACTGGGAATGGGATAGAGATATGGGGAAAGACTGGGAATGGGATTGAGATATGGAGAAAAACAGGGAATGGGATCGAGATATGGGAAAAGACTGGGAATGGGATCGAGATATGGGGAAAGACTGGGAATGGGATCGAGATATGGGGAAAGACTGGGAATGGGATCGAGGTTTGGGGAAAGACTGGGAATGGGATCGAGGTATGGGGAAAGACTGGGAATGGGATTGAGATATGAGGAAAGACTGGGAATGGGATGGAGGTATAGGGAAAGACTGGGAATGGGAAGGAGGTATGGGGAAAGACTGGGAATGGGATAGAGGTATGGGGAAAGGCTGGGAATGGGATCGAGGTATGGGGAAAGCCTGTGAATTAGATCGAGATATGAGGAAAGACTGGGAATGGGATGGAGGTATGGGGAAAGACTGGGAATGGGAAGGAGGTATGGGGAAAGACTGGGAATGGGATAGAGGTATGGGGAAAGGCTGGGAATGGGATCGAGGTATGGGGAAAGCCTGTGAATTAGATCGAGATCCAGGGAAAGATTGGGAATGGCATAAAGATCCGGTGAAAGACTGGGTAGATATGGGGAAAGACTGGGACTGGGATTGAGAAATAGGGAAAAACTGGGAATTTGATTGAGATATGGGGAAAGACTGGGAATGGGATTCAGATATGGGGAAAGACTGGGAATGGGATTGAGATATAGGGAAAGACTGAAAATGGGATTGATATTTGGGAAGAAACTTGAAATGGGACTGAGATATGGGGAAAGACTGGTAATGGAAATGAGGTATAGGGAAGGACTGGGAATGGGATTGATATATGGAAAAAGACTGAGAACGGGATTGAGATACGGAAAAAGGCTTGGAATGGGATTGAGATATTGGGAAAGACTGGGAATGGGATCGAGATATGGAGAAAGACTGGGAATGGGATTGGGATCCAAGGAAAGACTAGGAATGGGATTCAGATATGGGGAAAGACTGGGAATGGGATCGAGATATGGGGAAAGACTGGTAATGGGAATGAGGTATAGGGAAAGACTGTGAATGGGATTGATATATGGGGAAAGACTGAGAATGGGACTGAGGTATGGGAAAAGGCTTGGAATGGTATTGAGATATGGGGAAACACTGGGAATGAGATCGAGATATGGGGAAAGACTGGGAATGGGATTGAGATATGGGGAAACACTAGCAATGGGATTGGGATCCAGGGAAAGACTACGAATGTGATTGAGATCTGGGGAAAGACTGGGAATTTGATCGAGTATGGGGTATGACTGGGAATGGGATTGAGATATGAGGAAAGACTGGGAATTGGATTGAGATCCTGGGAAAGACTAAGAATGGGTTCGAGATCCGGAGAAAGTTTGGGAATGGGATTGAGATATGGGGAAAGACTGGGAATGGGATAGAGATATGGGGAAAGACTGGTAATGGGATCTAGGTATGGGGAAAGCCTGGGAATGGGATTAAGATATGTGAAAAGACTGGGAATGTGATTTGTGATATTAGGAAAGACTAGGAATGTGATCGAGATATTGGAAAAGAATGGGAATAGGATTGAGATGTGGGAAAGATTGGGAATGGTATGGAGATCCGGGGAAAGACTGGGAATTGGATCGAGATATGGGGAAAGACTGGGAATGGGAT
The DNA here is from genome assembly GCF_036898095.1 of Palaemon carinicauda. Lineage (NCBI taxonomy): Eukaryota > Metazoa > Arthropoda > Malacostraca > Decapoda > Palaemonidae > Palaemon > Palaemon carinicauda. The sequence goes on along the minus strand of NC_090730.1, from coordinate 65,993,697 downwards.
CGAGATATGGGGAAAGACTGGGAATGGGATCAAGATATGGGGAAAGAATGGGAATGGTATCGAGATATGGGGAAAGACTGGGAATGGGATCAAGGTATGGGGAAAGACTGGAAATGGGATTGAGATTTGGGTAAAGACTGGGAATGGGAGTGAGTTATGGGGAAAGAATGGGAATAGGATTGAGATATGGGGAAAGATTGGAAATGGGATCGAGATATGGGGAAAGACTGGGAATGGGATCGAGATATGGGGGGAGACTGGGAATGGGACCGAGACACGGGAAAAGGCTTGGAATGGGATTGAGATATGGGGAAAGACTGCAAATGGTATTGAGAAATTGGGAAAGGCTGGGAATGGGATCGAGATATTGGTGAAGACTGGGAATGTGATTGAGATGTGGGGAAAGACTGCAAATGGGATTGAGATACAGGGAAAGACTGGGAATGGGATTGAGATATGGAGAAAAACTGGGAATGGGATTGAGATATGTGGAAAGATTGGGAATGGCATTGAGATATGGGGAAAGACTGGGAATGGGATCAAGATATGGGGAAAGACTGGGAATGGGATTGACATTTGGGGATAGACTGCGAATGGGATTGAGATATGGGGAAAGACCGGGAATGGCATTGAGATATGGGTAAAGACTGGGAATGTGATTGAGATGTGGGGAAAGACTGTGAATGGGATTGAGATACTGGGAAAGACTGGGAATGGGATCGAGATATGGGGAAAGACTGGGAATGGGATTGAGATATGGAGAAAGACAGGGAATGGGATCGAAATATGGGGAAAGACTGGGAATGGGATCGAGATATGGGGAAAGACTGGGAATGGGATCGAGATATAGGGAAAGACTGGGAATGGGATGGAGGTATGGGGAAAGACTGTGAATGGGATCGAGGTATGGGGAAAGACTGGAAATGGGATTGAGATATGGGTAAAGACTGGGAATGGGAGTGAGTTATGGGGAAGGACTGGGAATGGGATTGAGATATGGGGAAAGATTGGAAATGGGATCGAGATATGGGGAAAGACTGGGAATGGGATCAAGGTATGGGGAAAGATTGGAAATGGGATTGAGATATGGGTAAAGACTGGGAATGGGAGTGAGTAATGGGGAAAGAATGGGAATGGGATTGAGATATGGGGAAAGATTGGAAATGGGATCGAGATATGGGGAAAGACTGGGAATGGGATCGAGATATGGGGAACGACTGGGAATGGGACCGAGACACAGGAAAAGGCTTGGAATTGGATTAAGATATGGGGAAAGATTGCGAATGGGATTGAGAAATGGGGAAAGAATGGGAATGGTATCGAGATATTGGTAAAGACTGGGAATGTGATTGAGATGTGGGGAAAGACTGCAAATGGGATTGAGATACGGGGAAAGACTGGGAATGTGATCAAGACACGGGGAAAGACTGGGAATGGGATTGAGATATAGAGGAAGACTGGGAATGGGATTGAGATATGTGGAAAGATTGGGAATGTCATTGAGATATAGGGAAAGACTGGGAATGGGATCAAGATATGGGGAAAGACTGGGAATGGGATTGAGATATTGGGAAATACTGCAAATGGGATTGAGATATCGGGAAACACTGGGAATGGCATTGAGATATGGGTAAAGACTGGGAATGTGATTGAGATGTGGGGAAAGACTGCGAATGGGATTGAGATATGGGGAAAGTCTGGGAATGGCATTGAGATATGGGGAAAGACTGGGAATATGATTGAGATGTGGGGAAAGACTGGGAATGGGATTGAGATACGGGGACAGACTGGGAATGGGATCGAGATATGGGGAATGACTGGGAATGGGATTGAGATATGGGTAAAGACTGGATATGTGACTGAGATGTGGGGAAAGACTGCGAATGGGATTGAGATATGGGGAAAGATTGGGAATGGGATCCAGATACGGGGAAAGACTGGGAATGGGATTGAGATATGGAGAAAGACTGGGAATGGGATTGAGATATGGGGAAAGATTGGGAATGGCATTGAGATATGAGGAAAGACTGGGAATGGGATTGAGATATGGGGAAAGACTGGGAATGGCATTGAGATATGGGGGAAGAATGGGAAAATGATTGAGATTTGGGAAAAGATTGGGAATGGGATGGAGATACGGGGAAAGACTGGGAATGTGATCGAGATACTGGGAAAGACTGGGAATGGGATTGAGATATGGAGAAAGACTGGGAATGGGATTGAGATATGTGGAAAGACTGGGAATGGCATTGAGATATGGGGAAAGACTGGGAATGGGATCGAGATATGAGGAAAGACTGGGAATGGGATTGAGATATGGGGAAAGAATGCGAATGGGATTGAGATATGGGGAAAGACTGGGAATGGCATTGAGATATGGGTAAAGACTGGGAATGTTATTGAGATGTGGGGAAAAACTGCGAATGGGATTGAGATACGGGAAAAACTGGGAATGGAATCGATATATAGGGAAAGACTGGGAATGGGATTGATATATGGAGAAACCCAGGGAAAGGGATCGAGATATGGGGAAAGACTGAGAATGGGATCGAGATATGGGGAAAGACTGTGAATGGGATCGAGATATGGGGAAAGACTGGGAATGGGATCGAGGTATGGGGACAGACTGGGAATGGGACTGAGATATGGGGAAAGTCTGGGAACGGGATCGAGGTATGGGGAAAGACTGGGAATGGGATAAAGGTATGGGGAATGACTGGGAATGGGATTGAGATATGGGGAAAGACTGGGAATGGCATTGAGATATGGGTAAAGACTGGGAATGTGATTGAGATGTGGGGAAAGACTGCGAATGGGATTGAGATACGGGAAAGACTGGGAAGGGAACGAATATATAGGGAAAGACTGGGAATGAGATTGAGATATGGAGAAACCCAGGGAATGGGATCGAGATATGGGGAGAGACTGGGAATGGGATCGAGATATGGGGAAAGACTGTGAATGGGATCGATATATGGGGAAAGACTGGGAATGGGATCGAGGTTTGGGGACAGACTGGGAATGGGACTGAGATATGGGGAAAGTCTGGGAATGGGTTCAAGTATGGGGAAAGACTGGGAATGGGATATAGGTATGGGGAAAGACTGGGAATGGGATCGAGATACGAGGAAAGACTGGGAATGGGATGGAGGTATGGGGAAAGACTGGGAATGGGACTGAGATATGGGGAAACACTGGGAATGGGATCGAGATATGGGGAAAGACTGGGAATGGGATGGAGGTATGGGGAAAGACTGGGAATGGGATAGAGTTATGGGGAAAGACTGGAAATGGGATCGAGGTATGGCGAAAGCCTGTGAATTAGATCTAGATATGTGGAAAGACTGGGAATGGGATCGAGATCCGGGGAAAGATTGGGAATGGCATAAAGATCCGGGGAAAGACTGGGTACATATGGGGAAAGACTGGGACTGGGATTGAGATATAGGGAAAGACTGGGAATGGGATTGAGATCCAGAGAAATATTGGGAATGGGATCGAGATCCGGGCAAAGATTGGGAATGGCATAAAGATCCGGGGAAAGACTGGGTACATATGGGGAAAGATTGGGAATGTCATTGAGATATGGGGAAATACTGAGAATGGGATTGAGATCTGGGAAGAGACTTGAAATGGGACTGAGATATGCGGAAAGACTGGGTATGGAAGTGAGGTATAGGGAAAGACTGTGAATGGGATTGATATATGGGGAAAGACTGAGAATGGGATTGAGATATGGGAAAAGGCTTGGAATGGGATTGAGATATGGGGAAAGACTGGGAATGGGATCGAGATATGGGGAAAGACTGGGAATGGGATTGAGATCCAGGGAAAGACTAGGAATGTGAATGAGATATGGGGAAAGACTGGGAATGGGATCGAGATATGGGGAAAGACTGGGAATGGGAATGAGGTATAGGGAAAGACTGTGATTGGGATTGATATATGGGGAAAAACTGAGAATGGGACTGAGATACGGGAAAAGGCTTGGAATGGGATTGAAATATGGGGAAAGACTGGGAATGAGATCGAGATATGGGGAAAGACTGGGAATGGGATTGAGATCCAGGGAAAGACTAGGAATGGGATTGAGATCCGGGGAAAGACTGGGAATTTGATCGAGATATGGGGAATGACTGGAAATTGGATTGAGATGTGGAGAAAGACTGGGAATGGGTTAGAGATCCGGAGAATGTTTGGGAATGGGATTGAGATATGGGGAAAGACTGGGAATGGGACTGAGATATGAGGAAAGACTCGTAATGGGATCAAGATATGGGGAAAGCCTGGGAATGGGACTGAGATATGGGGAAAGACTGGGAATGGGATTGATATATGGGGAAAGACTGAGAATGGGACTGAGACATGGGAAAAGGCTTGGAATGGGATAGAGATATGGGGAAAAACTGGGAATGGGATCGAGATATGGGGAAAGACTAGGAATGGGATTGAGATCCAGGTAAATACTACAAATGGGATTGAGATCTGGGGGAAGACTGGGAATTTGATCGAGATATGGGGAATGAGTGGGAATGGGATTGGGATATGGGGAAAGACTGGGAATTGGATTGAGATCCTGGAAAAGACTGGGAATGGGTTCGAGATATGGGGAAAGACTGGGAATGGGATGAAGGTATGGGGAAAGAATGGGAATGGGATTGAGATATGGGGAAAGACTGGGAATGGGATCGAGGTTTGGGGAAAGTCTGGGAATGGGATCGAGGTATGGGGAAAGACTGGGAATGGGATCGAGATATGAGGAAAGACTGGGAATGGGATGGAGGTATGGGGAAAGACTGGGAATGGGACTGAGATATGGGGAGAGACTGGGAATGGGATTGATATATGGGGAAAAACTGAGAATGGGACTGAGACACGGGAAAAGGCTTGGAATGTGATAGAGATATGGGGAAAGACTGGGAATAGGATCGAGATATGGGGAAAAACTAGGAATGGGATTGAGATCCAGGGAAAGACTACGAATGGTATGGAGATCTGGGGAAAGACTGGGAATTTGATCGAGATATGGGGAATGACTGGGAATGGGATTGAGATATGGGAAAAGACTGGGAATTGGATTGAGATCCTGGAAAAGACTGAGAATGGGTTCGAGATCCGTAGAAAGTTTGGGAATGGGATTGAGATATGGGGAAAGACTGGGAATGGGATAGAGATATGGGGAAAGACTGGTAATGGGATCAAGATATGGGGAAAGCCTGGGAACGGGATTAAGATATGTGAAAAGACTGGGAATGTGATTTGAGATATTAGGAAAGACTGGGAATGTGATCGAGATATTGGAAAAGAATGGGAATGGGATTGAGATATGGGAAAGATTGGGAATGGTAAGGAGATCCGGGAAAGCCTAGGAATGGGATCGAGATATGGGGAAAGACTGGGAATGGGATCGAGATATGGGGAAAGACTTCGAATGGGATCAAGATATGGGGAAAGAATGGGAATGGTATCGAGATATGGGGAAAGACTGGGAATGGGATCAACGTATGGGGAAAGACTGGAAATGGGATTGAGATATGGGTAAAGACTGGGAATGGGAGTGAGTTATGGGGAAAGAATGGGAATTGGATTGAGATATGGGGAAAGATTGGAAATGGGATTGAGATATGGGGAAAGACTGGGAATGGGATCGAGATATGGGGAAAGACTGGGAACGGGACCGAGACACGGGAAAAGGCTTGGAATGGGATTGAGATATGGGGAAAGACTGCGAATGGGATTGAGAAATGGGGAAAGACTGGGAATGGGATCGAGATATGGGGAAAGACTGGGAATGTGATTGAGATATGGAAAAAGACAGTGAATGGGATCGAGATATGGGGAAAGACTAGGAATGGGATTGAGATCCAGGGAAAGACTACAAATGGGATTGGGATCTAGGGAAAGACTGGGAATATGATCGAGATATGGGGAAAGACTAGGAATGGGATTGAGATCCAGGGAAAGACTACAAATGGGATTGAGATATGGGGAAAGACTGGGGATTGGATTGAGATCCTGGAAAAGACTGGGAATGGGTTCGAGATATGGGGAAAGACTGGGAATGGGATTGAGGTATGGGAACGACTGGGAATGGGATCGAGATATGGGGAAAGACTGGGAATGGGATCGAGGTTTGGGGAAAGACTGGGAATGGGACTGAGATATGGGGAAAGACTGGGAATAGGATCGAGGTATGGGGAAAGACTGGGAATGGGATCGAGGTATGGGGAAAGACTGGGAATGGGATTGAGATATGAGGAAAGACTGGGAATGGGATGGAGGTATGGGGAAAGACTGGGAATTGGACTGAGATATGGGGAAAGATTGGGAATGGGATTGATATATGGGGAAAAACTGAGAATGGGACTGAGACACGGGAAAAGGCTTGGAATGTGATAGAGATATGGGGAAAGACTGGGAATGGGATCGAGATATGGGGAAAACTAGGAATGGGATTGAGATCCAGGGAAAGACTACGAATGGGATTGAGATTTGGGGAAAGACTGGGAATTTGATCGAGATATGGGGAATGACTGGGAATGGGATTGAGATATGGGGAAAGACTGGGAATTGGATTGAGATCCTGAAAAAAGACCGAGAATGGGTTTGAGATCCTGAGAAAGTTTGGGAATGGGATTGAGATATGGGGAAAGACTGGGAATGGGATAGAGATATGGGGAAAGACTGGTAATGGGATCAAGATATGGGGAAAGCCTGGGAATGTGATTAAGATATTTGAAAAGACTGGGAATGGGATCGAGATATTGGAAAAGAATGGGAATGGGATCGAGATACAGGGAAAGATTGGGAATGGTATGGAGATCCGGGGAAAACTGGGAATGGGATCGAGATATGGGGAAAGACTGGGAATGGGATCGAGATATGGGGAAAGACTGGGAATGGGATCAAGATATGGGGAAAGAATGGGAATGGTATCGTGATATGGGGAAAGACTTGGAATGGGATCGAGGTATGGGGAAAGACTGGAAATGGGATTGAGATATGGGTAAAGACTGGGAATGGGAGTGAGTTATGGGGAAAGAATGGGAATAGGATTGAGATATGGGGAAAGATCGGAAATGTGATCGAGATATGGGGAAAGACTGGGAATGGGACCGAGAAACGGGAAAAGGCTTGGAATGGGATTGAGATATGGGGAAAGACTGCGAATGGGATTGAGAAATGGGGAAAGACTGGGAATGGGATCGAGATATTGGTAAAGACTGGGAATGTGATTGAGATGTGGGGAAAGACTGCGAATGGGATTGAGATATGGGGAAAGACTGGGAATGGCATTGAGAGATGGGGAAAGACTGGGAATATGATTGAGATGTGGGGAAAGACTGGGAATATGATTGAGATATGGGGAAAGACTAGGAATGTGATCGAGATACGGGGAAAGATTGGGAATGGTATGGAGATCCGGGGAAAACTGGGAATGGGATCGAGATATGGGGAAAGACTGGGAATGGGATTGAGATATGGGGAAAGACTGGGAATGGGACCGAGAAACGGGAAAAGGCTTGGAATGGGATTGAGATATGGGGAAAGACTGCGAATGGGATTGAGAAATGGGAAAAGACTGGGAATGGGATCGAGATATTGGTAAAGACTGGGAATGTGATTGACATGTGGGGAAAGACTGCGAATGGGATTGAGATATGTGGAAAGATTGGGAATGGCATTGAGATATGGGGAAAGACTGGGAATGGGATCAAGATATGGGGAATATTAGAAATGGGATTGAGATGTGGGGAAAGACTGCGAATGGGATTGAGATATGGGGAAAGACTGGGAATGGCATTGATATATGGGTAAAGACTGGGAATGTGATTGAGATGTGGGGAAAGACTGCGAATGGGATTGAGATACGGGGAAAGACTGGGAATGGGATCGAGATATGGGGAAAGACTGGGAATGGGATTGAGATATGGAGAAAGACAGGGAATGGGATCGAGATATGGGGAAAGACTGGGAATGGGATCGAGATATGGGGAAAGACTGGGAATGGGATCGAGATATGGGGAAAGACTGGGAATGGGATGGAGGTATGGGGAAAGACTGTGAATGGGATCGAGGTATGGGGAAGACTGGAAATGGGATTGAGATATGGGTGAAGACTGGGAATGGGAGTGAGTTATGGGGAAAGAATGGGAATGGGATTGAGATATGGGGAAAGATTGGAAATTGGATCGAGATATGGGGAAAGACTGGGAATGGGATCGAGATATTGGGAAAGACTGGGAATGGGAATGAGGTATAGGGAAAGACTGTGAATGGGATCGATGTATGGGGAAGACTGGAAATGGGATTGAGATATGGGTAAAGACTGGGAATGGGAGTTAGTTATGGGGAAAGAATGGGAATGGGATTGAGATATGGGGAAAGATATGAAATGGGATCAAGATATGGGGAAAGACTGGGAATGGGATCGAGATATGGGGAAAGTCTGGGAATGGGACAGAGACACGGGAAAAGGCTTGGAATTGGATTGAGATATGGGGAAAGATTGCGAATGGGATTGAGAAATGGGGAAAGAATGGGAATGGTATCGAGATATTGGTAAAGACTGGGAATGTGATTGAGATGTGGGGAAAGACTGCAAATGGGATTGAGATATGGGGAAAGACTGGGAATGTGATCGAGATACGGGGAAAGACTGGGAATGGGATTGAGATATGGAGAAAGACTGGGAATGGGATTGAGATATGTGGAAAGATTGGGAATGGCATTGAGATATGGAGAAAGACTGGGAATGGGATCAAGATATGGGGAAAGACTGGGAATGGGATTGAGATATGGGGAAAGACTACGAATGGGATTGAGATATGGGGAAAGACTGGGAATGGCATTGAGATATGGGTAAAGACTGGGAATGTGATTGAGATGTGGGGAAAGACTGCGAATGGGATTGATATACGGGGAAAGACTGGGAATGGGATCGAGATATGGGGAAAGACTGGGAATTGGATTGAGATATGGAGAAAGACTGGGAATGGGATTGAGATATGGGGAAAGACTGGGAATGGGATCGAGATATGGGGAAAGACTGGGAAGGGGATTGAGATATGGGGAAAGACTGGGAATGGGATTGAGATATGGGGAAAAGACTGGGAATGGGAAGGAGGTTTGGGGAAAGACTGGGAATGGGACTGAGATATGAGGAAAGACTTGGAATGGGATCGAGGTATGGGGAAAGACTGGGAATGGGATCGAGATATGGGGAAAGACTGGGAATAGGATCGAGATATGAGGAAAGACTGGGAATGGGATGGAGGTATGGGCAAAGACTGGGAATGGGAAGGAGGTATGGGGAAAGACTGGGAATGGGATAAAGGTAGGTGAAAGACTGGGAATGGGATCGAGGTATGGGGAAAGCTTGTGAATTGGATCGAGATATGGGTAAAGACTGGGAATGGGATTAAGATCCGGAGAAATATTGGGAATGGGATCGAGATCCAGGGAAAGATTGGGAATGGCATAAAGATCCGGGGAAAGACTGGGACTGGGATTGAGATATAGGGAAAGACAGGGAATTGGATTGAGATATGAGGAAAGACTGGGAATGGGATTCAGATATGGGGAAAGACTGGGAATGGGATTGAGATATAGGGAAAGATTGAGAATGGGATTGAGATCTGGGAAGAGACATGAAATGGGACTGAGATATGGGGAAAGACTGGGAATGGAAATGAGGTATAGGGAAAGACTGTGAATGGGATTGATATATGGAGAAAGACTGAGAATGGTATTGAGATACGGGAAAAGGCTTGGAATGGGATTGATATATAGGGAAAGACTGGGAATGGGGCCGAGATATGGGGAAAGACTGGGTATGGGATTGAGATCCAGGGAAAGACTAGGAATGGGATTGAGATATGAGGAAAGACTGGGAATGGGATCAAGATATGGGGAAAGACTGGTAATGGGAATGAGGTATGGGGAAAGACTGTGAATGGGATTGATATATGGGGAAAGACTGAGAATGGGACTGAGATACGGGAAAAGGCTTGGAATGGGATTGAGATATGGGGAAAGACTGGGAATGGGATTGAGATCCGGGGAAAGACTGAGAATTTGATCGAGATATGGGGAATGACTGGAAATAGGAATGATATGTGGGGAAAGACTGGGAATGGGTTCAAGATCCGGAGAAAGTTTGGGAATGGGATTGAGATATGGGGAAAGACTGGGAATGGGATAGAGATATGGGGAAAGACTGGTAATGTGATCAAGATACGGGGAAAGCCTGGGAATGGGATTGATATATGTGAAAAGACTGGAAATGTGATTTGAGATATGGGGAAAGACTGGGAATGTGATCGAGATATTGGAAAAGACTGGGAATGGGATTGAGATGTGGGAAAGATTGGGAATGGTATGGAGATCCGGGGAAAGACTGGGAATGGGATCGAGATATGGGGAAAGACTGGGAATGGGATCGAGATATGGGGAAAGACTGGGAATGGGATCAAGATATGGGGAAAGAATGGGAATTTGACCAAGATTTGGGGTGAGACTGGGAATGGGATCAAGGTATGGGGAAAGACTGGGAATGGGATAGAGGTATGGGGAAACACTGGGAATGGGATCGAGATATGGGGAAAGACTGGGAATGGGATTGAGATCCGGAGAAATATTGGGAATGGGATCGAGATCTGGGGGAAGATTGGGAATGGCATCAAGATCCGGGGAAAGACTGGGTAGATATGGGGAAAGACTGGGACTGGGATTGAGATATAGGGAAAGACTGGGAATTGGATTGAGATATGGGGAAAGACTGGGAATGGGATTCAGATATGGGGAAAGACTGGGAATGGGATTGAGATATAGGGAAAGACTGATAATGGGACTGAGATCTGGGAAGAGACTTGAAATGGGACTGAGATATGGGGAAAGACTGGGAATGGAAATGAGGTATAGGGAAAGACTGTGAATGGGATTGAGATACGGGAAAAGGCTTGGAATGGGATTGAGATATTGGGAAAGACTGGAAATGGGATCGAGATATGGGGAAAGACTGGGAATGGGATTGAGATCCAGGGAAAGACTAGGAATGGGATTGAGATATGGGGAAAGACTGGGAATGGGATCGAGATATGGGGAAAGACTGGGAATGGGAATGGGGTATAGGGAAAGACTTTGAATGGGATTGAGATACGGGAAAAGGCTTGGAATGGGATTGAGATATGGGGAAAGACTGGAAATGGGATCGAGATATGGGGAAAGACTGAGAATGGGATTGAGATCCAGGGAAAGACTAGGAATGGGATTGAGATATGGGGAAAGACTGGGAATGGGATCGAGATATGGGGAAAGACTGGGAATGGGAATGAGGTATAGGGAAAGACTGTGAATGGGATTGAGATACGGGAAAAGGCTTGGAATGGGATTGAGATATGGGGAAAGACTGGAAATGGGATCGAGATATGGGGAAAGACTGGGAATGGGATTGAGATCCAGGGAAAGACTAGGAATGGGATTGAGATATGGGGAAAGACTGGGAATGGGATCGAGATATGGGGAAAGACTGGGAATGGGAATGAGGTATAGGGAAAGACTGTGAATGGGATTGAGATACAGGAAAAGACTGTGAATGGGATTGAGATATGGGGAAAGACTGGAAATGGGATCGAGATATGGGGAAAGACTGGGAGTGGGATTGAGATCCAGGGAAACACTAGGAATGGGATTGAGATATGGGGAAAGACTGGGAATGGGATCGAGATATGGGGAAAGACTGAGAATGGAAATGAGGTATAGGGAAAGACCGTGAATGGGATTGAGATACGGGAAAAGGCTTGGAATGGGATTGAGATATGGGGAAAGACTGGAAATGGGATCGAGATATGGGGAAAGACTGGGAATGGGATTGAGATCCAGGGAATGACTGGGAATGGGATTGAGATATGGGGAAAGACTGGGAATGGGATTGAGATATGGGGAAAGACTGGGAATGGGAATGAGGTATAGGGAAAGACTGTGAATGGGATTGAGATACGGGAAAAGGCTTGGAATGGGATTGAGATATGGGGAAAGACTGGAAATGGGATCGAGATATGGGGAAAGACTGGGAGTGGGATTGAGATCCAGGAAAAGACTAGGAATGGGATTGAGATATGGGGAAAGACTGGGAATGGGATCGAGATATGGGGAAAGACTGAGAATGGAAATGAGGTATAGGGAAAGACTGTGAATGGGATTGAGATACGGGAAAAGGCTTGGAATGGGATTGAGATATGGGGAAAGACTGGAAATGGGATCGAGATATGGGGAAAGACTGGGAATGGGATTGAGATCCAAGGAAAGACTAGGAATGGGATTGAGATATAGGGAAAGACTGGGAATGGGATCAAGATATGGGGAAAGACTGGGAATGGGAATGAGGTATAGGGGAAAACTGAGAATGGGATTGAGATACGGGAAAAGGCTTGGAATGGGATTGAGATATGGGGAAAGACTGGAAATGGGATCGAGATACGGGGAAAGACAGGGAATGTGATTGAGATCCAGGGAAAGACTGGGAATGGGATTGAGTTATGGGGAATGACTGGGAATGGGATCGAGATATGGGGAAAGACTGGGAATGGGAATGAGGTATAGGGAAAGACTGGGAATGAGATCGAGATATGGGGAAAGACTGGGAATGGGATTGAGATCCAGGGAAAGACTAGGAATGGGATTGAGATCCGGGGAAAGACTGGGAATTTGATCGAGATATGGGGAATGACTGGGAATTGGATTGAGATGTGGGGAAAGACTGGGAATTGGATTGAGATATGGGGAAAGACTGGGAATGGGATAGAGATATGGGGAAAGCCTGGGAATGGGATTGAGATATGGGAAAAGACTGGGAATGTGATTTGAGATATGAGGAAAGACTGGGAATGTGATCGAGATATTGGAAAAGACTGGGAATGGGATTGAGATGTGGGAAAGACTGGGAATGGGATCGAGATATGGGGAAAGTCTGGGAATGTGATTGATATCCGGGGAAAGATAGGGAATGGGATTGAGATCCCGGGAAAGACTGGGAATGGGATCGAGATATTAGGAAAGACTGGGAATGGGATTGAGTTCCTGGGAAAGATTGGGAATGGGATGGAGATCCGGGGAAAGACTGGGATTGGGATGGAGATCCGGGGAAAGACTGGGATTGGGTTCGAGATATGGGGAAAGACTGGGAATGGTATTGAGATCTGGGGAGAGACTGGGAATGTGATCGAGATATTGGAAATGACTGTGAATGGGATTGAGTTCCGGGGAAAGATTGGGAATGGGATCGATATCCGGGGAAAGACTGGGATTGGGATTGAGATATGGAGAAAGACTGGGAATGGGATTGAGATCTGGGGAGACACTGGGAATGGGATCGAGATATTGGAAATGACTGGGAATGGGATTGAGTTCCGGGGAAAGATTGGGAATGGGATTGATATCCGGGGAAAGACTGGGATTGGGATCGAGATATGGGGAAAGACTGGGAATGGGATTGAGATCTAGGGAAAGACTGGGAATGGGATCGAGATCCGGGCAAAGATTGGGAATGGGATCGAGACTCTGGGAAAGACTGAGATATGTAAGATAAGGAACAGAGAAAAGAAACAATTTTTAAAGTATTGAGAATAATCGACACATTTTAAATTTTAAGACACAAAACTACCGGTAATTAAAATCCATATCCTTCGGGAAGCAATTTCTCTATTTGAGTCTACTAGAAGATTTTGAAAAGAGATCAAAACTAAAAGTCATAACAGGCAAAGTGAATTAATTTAGCGATGATGTCGTTCATGAATGGCAGGGACATTAGAGTGCCAATGCCCTAGAGACTGGCTTTATATACCGTACATATGATCAGCACCAAAGTCCCTCTCTAACCAAGCTAGGACAAGTGAGGTTGCAGATAGACCAATAGGATCCCCCAAACTCTACCTCCCTTGGCTCACATGGATTGTGAGGTTGCAGACACTACAAGAAACTATCGAGCTTGAGCGGGACTCAAACCATAGTCAGGCAGGGACGTTTCCAATACTTCAACACAACCCTGGCATTAATTAACGAAACCCTTTTTTACTAGTTGAAAATCATCTTTCTTAAAGTGACGGCCATTGGAATTATATATCTCCACGAATACCTAAATTAATCCAACACACAACTAAGTAATGATCAAATTATATTTTCGGCGTCAAAGGGCCACTTCATTCCAATCAAATATGGAATTTCTAATAAACTTTGCCTTCCCTGTACGTTTATAGCCCTTGAGAGTGACGTGACGTCACTGCTTTAATGTCAGTTTGTTGGGGCTGGGAACACATTTGGTTTGGGTTTGGAAATGGCACTTAAACATAGTTAAACATCGGTTTTGTTATGACAAAAGACACTACTCTATATCGAGATCATTAGGATCTTAATAAACGTTTGATAAGTGTAAGACTTTCATGTTCAATATAACATAAGAACGGAATCGGTTTCAAAATTTTTCTTGCCTAACAAAGACTTTTCGCCGGTTACTTCAAGACTCCACTGGCAAGAAACAGTTTATTCTTGTTCGGAAAAAAAAAAATAATTCTTTCATTGATCCCCTTCCATTTTGCACCACTAGATTCTTAGGCACCAGAGATTTTCCAGCAGAATTCCGAAAAATCAGACAGCTGAACTTTGGATTCGATAACCTCCCACCTCACAGAAGAGCAACTGTCGTTTTCCAAGTTCGAGACCTTGTCGCATGCCAAGTTCAGAACTTAATCCTAGCATTCCCGATCCCTAATTAAATCGAAGTATTCCAAACTTAAGATTAGATCATACGACATGAAAGACTGTGGTCTGTTCAAAGCAACAACTCTCGACTGATTTAAATTGGTGTTTGGGTGTGTGTGTGTGGGGGGGGGGTGTTATTTTCCACAGCGTGTCTCATCAGAGCCGTTAAATATATCATCGGTTTGATTAGATATTTGGTAGGTCATTCAGGTTCAATAAGTAGTGAAAGTGAAGAGTGGTTGGACAGCAAGGTGGAAATTAGTAGGCTAGTTCGTTATTAGGACTGCCTGGCCTTTCCGGAGCAGGAGAGGAAACAAAATAGAAAACTAAAAAATGGATGTGATATACTCAATTTTTTTTTCTTTTTGAGGCGCTTTTGCACTAGCTCGATTGGTTAGAATTATTTTGTCCAACCAATCAGCCATTAGGAAATTTTTCCAAGCTAAAAGGGCACCCCTGCGAGTCGGTGCAAACGCGCCTCGGTAAAAAAAAAAAAAATTGGAGTATAGGTACCGACAGAACGCTGCAAAGACCTCTGGTAATATCTTCAGTGCAATTTGCAAGGCGGACTGACGGCACTAACCCCTCCGGGGAAAATACATTATCGCGGCTTCCATATAATCTTGAGTGGAAGATCTTTCTTATCATTTATATATGACTTAAATCAAATTTACCGATCTCAACTTTTGATTTTAGCTAAATCAAACATTATTTTATGACTGAATAAATGGCCAAGTTGTGAAGATCCCTTTAAGATATTTTCTCTGTATTCTTACTTCACATGTATATACAGTTGGACACCAGAGTCCCTGGCACACCCCGCTTCGAAGAGGTAAACCCTTTCACACCCTTACTTCGCGGCAAGTAACCAAACAGATAGGGTAAGGAGAGATGTCAGAGGTAAAAGGAGGGGCTAAACACAGGGTGCACTACTCTGTTGAGAGAGGTGTACCAGGAACTCCTTTGTCCAACTGTACCATTGATAATTCGTGAAAATATCGTCAAATAAAGGAACTGTTTTCTCTTAATTTTGCGTTTCTTATAATATATATATATATATATATATATATATATATATATATATATATATATATATATATATATATATATATGTATATATATAAATATATATATATATATATATGTATATATATATATATACATATATATACAGTATATATATATATATATATATATATATATATATATATATATATATATATATATGAATTCCCTGATTGATCAAATATCTTGTATATAAATTTATATAAAATTGAGTTTAATAAACTCCATATAAACATGTGAGTAAACATGAATGTGGGCAATGTATTCCTTATGCAGTTGAAAAAAAAATTCAGCCTAAAAGCTTCCATATAAATTAGGATGTTTGGTTGCTATATATTTAAAAGATTATTCTAATAACTAACTAAAATAACAGCAAACAAAGGTGAAAAGAAACGTGTTCGCCTCACTTAGAGAGAGAGAGAGAGAGAGAGAGAGAGAGAGAGAGAGAGAGAGAGAGAGAGAGAGAGAGAGAGAGAAATTTGGCAATGATCAGTAAATTCAGGGAAAACACCATCATTGCAAAATCAATTTCAGCAAAGTTGATGGCCTTTGGGAAGGTCGAGATAAAGTCGATGGAAACTAAACCTTTCCCTTAGCGCTCGACTTTAAAAGCTTTGCCATAAAAAAGGTCATATTTACATTAGGCCTTAAAAACCGCATTTTCCTTGCTTATTATTATTATTATTATTATTATTATTATTATTATTATTATTATTATTATTATTATTAGCTAAACTACAACCCATGTTGGAAAAGCAAGATGCTATAAGCCCAAGGGCTCCAATAGGGAAAAATAGCCCAGTGAGGAAGGAAATAAACAATACAAGAAGTAATGAAAAATTAAAATAAAATATTTTATAAACATTAATAACATTAAAACAGATATTTGATACATAAACTATAAAAGAACTTATGTAAGCCTGTTCAACATAAAAACATTTGGTGCGAGTTTGAACTTTTGAAGTTCTACTGATTCAACTATTATTTTTAATGATTACTACTAGAAATGGTGGTAGTAGTGGTAGCACGTATTTGATAGTCTTTATAGGAAAAAAAATATCTTCGAAACCACATCACTATAAAGATTTGCATTCAATATATATATATATATATATATATATATATATATATATATATATATATATATATATCCAGTTGAAATAGCGATTAGAAATTCTACTATAAATATCTGTATGCAAAGTATATCTCTCCCATTAAAATAGGGATTAGAATTTCTAAAACATCTCAAATTCTACTATAAATATTTGTACGCAAAGTATATCTCTCCCATTAAAATAGGGATTAGAATATCTAAAACGTCTCAAATTCTACTATAAATATTTGTACGCAAAGTATATCTCTCCCATTAAAATAGGGATTTTAATTTCTGAAACATCTCAAATTCTACTATAAATATTTGTACGCAAAGTATATCTCTCCCATTAAAATAGGGATTAGAATTTCTAAAACATCTCAAATTCTACTATAAATATTTTTACGCAAAGTATATCTCTCCCATTAAAATAGGGATTAGAATTTCTAAAACGTCTCAAATTCTACTATATTTGTACGCCAAGTATATCTCTCCCATTAAAATAGGGATTTTAATTTCTAAAACATCTCAAATTCTACTATAAATATTTGTACGCAAAGTATATCTCTCCCATTAAAATAGGGATTTTAATTTCTGAAACATCTCAAATACTACTATAAATATTTGTACGCAAAGTATATCTCTCCCATTAAAATAGGGATTAGAATTTCTAAAACGTCTCAAATTCTACTATAAATATTTGTACGCAAAGTATATCTCTCCCATTAAAATAGGGATTTTAATTTCTGAAACATCTCAAATTCTACTATAAATATTTGTACGCAAAGTATATCTCTCCCATTAAAATAGGGATTTTAATTTCTGAAACATCTCAAATTCTACTATAAATATTTGTACGCAAAGTATATCTCTCCCATTAAAATAGGGATTAGAATTTCTAAAACGTCTCAAATTCTAATATAAATATTTGTACGCAAAGTATATCTCTCCCATTAAAATAGGGATTTTAATTTCTGAAACATCTCAAATTCTACTATAAATATTTGTACGCAAAGTATATCTCTCCCATTAAAATAGGGATTTTAATTTCTGAAACGTCTCAAATTCTACTATAAATATTTGTACGCAAAGTATATCTCTCCCATTAAAATAGGGATTAGAATTTCTAAAACGTCTCAAATTCTACTATAAATATTTGTACGCAAAGTATATCTCTCCCATTAAAATAGGGATTTTAATTTCTAAAACATCTCAAATTCTACTATAAATATTTGTACGCAAAGTATATCTCTCCCATTAAAATATGGATTTTAATTTCTGAAACATCTCAAATTCTACTATAAATATTTGTACGCAAAGTATATCTCTCCCATTAAAATAGGGATTAGAATTTCTAAAACATCTCAAATTCTACTATAAATATTTGTACGCAAAGTATATCTCTCCCATTAAAATAGGGATTAGAATTTCTGAAACATCTCAAATACTACTATAAATATTTGTACGCAAAGTATATATCTCCCATTAAAATAGGGATTTTAATTTCTAAAACATCTCAAATTCTACTATAAATATTTGTACGCAAAGTATATCTCTCCCATTAAAATAGGGATTTTAATTTTTAAAACATCTCAAATTCTACTATAAATATTTGTACGCAAAGTATATCTCTCCATTAGAATAGGGATTTTAATTTCTAAAACATCTCAAATTCTACTATAAATATTTGTACGCAAAGTATATCTCTCCCATTAAAATAGGGATTAGAATTTCTAAAACATCCCAAATTCTACTATAAATATTTGTACGCAAAGTATATCTCTCCCATTAAAATAGGGATTTTAATTTCTGAAACATCTCTAATACTACTATAAATATTTGTACGCAAAGTATATCTCTACCATTAAAATAGGGATTTTAATTTCTGAAACATCTCAAATACTACTATAAATATTTGTACGCAAAGTATATCTCTCCCATTAAAATAGGAATTTTAATTTCTGAAACATCTCAAATTCTACTATAAATATTTGTACGCAAAGTATATCTCTCCCATTAAAATAGGGATTAGAATTTCTGAAACATCTCAAATACTACTATAAATATTTGTACGCAAAGTATATCTCTCCCATTAAAATAGGGATTTTAATTTATAAAACATCTCAAATTCTACTATAAATATTTGTACGCAAAGTATATCTCTCCCATTAAAATAGGGATTTTAATTTCTGAAACATCTCAAATACTACTATAAATATTTGTACGCAAAGTATATCTCTCCCATTAAAATAGGGATTAGAATTTCTGAAACATCTCAAATTCTACTATAAATATTTGTACGCAAAGTATATCTCTCCCATTAAAATAGGGATTTTAATTTCTGAAACATCTCAAATTCTACTATAAATATTTGTACGCAAAGTATATCTCTCCCATTAAAATAGGGATTAGAATTTCTGAAACATCTCAAATACTACTATAAATATTTGTACGCAAAGTATATCTCTCCCATTAAAATAGGGATTCCAATTTATAAAACATCTCAAATTCTACTATAAATATTTGTACGCAAAGTATATCTCTCCCATTAAAATAGGGATTTTAATTTCTGAAACATCTCAAATACTACTATAAATATTTGTACGCAAAGTGTATCTCTCCCATTAAAATAGGGATTAGAATTTCTGAAACATCTCAAATTCTAATATAAATATTTGTACGCAAAGTATATCTCTCCCATTAAAATAGGGATTTTAATTTCTGAAACATCTCAAATTCTACTATAAATATTTGTACACCAAAGTATATCTCTCCCATTAAAATAGGGATTAGAATTTCTGAAACATCTCAAATACTACTATAAATATTTGTACGCAAAGTATATCTCTCCCATTAAAATAGGGATTTTAATTTATAAAACATCTCAAATTCTACTATAATGAGTTCTATTCAAGGTGTAAGAGATATGAAACGTTAAATGCTCTGAACGAACAAAGTAAAACGACAGTGGAGGTCCTGTAGAGAGTGGGGTTCCCCTGCTGTATGGGACCGGAAAAGCAGCCATCAAAGTAAAGCATCTCTCCTATTAATATAGGGATTGTGAATTTACGCCCATTTCAAATTCTAATACAAAGATTTGTATACAAAATATATCATCTCCGCTAAAATAAGGTATTACACTCCTACATATCTCAAATGCGGCATACCTGATATTTGAGGTACATCAAAGTTGTCCATGGGTCTATGCGACTTATTTTGTGCATTTTGTTTGACAGATTATACTTTTTCGTTGAGTTTCTAAACTATAGTACTTTTCCGCTAATTACATATGAATATGTAGCGTGTAGGCATATGAACAGTGGCATATATCTTTTAATAAATTCTACCAAAGGTTAATAACAGGAATTTTGTTTGTGGAAAAAATGTTTTAAGTATTATTCCAACATACTGTGACAATTATCAGAGAAGTTAACAGTTAATTTCGTACCTTTATAACAATCGATAATAAAAAAAAAGAAAAAAAAAGTTTTCCTTCGTAAAAATAGATTTGCAAATATTAGTGGAAACTTGTCAAAGGAGAAATAACTGAAAATGTCAAGGCGGAATGCACAGTACAGTAGTTCATTCAAGATGTGAACATTATTTTCCTTTCGAGTTGAAAATGTGAAATATATGAAATGCAAATATACATTGTTCCATTGTCTTTAATAAGAGAATGTGCTTACTCGGTAAAGAGGGTAAGTCGAATAAGTTTTCAAATGATGCTCCATAATTTTTAGCACAACCTTTATAAAAACAGACATATGCAAATAAATATATGTATATATG
The DNA here is from genome assembly GCF_036898095.1 of Palaemon carinicauda. NCBI lineage: Eukaryota > Metazoa > Arthropoda > Malacostraca > Decapoda > Palaemonidae > Palaemon > Palaemon carinicauda. Next base: position 65,972,993 of record NC_090730.1, on the reverse strand, counting down.
TACATTACATATATATATATATATATATATATATATATATATATATATATATATATATATATATATAAATTATATATATATATATATATATATATATATATACACACACACACACACACACACACACACATATATATATATATATATATATATATATATATATATATGTATATACATATACATATATATACATATATAGATATACATATGCATATATACATATATATACATATATATAGATATATATACATATGTATACATACATATATATACACATATGTATATATACATACATATATATACACATATAAACATATATACATATATACTTATACATATATATACATACATACACACATATACACATACAAATATATACATAAATACACATATACATATATATATATATACATATCTATACCTATATAGACATATATATATATATATATATATATATATATACACATATATACATATATATACACATATATACACATACATACATATATACATATATATACATATATATACACAAATATATACATATATACACATAGGCCTATACATATATATACACATATATATACATATATACCTATATATACATATATACATAAATATACACACACACACATATATATATATATATATATATATATATATATATACATATATACATACATATAAACATACATATACATACATATATATACATATATACTGTATAGAGATATATATACATATATATACCTATATATACACTACGAGACACTACGTAGTTGATATATATATATATA
>NC_090730.1:65964696-65969696 GCF_036898095.1 Palaemon carinicauda | reverse complement strand
ATTTCTTTTGACCTGGAAGGCTGGAATGCACTTGCCATTGACAGTTTATCTCTTAAATGTCCTTGATCCTTAAGGTCCTTCATTACCATAATCGCAAAAACTCCTGATCCACTATTCCAGTACTGTGGAATCTCCGTCAGGGGACACAGCATACTAAAAGATATCACACTTGTTTTTTCTGCATCCATCCACATGATAAAGAAACAGTACAGGTGAATCTTTATCAAGGAACACTACATATTAGAACAAGTGAGACTTCTTCCCTCTTCTGAGTCCATATTGTAGATTATTTCTCTTGACCTGGAAGGCTGGAATGCACTTGCCATTGACAGTTTATCTCTTAAATGTCCTTGATCTTTAAGGTCCTTCATTACCATAATTGCAAAAACTCCTGATCCACTATTCCAATACTGTGGAATCTCCTTCAGGGGACACAGCATACTAAAAGACATCACACTTGTTTTTTTCTGCATCCATCCACATGATAAAGAAACAGTACAGGTGAATCTTTATCAAGGAACACTGCATACTGAAACAAGGGAGACTTCATCCCTCTGCCGAGTCCATATTGTAAATTATTTCTTTTGACCTGGAAGGCTGGAATGCACTTGCCATTGACAGTTTATCTCTTAAATGTCCTTGATCTTTAAGGTCCTTCATTACCATAATCGCAAAAACTCCTGATCCACTATTCCAGTACTGTGGAATTTCCGTCAGGGGACACAGCATACTAAAAGATATCACACTTGTTTTTTCTGCATCCATCCACATGATAAAGAAACAGTACAGGTGAATCTTTATCAAGGAACACTGCATACTAGAACAAGTGAGACTTCTTCCCTCTGCTGAGTCCATATTGAAGATTATTTCTTTTGACCCAGAAGGCAGGAATGCACTTGCCATCCTCTTAATTGTCAGGCTGCTTAGACAACATTAAGATGTCTGTTTATTTTTTCTTGGTCTTTTCTTTCATATTGTGTAATGGAGACTAAGAACTTTGCGAATTTTCTCGATCCACCGCACAAATTAATCTCATTTTGATCGTCAAAAGTATTTACTGTCTTGGGTTTCATATCAATTTCGATAAATAAAGTAATTTTATGTCTCTTCTGCTTTTACTTTGTCTGCATCTTTTCCCACTTTTGTGTGGGGTCGATGTTTCTGGCCAGCGTTTTCCATCTACCCATCTTCTTATCCTCCTCTTCCTTCTGTTTCTTGTTAGTATGTTGTTTTTTTCTTTTCCTCCTCCTTTTCATTTTCCTTCTCCTGCTTCTCATTTCCATTCGCCTTCTCTTCCAGATTCTTGGTATTCGTTTTTTTTTCTTATTTTCCTCCCTTCCATTCTCCTTCTCTTTCTGCTAATTTTATCTGTATTCCCCGTGCCAATCTAGTTTGAGAATCCTCTCTCAAACTGGAGATTCTTTTGCAACCTCATGCTGACTTTTCAGTACAATCTCCTTACACATGCTGCTCTCTTAAAAGCCTGTTTGTCTCAGGTATTTCAACTCCTAGACGTTCTAGAAGCTCTCTAAGCATGGATTGACAATTGTTTGTCATACGATGGTACCTTTTCAAATTCCACGGTTTATAGAGTTCAGTCATTGCCTCATAGACCTGCCGTGGTGCCAGGTTTTCTATCTTGTATTCATCCTTTACAAAGAACTCAAATTCAGGAGGTGTTAATGGGTAAAAGGGCATCAACCATTCATTTCCTTCAGAGTCTGCTTTTGGTAACCTTTCAAAGTATCGCTCCCTGGACTCCCATTGGAATTTCACGGTGGTATGCATTATATGCAACAGATGGCGCATATGGCGAAACGGGTACAGTGATTCCCTGTCAAAATACCTCTCTAACACGACAATTTTGCAGAATCCCGGGTTGTCGTCCTTTTCATCCCATTCTTCATAATTCTTCCGAAGCATATCTTGAATATCTAGTGGTGGTTGTGATAAGGGTAGATTTAAGAAAGGGGAGGATTCTGGTGTTGTTTTTGAGAAGAGTGCCTTTAAGAAAGGGAAGGATTCTGGTGGATTTAAGAAGAGGGGGAATTCAAGTGATGAATGTGAGGAAGAACAACCAAGTGATGAATGTGAGGAGGAAGAATAAAGTGATGAATTTGAGAAGGAAAAATCTAGTGATGAACGTGAGGAGGAAGAATAAAGTGTTGACTGTGAGGAGGAAGAACCAGGTGATGAATGTGAGGAGGAAGAATCAAGTGATGAATGTGAGGAGGTCTCCTCATCCTTTCCATAAAGCCCCACCAAACGAGCGTTGATTTTATCTTCTCGTCGGAGCTCCTTTTGAAGCCTTTTGACTTCTTTGCTAGTGTTTCTAAAGCCTTTGACCACCCTTTCGTGAAGAATCTCTATACGAAAACCTAAACGCTTAATTTCTATATTCAATCTTGCTATTATCTCCTCTTGTTCCTTTTGACGATTAGGGTCAGTTGTCTTCTTCGCCTGCTCTTCCTCCTGACTCCTTTCATTCTTCTTGTGATACTCCTTCTCCCTTTCCTTCCTATCTTTCAGAAACTCTTCCCACCTTTGTGTATCAAAACTTATTCTAATACATACAGGGCACATAAAATATCTAATTGGATCAAATCCAACCAAGGGTCTAAGAATTTGATTGAGAAAGTGGCCCAAGTAGCACTTGCCACAATCGAACTTTAAACGGAAGACTTGGATGGGCATTTTTGGGTTATTGTGATGGACCACCATAACCGAGTCACATTTACGCTGCCTAGGAATTGGGTAATTTTCTCTATCCCATGGAGGAGTGCCATTGTTTATATGATCAACGGTTTCTTGTTCAATGAAGGTTCCATTGAGTGGTTGCCCTGTTCTGATCTCCTTTTTTGGAGAGATTTTTGATGTTCTGTCAATACTCGCCGAATTGTTTATGTTTTCCATCAATTGTTGTCTCTCGCTTTTTCTATTCTCTTCCTTCTCCTTGTTTATTTTTTCTTTATTTTTTCTCTTCCCCTTCTCCCCCTTATTCCTCTGATTATTGGTATTCTGTTTTTCCTCCTTTCCATTCTTCTTCTCCTTCTGATCCTTGCTATTCTTGGTTATCTTATTTTCCTTCTTTCCATAAAGTCCCATCAAACTAGCGTTGATTTCTTGTTTTCGTAGAAGCTCCTTTTCAAGTCTTTCGATTTTCTTTTTATTCTCTATATTTCTTCTGACGATCTTGTTTTTAAATCTCCTTATGCAGTCCTTTAAATGCATCTTTTCTCTCTCCAATTCTTCTATTTTCTTGTTTAGTTCTTCTTCACGATTGGGGGTAATTATCTTCTTTTCCTCCTCTTGCCTCTGATTTTTTTTATTATATTTCTTCTTCTTCTTCTCCTCCTTTTCAGTTTCCTTCTCCTGCTTCTTCTTTCCAGTCTCCTTCTTTTTCTTTCCAGCCTCCTTCTTTTTCTTCTTCTCCTCCCTTCCATTCTCCTTCTCTTTCTGATTAATAAGATGTAGAAGCTCCTTTTCAAGTCTTTCGATTTTCTTTTTATTCTTCTTCTTCTTCTCCTCCTTCTCCTCCTTTTCACTTTCCTTCTCCTGCTTCTCCATTCCATCCTCCTTCTTCTTCTCCTTCTCCTCCCTTCCATTCTCCTTCTCTTTCTGATTATGATGATGTAGAAGCTCTTTTTCAAGCCTTTCGATTTTCTTTTTCTTCTTCTTCTTCTTCTCCTCCTTTTCACTTTCCTTCTCCTGCTTCTCCATTCCCTCCTCCTTCTTCTTCTCCTTCTCCTCCCTTCCATTCTCATTTTTCTGATTATGATGATGTAGAAGCTCCTTTTTAAGTCTTTCGATTTTCTTTTTATTCTTCCTCTTCTTCTCCTCCTTTTCACTTTCCTTCTCCTGCTTCGCCATTCCAGCCTCCTCCTTTTTCTCCTTCTCCTCCCTTCCATTCTCATTTTTCTGATTATGATGATGTAGAAGCTCCTTTTTAAGTCTTTCGATTTTCTTTTTATTACCTCTATTTTTTTTTGACGACCTGGTTTTCAAGTCTCCTTATACACTCCTTTAAATGCTTCTTTTCTCTCTTCAATTCTTCTATTTCCTCGTCTAGTTCTTCTTCACTATCGGGGATAATTATCTTTTCTTCCTCTTGCCTCTGATTTTTTTCATTATGTTTTGTCTTCTTCTTCTCCTCCTTTTTCCTTACTTCGACTTGGTTGTTTCTCTCTTCACACCGACATTGGGTGTATTCATAGCCATTAAAATCCCCAACTACTTTCTCCTTTATTTGCTCTTCGCTGTGGAGATTCCATATCATATAACTCATTAAGCGTCGTATGTTTTGCTCGTAAGCATTAGGACCTAGAGCGTTCATCGTATTGATAGAAGCGACGTCAAAGATATAACAAATATTTTCCGAGAATTCTCTCGGCCACACACTTAATAAAAATACATTGGAACTTGTAATCGCCATTCTTAACGGTATAGAGTAGTGCATTCAGTTACCCTTATTTTGAATTAATTCAATTCTGTCATCAGAATTCCACAACAGACTTCATGATCTGAAAAAGGCTTCAAAGCACTCTCAGATCCGGATTCAACTCCAAGGTGAAACTCATCCGTAGAAATGCTGAATGAATTCCTGACAAGGCTCTGAAAGATCCTCCGTCTCTCTGCAAAGACAGTAAAAGCTTCGCTAGGAATAATAAGAATACGAAGACGAAGAAGAAGAAGAGGAGAATTCCATAACAGACTTCACGATTCGAAATAGTATTCAAAACACTCTCGGATCTGGGTTCGACTCCAAGGTGTCACTCATCGTCAGTAGAAATGCTGAATGCATTCCTGACAAGGCTCTGAATGATCCTCCGCCTTTCTGCAAAGACAGTAAAAGCTTCGCTAGGAATCTTTAAAGTGGCTCTGACGGGAAAGAGACCTTTGACGCTGAAGCAGACTGTTCTCTTCCAAGATTTCATTTTTTCATCCTCCGTTCATTTTGACTCGATTTATGATAATTCTTTCCTATTCTAGTGGCTCTCTCT
>NC_090730.1:65892196-65959696 GCF_036898095.1 Palaemon carinicauda | reverse complement strand
ATATTTACCCATGAAAAATTTTTAATTTCCCATCTTACGTTTCAAGAGACACGTCTCTAGTAAAGAAATGAAAAACACAGAACAGTCAATGGTAGGAAGCGAAGAGGTGACGTTCTTCCTTATTTAAATTTTTTTCACTTGCATCAGTTTGATAAACTGCACTCTCCAGACTCCAGATTGTGATATGTTTTAGTGTATATTAGCATGCCTTCCTCTGAATTTTTATTTGATATTACTGCACAGGAACTGAACTGTGTTTTAAATAAGTGTGAGGAGTTCGACTGCCTTACTGTTCTTTTCATGGAAAAGTTTTTTTTTTTAAATTGAAAGCACAAATTAAACTTGCTTTTAGTATAGAGGGAAATCTAAAGGCTGGTTGTATATACTATAGTAGGAATGATGACGATAATGACATGCCAGCACCATTCTTTAATACAGCATTTAACCAGTCAAGTTTTGATAGTAATGAGCTTCAAAAGGTTTTAACTTATCAGTTTCATTAGTTAATCTCAGGGGGACAGTGAGTCTTCTCTTAAATGTGGTAATTCTGATCTTACCTGCCCAGTTGCTAACCTAACTAATCAACTTGGGTCTAGTGGCATTGCTCCATTCAGTAAGGGTTCTGAATATTCTCTGTGCCTTACAGATTTGAGATCCTCTCAGAGAGCCTTGAATTCTTTATCTACTTTAGACCCTTCTGCTGCTAAATCCTTGCATTCTTGTAATCCTAGTTGCTCTTTTATAAAACTAGATTGTAAGGCAAAAGACAGAGTTGGTAGTCTGGATTCCAATATCTCTCAGCTTGTTGAAGTAAGAGTTCTTATTTTCAAACTCTGTGTTGACAAATAAATTGTAATTATAATTCTTTATTATATTTATTATATATATAACTTATTTATATTTCATATACATTACTGTATAACTATAATGGACAACACTGTTTCATATGTGGATGGCATGAAGTATTGTATAATTCCCTGAAATTTCGGCTAGTCAATCAGTTGCTTCATGTTTCGGATGGCAGTGCACTTCATTTAGCAAGAAAAGGTTCTTTTTGTACTTGTTGAAGAATTGGTAATGTTACTCCATATGGTAAATGTGTTTGTATTAGCTCTTTCCCAGCTGAGAATTGCCAAGTTTCCATAACTCGCATATCTAAACATTAGTTTTTTAATGTCTTTTGGCTAAACATGTAAATAGGTATGCTAAAGTTAATGAACTGTTCCCTGGTTTGCAATTTGGCTATTGCAAAGGCCTTGGAGCTTATGATGCCCTTCTTACAATTTTCAATGCCCTACAAAAAACCCTTAATTGTGTTCAGGAAGTTTGCATGATTGGCCTTGATTTTCTTGCACCCTTTCACCATGTTAATCATGAGGCCCTTGTTTTTAAACTTAAATAGATGGCACTATAGTGAAAATAGGAATGTGAAATCTGGTGTTCTTAGCTCATCATTTTTCATACTATATACACATATGTGGTTTGGCTTAGAAAAAAAGCTCATTGCATCAGCAGATAATGGTACTCTCTCTGCATCAATTCCATATCTTGAATGTAGATCTGGGTTTGCTGAATCCCTTAACAGAGATCTAACTAAAATTAGTGCATGGTGCAAATTGTGAGGCATGAAGTTGAATCCTAACAAAACTGAAAGTATGTATTATTATTATTAGAAGCTAAGCTACAGGGCACCAGCTACCTGTTGAGATACTACCGCTAGAGAGTTATGGGGTCTTTTGATTGGCCGGACAGTACTACATTGGATCCTTCTCTCTGGTTACGGTTCATTTTCCCTCTGCTTACACACACACACATACACGCACACACACATACACACACACACACACACACACACACCGAATAGTCTGGCCTATTCTTTAAATATTCTCCTCTGTCCTCATACGCGTATTCAGTGGCCACTTTCCTCTTGGTATGGGTAGAAGAGAGACTTTAGCTATGGTAAGCAGTTCTTCTAGGAGTACACTCCAAAATCAAACCATTATTCTTTAGTCGTGGGTATTGCCATAGCCTCTGCACCATGGTCTTCCACTGTCTTGGGTTAGAGTTCTCTTGCTTGAGAGTATTCTCTGGCACACTATTCTATTTTATTTCTCTTGCTCTGTTTTTGTTAAAGTTTTTATAGTACTGTACCATCTTATAAATAGCACTAGGTATGCAGCTAGTTCTAACAGTCTTGCTTTCTCCATCATAAGGCCCAATACTACACAATATTCTAGAAGTTTTATTCCAACTGTGACCAGATTGTGAACTGATCTCCCTTGTCAGGTACTGTAGTTGAATCGATGGAACTTCAGTTCAACCTTGCAATAAATATTTTTATGTTGAACAGGCTGATGCGAGTCTCTCTTCGCACTTTATATATACGTGTTAGTTGTAGCACATTGGGATTGGGAGTTTTAACAGCTCTCTTGCCCACGTATCCTACCCTTACCTTATCCTTCGAGACAAGGTTAACTCAATTCGGGGAAGGATAACCATGTCTTGTTATTAACACGTCCCTGATTTATACACGATATCTCTCGGTATATTCACTTTGGAGGTTGGAACTCCATGGATACCGCTTAAGATAAACTTTCTCTGGTGTATCACTCGCAGAAATATCCCAAATAGAAGCTTCCAATGAGGAACTTCTATGTAGATACGAAATTAATTGGTTCCAGAGTGGCCTTTGTGTTGTGATTTTTTCGCATGATGATTCACGTTTTACATGTAAATCACCTAATTCGTTCCAGGCTCTACAAAAACATATTAAATTCTATAATAAAGCTATAACCACAGGGAAATACAATAAAATACATGTGAATTATTCAATATGCCTAACCTAACTGTTAATACAGTACCTGCAAATAAAGTATTTATTAGAACATAATGTAATAATGAATGGAAAATAATACAATACTGTACATGTACGGAATATACAATACTGTACATGTACGAAATATACAGTACCGTATGTACTGTACTATTATTATAGTCACCCTTACTATAGAAAGGTACGTTTTATAATATGCATAACAACCCGTTTTCTTCAACTCGAGAATATTTTTAGCAGTAACTATTTACTTGTAATACAATTAATATTCATTGGTGGTACGTCAATAAATAACCTACCTACTTTTTTACACACTCCTAATACAAGCAAGATTCATTGATGTTAATATGTACGTAAACTTGCTTTGTAAAATGAATAAACTTAATTGCTCAGAAAATAGTTTTCTTAACTTATTTATTTACCCAAATAAAAGAAAAACATATCGCTAATGTTTTGATATGCGTGGTAGCGTAGTGCCGACGTACATACAATGCAGTACAGTACTATTCATTGTGTGTTTTAATTTAAAGATGTACTTATTGGTATAGAATTAATTGTAAATAAATAATTATGACATTAAAAGGAAAAAAATTGTTACGATATGTTATTTACGGAAATGAAAGAAAAATATATAGCTAATGTGTTTGATATGTGTAGTAGCATTGTGCTTTCGTACATACAATAGTTCTGTTCATTGTGTAATTTTATTTTTAAAATGTTCTTATTGATATAAAATTAATTGTAAATAAATCATGATATTAAAAGGATAAAATATATGCTATGATCTGTTGTTTATTTCCCGAAATGAAAGAAAAAATATATCGCTGATGTTTTGATATCAGTAGCTTTGTGCATACATGCATACCCACAATACAGTATAGTTCATTGTGTATTTATTGATATAAAATAGGAGAGCAGGATCTTACGGCAGTAAGTGGCATCAAGGTAGGGAGATAACCATTGGGAAAACAGGACGATGATGGCGAGATTACAGTTTGGTGGCGTGCGGAAATTTTAAATTATTCTTGGCCCCGGGTGAATCTCGTTTCTTATCATGAAAATTTCTTTGTATTATGAAGCAAATAAATCTTTGCATCTCGTTTCTTATGAATTTTTCTCATACAGAAACTTTTGTATCAAGAAGCATCACTGTATATAAATTATTTCCTTATTTCCTTGCCTCACTGGGACATTTTTTAAATTTGAGGATAAATGTTGATAAACCAAGCTTTAGAGAAGTAATATAAACATCGGGTAAGTATAGAAATAAGAGATTTTAGTATTAAAATTCTATTGCTGTTTTTACAATATTTTGTTTGTAATATTAAAGTATTTTTATGCTTGTTATTGTGAACCGTATGTATGCATGTATGTATTTATACATATACATATATTCATGTACATATATTTTCTGTATTTTCTCAGTGCCATCCAATTGAAGATCCTGCAGCATACATATCAGCTTGTCAGTTGGATTCTTGCAATAGTCTGGACCCCCAGGAAGTTGCATGTCAAAGTATTAAGGCTTATGCTAGACGATGTACTGAATTTGATGTTTGCTTGGACTGGAGATCTGAAGATCTGTGTCCAAAACTTGCCCTGAAGGTTTGCTAATCTTTGTAATTTGTACTGCAATATTATTCATATGTTTTTATTTTAGACCAGCAAGTGAAATAACTTGAAACTTATTTCCTGTTTCTTTTTAAAGGTCTTGAATATCAGCAGTGTGGGCCGGGATGTGTACGTACCTGTGATAACTATGAGGAGCTTGACAAAAACCCAGATTCTTGCCCCATATCACCAGTTGATGGTTGTTTCTGCCCAAATGATATGGTAAGGATCTTTCTTATATTAAGTTTATACCGACAACATAAATGTGGTAACAAACATATGTAAATATGATGAAAAATGTGAAAACATTACATACAAGTGTATATGTTCCCATGATATGATGGAGTTTTAGTGGTTGTTGCCATATTTTTTTTTTTTTAAACAGTGTTAGTCCTGTTTTTGCAAGTGCAAAACATTTAACATCCAGGAATAATTGTAGGAATCTATCAAAATTAACTAATTACAATGAAACTTTTGACATATGGCATTGTTGAGGCTTAAAGATTGCTGGATTGCTAATGTAACTCATTCCTTTGGCTATTTCTTTATTTCCATAAGTGAACCATAAGAAAAGATCTAAATCTTGCCTAACCATTCATTATCACTCATGAATTGTAAATAAAAACTAAACTAACCAAATACTTTCAACTCCTTTTGAGTTCATTCACAACTCTGCTCAAAGAATTTTCATGTGTGTACTTTCTAGTGGCTGATGCAATACTTTGCTGTGTAATAACAAAGTAGAAGTGGTAGTAGGCTAATACATGATGTCAAATCAATTGAGCAATTTAATTACAGCAGACTTTACAAAAGAAATACTGAAGGCTAACCCTTTAAGAGCTCTTGTAATAGATATTTATACAGTGCAGTGTTACATTTAGCAGAACTAGATTACAAACTAGATTACAGCACAGAACAAAACTTTGGAAGGTGGTATATGCAAATCCCAATATCTAAGTCGTAACATAAACTTATGTTTATTAATACATTTTCATACTTCCTTGTGACCAATCTTATAATTCTAACGAACAGGCCTCAGTTAACTTTGATATTTTTTTTAGTATTTACCTGATTTTCCTCCTTTCCTTTCACATATAGAATTTCTTAAGTTCAATTTTCTTACAGTATTTAGAATTCGTGGTTTACAATTGGGAACCAATTTATGGTAAAATGTATACAATTGACAATGACCTTGTATTGCCTAATTGCCATTGAACTTTCTACTGTACAATGTGTTAGCAGTAGTCATTCATTACTGTCAGTTTGTACATTATTTCCAGCTGGTTAATTGGCTATTGTTTAGAAGGGAAAAAATTCTTACTTAGCATAATAGAAAAGGAATGCTATATGCTATATATTATTATCGAAAGTAACAAGATGGATTAAAAAAGAACGCTGTAGCATTTTTGCCATTTTATCTGTGTTTTATTTTCAAGATCTCTTTGCTAAACAATTATACATTACTACCAAATAAATGGATAAATGAGATAAAACTACATACTGAGGGCACTAATTTGTTTTGGGGGCTGATAGGTCTAGATGCCATTTGGCTATTTTTTCACAAATGCTGCTAGCCAGTTTGGCATTTTCCATCCATATGTTTATTTGGAAACTGATCACAAAGTTTAGCAGTTAAAATAGAGCACTTGATTAAATGTACGCCCTCTTAAAGCATTTTGAAATTAGCAAAGAAAAAGACAAGTTACAGTATTTAGTTATCAATTTGTTTATAAAAATTGAGGATGATTACTACTTTCAATACTTTGCATCCATGTCTGCTTCAAATTTTAAGTGATAAGATCTATAAAAACATCATGAAATTTTCATCAGAATGTAAATTAGAGATTTGTGAACCTGCCATTATAGGGATATACTGAAATCAGAAAAAATCCTTAATGCAAAATAGTTCTGGTCGAGGAATTGTGGATAAGAAACTCTCAGCCTGTACCTTACCATATGTTTTACTCATATTTTAAAAAAATTCTTAGCATATAATTCAACTTCTTTCCCATGTGCTGCATTCACATTTTCAGAATAGACCTTTTAACAATTTCAGGTTTTAGGCAAAGGTGTCTGTGTTAACATCAGCTATTGTACTACTTGTGATGATGAAGGGCACAGAGTTGGTGATGTATGGAAAACAGACTCATGCACCACATGCCAGTGCAATGAACATGGTAGCACTTGTAGTACAAGGACTTGTCCCGAGGATCCCATCTGTGATGAAGGATACATTATTGCCGAGGTACATAAATACAGTATTCTTATTGTATGCATCCCAAAATTTTGTATGTAAGACTTTTTCTGACTTGGTTAGATACCAAGACACTGGCAATTGTATACAGAAGAAAAACTATTTTCTTTTTTCACAAAAAATTATATGTAAGACTCTCCTTTTCTGAATTGGTTATGTACCAGACACTGGCAATTGTATACAGATGAAAAACTACCTTCTTTTTGTTTTTGACTACAAACTTTTACATACAACTCTACATTTCTGAATTGGCTAGGTACCAGACTGGTGATTGTATGTGGCTGAAAAATATCTTCTTTTTGCCCACAAACTTATATGTAAGACTAATTTTCTGAATTTGTTAGATACCAGACACAGGTGATGAATGCTGTGGTCCAAGAAAGAAATGTAAGGTAAGACCTGTCGAGAACTGCACAATTCCATCTGTGCCTGAATCTGATTGCGGCTATGGAAAAGTATCTCAGCTGATTGAAGCTCCTGGTAAATGCCCACAGTATGCATGTGTATGTCTCAATCCCGAGGACTGCCCACAAGTAGTTGTACCTGAAGAAGACCCCAATCCAGGTAAGCTCCTGTTAATCTTTTTATGAGTGAAGAAAATCTTTACTTTATTCTTGTGACAGTAACTGAAGAAACTTTTATACAGTTTTGCTTCTTCAAATAATAAAACTTGTAATGTCATCTAAAAATACTCCTGCAGGTGAAGAATGGGTTTTGGATGAGAGTGGATGCTGTCCTCGGTATGTAACAAAATGCAGTGGTGAATGTCCTAAGGAAGAATGTCCAGAATTCTACAATCTCATAGAACAACCATTAAAAGAAGGTCAATGCTGTCCATCAATAATTTGTGGTAAGTACCATGTGTTTTCATTCATATGACACTATCATACTGCATATTAAGTAATTTGCAATCATAAGATTATTGGGAAATTCTATATATGTTGTGTTTTGCAACTTCTATTCATATCTCCCTATAAACCGTGTTAAAATTTGACATTATTCATTAATTGCTTTACTTGATTATACAATTTAGAACAGTTAAGGTAGTTTTTCCCCACACCATAAACCCTCATTCTGTAATTTTTGCATATTTTCTTTAGAAATACCCAAGGACGCTTGCATATATGAGAATCGCTTCGAGGTCACTTCGATTGGCTTCCAGAGAGAACTGACTGAAGAAGAAGAACCAGAAAAGAAATTGTATAAGGTACAAGTCATGGACTTTTTATTTCCTCTTTTTTTCTCTTTCTTTTTTCAATTTGCTCTCCATTAATTCAGAATCTTGAAATAAAGTGAATACATTTTAAAATCAAACTTCCAGATTGGCGAGTCATGGGAAGATGGCCTGTGCTTAAAGTGCAAGTGTGTTATGGGTAGTAAAGGATCAGCTAATCATCAGTGTAGTGAGCAGGTCTGCACCACCCTCAACAACCATCCAGATAAAGGAAACTATCAGTTAGATTTGGTTGAAACAGCTGGGCAGTGCTGTCCTTCCATTGTTAGAACAGCATGCATTGATGACTACGAAGTCATAGAGGTAATTACTGTACCTTTTTATCTACTTTCTCATACTATACAACACAAGTTGGGGTAATGTTAGTTTGCTATTAGAAAAAACTAATGTAAGTTTTCTAATAGTTTGGTACTACGTTACAAACAGTATTGGCATCAGTCCAGCATTACACATAAGTTATTGAGATAATCAATTTTTCTGTAGGAGACACCCAAATACAGTATAGAGTAAAATTTATTTTTTAAGAAGCAAAATGACCCAGAAACATTCAAAATAGTACCAGTAATTTTGATTTTAGTTGGTTAAAGACTCGAATATTCATTGTTTTGAGGTCATTGATTATTATATGACAACTTATATATTTTTTTTTTTTGTAAATATTCTATTTACCGAGGCACTTCCCTCAATTTTGGCGGTAGCCGACATAAAAAAAAAAGAACAAAAAGGGACCTTTCCTCTCTTCGCTCCTCCCAGTCTGACAAGGGACTCAGCCGAGTTTGGCTGGTACTGCTAGGGTGCCACAGCCCACCTTCCCCCGCTATACACCACAAATGAAGTTTCATATGCCAAATCCCCTAAATTGTAATAAAATATATTACAATTACCTTATTTGGTATTCTGAAAATTTTTACGCTATATTATGTAATTTCCTTAGGTGGGAAGCAGACTGGATGACCCTCTGAATGGATGCCGCAGTGTGGAATGCGTGAAGACAGCTGAGGGTACTGTGGAAAAAATAGAGCAGATCTTTTCTTGTGACGAGTCGTGTTCTCTTGGATGGGTCTATGAACCTTCGCCACTTTATCCCACACAGTGCTGTGGCTCATGTGTCCAGATAACAGAATATTGTATTATTTTTTCGCTTAGCTTATTTATTTATTGCATATGCTTTGTTTATAAAGGAACATGTTTTTTTGCATTATCTAACTTTTTTTCTACTAAGTAGTTCAGGAATAGAGTACTGTACCTATTCCCTTTATATAAGAAATATAATGTTAGATCTTTAGCATTTTAATTCACCTTCGCCATAAGGAAAACTTTCCAAGTAGCCTAATGAAATTTTGATGAATTAATGTTTAAGGATTGTTACTCTATATTTTCAACATTCGTTCCACTTTAAAACGGAATCATTACAGCCCTTTTGATGTAATTTCTAAAGATTTTTATTGTTTATCATTCATTAAATTTCCGTAAGATGTAACACTCACAAAGTGCTTTGTGTAGAACCACAGATGGTACCAAGGGGCTTTTGCTGTGATCCTTTTGCCACTTTATACAATGATTTATGTCATTTTAGTTTCATAATTAAGGATACTCGTGCCAGGAGTTAGAATTCTGGAGACCTATGGTCAATTCTCTGGGAGTATCACTGTAGCCAAATATCCCTTTGAAAGCTGTCTAAAGGAACCTTCCGTCAGGACGACATGGCCATATCACCCAAAAATAGATTTTTCGCTTTGCTCAAAATCCATTATTTTGGAGAGTTCTCCTAGAAGAGCTGCTTACCATAGCTAAAGAGTCTCTTCTATCCTTACCAAGTGGAAAGTAGCCACTGAACAATTATTTCAAACTCTGAATCATTCAAATCATGTGCACCATTGTATCATCATGTCCTTCCCGTTTCATTTGAAAGCAAAACCACCATTTTCTGTGAGCTTTGGCCAAAGAAGAATTGGTGGGTAATTTCAATATTGTCAGGTGTATGAAGATACATATGAATGTGTAAAAAATAAGCCATACTATTCTGTGTATGTGTGGGCAAAGGAGAAATAAGCCATGCAATGTAGCACTGTCTGGCCAATCAAAGGATCCAATAATCCTCTAGTGGTAGTATCTCAACCAAGTGACCAGACAAGAGATGTTGGAAGTGTTGAAGGGCTGCCTTCAGTTCCAGGAGGTGTATGTGGCATTTCCAATCGGGGTCAGACCATAGCCCGGAGGCCATGTGCTGTTACAGGTGAGTTCCCCCCTCCCCCTTCTTTTGATGCGTCCGTGAAGAGCATCAAATCCAGGGGAGGAGAAAGAAGGTCTAACCATTGGTAGAGGTTGGAGTCTTGCATCCAGCATCCAAAGTCTTTGTTGCTGTCTGATCTTATCAGAACATATGTTTCTGGAGGGTCCCTGCACTGAGACCTTAGGGTTTTCAGTTGCCATTGAAGTGACCAAATGTGAAGACGACCATTGTAGACCAAGAGGTCCAAGGCTATTAGGTGTCCCAACAGTTGTTGCCATCAATGGGCTGGCAATGAATGACGCATGAGAAAGGGTTGAGCCGTTTTCTTGAGCCTTACAATTCTTCTCTGAGATGGAAAGCTCTTTCCCATTCAGGTATGGATGTGCATTCCTAGATATACCAGTTCTTGTTTGGGCTGTATTGATGACTTCTTGAGATTTACTACAACCTCCAGATCATGGTAAAACTCGAGAAGCATGTCTTTGTGTAGGAGATTGGTCTCCACCGAGTCAGCCAGAATAAATCAGTTGTCCAGATAACAGAGGTGATGGATGCCATTAGTGTGGGCCCAAACTCAGACTAAAGTGTACACTCGTGAACACCTGTGGTGCTGTCGACAGACTGAAGCTCAGCACTTGAAACTGGTATACTTTTACACATCTGTCAAATGCACTGTGAGCATGAAGTCCCCTGATCTGACTATGGCTGCAGTCTCCATCTTGAATGGAGTCTGAAGGACAAACTCATTCAGGGCTGAGAGATCTATGACTGATCTCTAGCCTCCAGATGCCTTCTCTACAAGAAAGAGTTGACTAAAGAAACCTGGGGACATGTCTATGACCTCTTGGAGCATGCCCTTCTCTAAGGTGGTCTAGGCTTCAGGCCTGAAGGGCGATGTCCTTCGCTGATCCCTGGCCTAAGGGGTGGATTTGATGGGAGACAAATCAGGGGAGTGGTAGGGCTGGTGAACAGGATGACGTACCCTGCTGGTATCATATGGGGAATGTGCTGTCCATATCTAGCAGCTCTACCTCCCATTCCTTGCTGCGATTTTCACTGTAAAAGTTTTCTAGAAGGGTTGTTCTTTCTGATGTTTTGCCTGGAAGGATCAGGGAAATTCCTGTGTGCCAGTCTCTGCGTGGCTGGAGCTCTTGGCACAATTGGTTCTGAAGAGGAGGGTCTGGATGTTACAGCCCTAAGGAGTAGAGTGTCCTGACTCACCTTCCTCCCTTTTTCCATAACAGCACCAACATCATCCAATGGGAACAAGGATGGGGTGTTAAGAGAGGTGTTGCAGAGTAGGAGGACTTCCCCCTTTGGCACCTGTCTCAGGAATTTGGAGATGACAGAATCTTGTCTCTTCAAGACCCTGTTGGCCCACTGGTTGGCTGTGTTACGGAACAAGACCTTTACTGCCCTGGTACCAGACAGAATAATGTCTTTAAATACCTGCTTTTTGTAATGATTCAAGAGATCTTCGGTGTCATTAAGGAAGCTTACAATACCAGACCAGTGGTCTACTTAGGAGGAGGCTTGAAGGATCACCTTTGCTAGTCTCTCAATTTCTCAGCCATCTCCTGCTGAGAATACCCCAGGTTGTGCCGTCAACTTCTCTGCTGACCAGTCTTGGGTTAAGGCTGACACTGCTGGATCTAAAGGCAGGGGAAAAGAGTGTTGTAATACTTCCTCTGCCTTACGAAGGATGGAGGAAGTGATCTGGACGAGTTGTCAGCCCTAAGGGAGTCCTTCCTCACAGAGATCTGCGAGTTCACCCTCCAGGAAGCTTGCAATACCAGACCAATGGTCAACTTAGGAGGAGGCTTGAGGGAATGCCTTTGCAAGTCTCTCCATTCCTGTCGTCTCCTGCAAAGAATACCCCACCTTTTGCCATCAACTTCTCTGCTGACCAGCCTTGGGTTAAGGCTGACACTTCTTCTTTGTCTGCATCTTTTCCCACTTCTATGTAGGGTTGATGTTTCTGGCCAGCTTTCTCCAGCTAGCACTAATTTTATTCTGATAATATTCACTGTCCATATTCGTTTTGACAAATTTTTCATGGCCGGATGCCTTCCCTGCTGCTAACCCTGCCCATTTACCCAGGCTTGGGACCGGCACCAAGTTGAGGCTGGCTTGCCCCCCCCCCGCCCTCCCCCTCAGTGGCTGGGTTAGCCAGCCTCAACTTGGTACTGGTCCCAAGCCCGGGTAAATGGGCAGGGTTGGCAGTAGGAAAGGCATCCGACCATGAAAATATGGACAGTGAATATTATCAGAATGAAATTAATGCTAGATGGAGAAAGCTGGCCAGAAACATCAACCCCACATAGAAGAGGGAAAAGATACAGACAAAGAAGAAGTGTCAGGCTTAACCCAAGGCTGGTCAGCAATAAAGTTGATGGCAAAACGTGGGGTATTCTTCTCAGGAGATGGCTGAGGAATGGAAAGACTTGCAAGGGTTAAGGAAAGACAGCATCAACTTGGTGCTGGTGTCAAGCCCGGGTAAATGGGGAGGGTTGGCGGCAGGAAAGGCATCCGACCATGAAAAAATAGCCAAAACCAATATGGCCAGTGGAGATTGTGAGATTAGAATCAACTGGTGATGAAGTGTGGGACAGAGGTAGATGGAGAACACTGGCCAGAAGCATCGACCCCACATAAAAATGGGAACAGATGCAGACAAAGAAGAAGAAATAGATCCTGTCATCCTTTAAGAAGTTGACTGCCTTAAAAAGTCCGGCTCTCTAACAGATAGACCTTAAGGCACTCCACGGGGCATAGAGAAGGGTCCTCCTGAAGTGGGAAGTTCTTTTTTCGCCAAGAATGCAGGATCATGATAGTGATTTACCTCCCCGGTTCCAAGAATTCAATGTGGCCATCATCAGTTAAAAGGGACACAATCTCTAGCAAGCAAAAAGATAGCTTTTGAGTAAGATCCCTCATAGAAGAAGAGGTGCTTTCTATCGAGAAGGCAAAGTGCAGGACTTTATCCAACGACCAAGAAATAGCCTTGGGAGTAGCATTAGGTTTCAGTTTAGCAGTAGCCTTTGGGATCTTATTGAACAGCTCGCTATTAAGTTCAATATCAAAAGCATAAGAAATGGGTCTCGTTACCCGACTTGAATAAGGCAATAGTTGTAGAGGCCAGACCTTGATCATGCAATGAGATAAAGAAAGAAATACAGAAGTCCATAGAAATGGAAGAGGGCTGATAATTTTTCAGGAATACAACACATTTTAACAGGAAGACAAATATTGTCGTTTCATGGTGTTGGACTTGTAACCTTCTATGAAGTCAATTCTCTCCTTTGCAACTCCAAACTTTCTTTGAGCTGCGAGGGCGAGAAAATCATGAGCTAAAGGGTTTTTGTTATCCAAGAGGAAGCGAAGACAGTCTTCTGTTGGACATCCTGGGACAGCACTAGAGATGGTAGAGGGACCTGGAAACGTTTGAGTTCCAGAACAAGATGATGCCAATTGCTCTTGGGCCACTAAAGCTCCTGTTCTCTTGAAAGTCCGCAGTTTGTTCAAGACTTCCATTAGGAGGTTGAATGGTGGAAATAGGTAGTTGTGAGGTCACTGGTTCCAATCCATAGACATCGCATCCATCCCTATCGCTTCTGGATCTAAGTTTGGTGCTACATACATTCTTGTTGAAGCTCGTTGCAAAGAGATAGATTTGCAGTTCTGGGACTTGATCTAGTATGATTCAGAATGATATTGTGTCCAGAGACCATTCTGTTTCCAGAGGCTTGGATCTCGACAGGGCGTCTGTCATCACATTGCTCACCCCTTTGAGATGAATTGCTGAGAGGTGCCAGTTCCTCCAGTTTTCTAAAGTGAGTATGGCTAGGATCACATGGTTAATCTGAGGAGACGTGGAGCCCTGTCTGTTGACACAGTGGACTATCGTCACATTATCGATGACTAAATTGATGTGTGATTTCGTCTTTGGGTTCATTCTCTTCAGAGTCAGAAACACTGCCATAACTTCCAGAATATTGATGTGAAATTTCTGAAATGCCATTGACCACCGACCCTGTACTCTCTTGGAAGAGGAGTGTCCTCCCCGCTAACCTTGTTTCGAGGTGTCCGTGTGAATAGTCTCGGAAGGAGGAGGGTACTGCAGATGGGTGTGTCGATAAACTCCTGGCAGTGGACCACGGCTTGAGCAACTTTAGCAGTAAGACCGGGATTTTATGGAAAAGATTTCTCCGAGCATACGATGCCTTTCTTCTCTAGACTCAATTGGAATTTCTGAGTCTCGCTTTCAGGATTGGGTCCATCATAGCAGCGAACAGTAGTGAACCCAAGACTCTTTCCGATTGTCGCCTGGTGAGTACTTTTGAACTAAGAAGGCACCCGACAAAGTTTGCCATTTCATTTTTCTTGCCTTGCGGTAGAGAGAGGGTGTGTGACTTTAGATTCCAGTGAAGCCCTAGCCACTGGAATTCTTAATTTGGAGACAGCTTGGATTTTTCGAAATTGATCTGAAAGCCCAGAGACTGTAGGAATTTCAAGATTTTTTAGCTGTTCGAAGACACTCTGTCATTGTTGCAGTCCACACCAGCCAGTCTTCCAGGTATACCATCACCTGGAAGCCTTTGTTCCGTAATTGTTGGACGATGGCGTTAACTAGCTTTGTGAAATTCCATGAAGCAATATTGAGCCCGAAGGACATACCTCTAAATATGTAGGCCTTTCTTGCCAGTCTGAAACCAAGATATTGGGAGAAGTGCCAACCTATCGGAAGATGTCAGTAGGTATCCGTAAGGATCTATGGAGAAGATGTAGGACCCTTGGGGTAGTAAGGTCCATGTTTGCGAGATAGTCAGCATCTGGAACTTGTCATTCAGAAAGAATTTGTTTAGTGGGGACAAGTTCAGGGTGGTTCTAATCTTTCTTGGGCATACAGAAAAGCCGCCCTCGAAAGTTCATGGATTTTGTGCAACGGATGACTCCCTTCCGGAGAAGATCATGTGCAAAAACCTTCAAAATTGGATTTGTGGGTTAGAAGAACCTCTTGAATTGGCGAAGTTTCTGTCTCCATTTCCAGTCTAGTATGTTTGAGACTATGCTGTGAGCACTGAACAGGTAAAGTTGTCTCCCTACCGGGAGCTCCTCATTGTTGGTGTGAAAGACCAGTGTTTTTATCCACCTTGCCACTACTTTTTTGGCCTCTAGATTGACTGCCTTTTCCAGACCTTCCCCTACTACTGGTACCCATCTTTTGAGCCCTGAAAGGGCGCAATGCGGTGGTGGTCCTCTCATACTTCGGGTTGAAGTATGGAGATTGGTACATGCTGCTGGGGAACCATGTATACAGTGTCAGGGATGGCGGCAACTGAGGCTGTCACAACAGGAAAGAATTTCCTTCCCTTAAAGTATCATCTGGGCTTCTTGCCCTCGGGTTGAGGTCCTTCACTAGGGGTAAATTTCTGTTCATATCCCACTTATCTACAAGGCTTTTATTCTCCTAAGCCACTTTGTCCATGACTTCCTTAACCAATTACTCTGGGAAGAGATCTTTCCCCCAGATATTGGAGTCATGCAGTTGCTTCTTCGTTGAATTTCTTTCAACACATGGACTTTGAGAGGCTCCGCCTATATACTGGGTGGAAATCATCCAGGGTCTTCAATAAACACTATGCAAAGCAAGTACATGAAATAAAACACTTTGTGGTGGCGGCGAGTAGTGTCATAAAACCCGTCGTCTAGTGCTGCGATGAACAATTGACTGTTTTGGGACTCAACAGTGTATCGGGTGAATGGGTATTCGTACCTTCTAGTGCAAATCATTATGATGATTAACAGACTGTTCTATGCAGGTGCATAATCTGACCAATAACACCAGTGCCGTGTGGACGTTTGCATCACAGTGTTTACGTATGTCCAAAATCTGAGCAAGTCAGACAGATTTGGTTTCATATCTCCATTGAGTGGTATTATTCCGATAATGAAATTATATTTCTGGGCTCAACCTGTGTCGCTCCGTGAAATGCTCCTTAAAGCACCATTTCAAAGGTATAAATACTGCTAAATATACCAGAGAAAAAAGTTGCCTGGAATGCTAGGAATATATCCAGCTCGCTCACCCCTAAAGGGTGTCGGTATTAAAACTGGGGCGAGTGATACCACTACCAGAGATCCCTTTCCAATTAGACTTCTCCCTCCTCAAAATCCCCCGTTACTACGAGGTGCCATTCATGACAGCTACTGCCCCCCCCCAACCCCCACCCCCACCACCACCACCACCACCACTACCTAACCTTCTCCAAACATTCCTTGTTAGCACCCGTGAACGTTCGGACGTGTTTTTCGTAGCTCTGTGCTATTTTGTGCTTTGAAGATGTCAGGCGTTTTGGAGATCCATGCTCTCAAATTGAGTATTTTATTTGTCTGTTTGGGATTTCTAGGTAGCGACATACGTTCATTCAATAACCTTGTTGGGTTTTATCTCATCCACTTTGTTAACGCTCCCTACGGGTGTGTATGCGGTCTTTTTGGGCTTAGGCCAAGTCGTCCTGATGGAAGGTTCCTTCAGTAGTTTCCTAAGGGTATATATGACTATAGTAGATATTCCCAGAGAATTAAACTAAAGGTTTCACAGAATTCTAACTTCTGGCGCGAGTACCCATAAGGTTTCCCTTTAGGATATCGTATAATGACAAGGGACGTATGCTTGACACGCCACATAGCTATCTGCACCCCACATAGCGTTTACGCTTTGAGGGGGAAGTTGGTGGCAAGTTATGGGAGGAGCCGTTACAAAGTTGTCCTGCTCTGTTACTGTTACGGTACTCGGATGACGTCATGAACGACGCCATGTTGGCCACCATCTTGGTTGATGTCATAACCACGCGCCTTCTCCATTCCTTCTCTTGTAGCGTCTATGACCAGGTGTTTTTCCCAGTTGTTCGCTATTATTTACCAGCATGTCGCAATCTTCAGCCTCTTCTGCCCCTGAAAAGTTGAATACCATATTCTTATATTGTATAAATCAGCTCTGGCCGTAAAGTAACGCCTTTTTATCTTTAAATACTGTGTTTTGTGGCGGAGCTGTAGCCTAAACCGGAGGCGTCCTGACGCTGTTGTTCGCTTTGCATGCTTTATTTAGTTAGCCAGAACAACTTTCCCGGTTTCTCAACTAATTATCAGTATTAGTTATTCAGTCTTCATTGCTAGGAATTGGTTATATTATGCCAATAGTATTCGTTTTTTCGGCGAGCGTAGGTAGCCGAACTTACGACGCTAGAGTTACTAGCCCATCCCCTAGGCTCGATAGCCTAGGCGTTTTAGTTTACTTTCATGCATGATATAATAAGTGTTCCTAGTGTTAATCTATGAAATGAAGATATTAGGCATTTATACATATAAGATTCATGATTGCACATGGGTTTTTCTCCTTCTGGAAAGTATACAAGGGGTTTTTGGGCTCAAGCCATGACGTCCTGATGGAAGGTTCCTTTAGTAGCTTCCTAAGGGTATATATGACTACAGTGATATTCCCAGAGAATCAAACCAAAGGTTTCACAGAATTCTAACTTCTGGCACGAGTACCCTTAAGATTTACTCTCAAGGATATCGTATATAATCAGGGGACGTATTCTTGACACGCCACATGGCAATCTACACCCTAAATAGCCTTTACGCTTCGAGGGGGATACGTGGCAGAATTAGAAGGGTAGCTGCATTAGAGGTTACCCTGGTTCCCCTACTACTATCGTATCACAACCGCGCCAATTCCCTCTGGCGGTCATTCCTTAATTTGTAGCGCCTTGCTACGGTGGTGTTCCCTGTTGATCTGACATTTTCGATCAACTTCTAAGGATCTTTATGCTTTCTACAGCTTCTTTCGTCCATCTAGAAAGTTGAGTATTCAATCTTTACAATATGTATCTTAGTTCCAGCCTCACAATGAAATTAGTGTAATTATTGTGTTTGGATCTACGCCGATTACCGGTGTCGCCATAGGCGCTGTCGTTCATTGTGCATGTCTTATTTAGTTAGCAGAACGACACTCCCGGTTTAAATATTATTAATTGTTATTATGAAAACTATTTAGGCATTTTATATTTTAAAGATATTTATATGCATAGTGATCTGCATGGAGAGAGTTTCTCCACCCATTACAGGGCTAACATGGCCTACGGGCCTGTGGCCTTTGGTCATTGTAGGGTAAGCGAAGAAGGAATGACCATCATTGGTCCTATTAGATCTCTTTGAGCGTTTGATGCGTATCTTCTCCAGCCTCTTAACGCATCTTACAGCTGTGCTCTTAGCACTGGGTCTGTCATTATCGTGAACTGGAGAGAGTTCAAAACTCCTCCCTGTAGCGTCTTGGAATCCTGACTGATTACCATAGTCTCTTGACCGACCTTGCGATCTCCTTTTACATCCCCAAGGGAAAGGAGAGTTGGGGTGACCACAGGTTTCAATGTTTTTTTAAAAACATTGAAGCCCCTGAACTGGAGAGAATTGAGACTTCTTGAAGCTATCTTGCATCCCCAATGTTCCGGGGGCTGGATCATCTCCATGGATGCTCATAGACCAGCCGTTACGGGTGCTGCCCACCCCAGCCTGTCGTCCAGGTCCTTTGTCGCCTGAAGTCTTTCTAGGCTTGGTTTCGCTTGACTGTGTCTGCCAATTCCATGAAGATCCTAGGACTGTAGTCATATATACCCTTGGGAAGCTACTAAAGGAACCTTCCATCAGGACGTCATGGCCATCTCACCCAAAAATAGATTTTTCACTTCGCTCAAAATCCGTTTTATATGCATAATTTTCCCTTTTCTGTGTCGATCGTATATGTCAGAGTTTCGGTGATTTTAGGTTACCGAGATCTCGCCTTGCCTAGGTAACCCAGCCTAGACAACATATACTTTCGACATTTCCCCGGTTACCCTTGTGTATCGGTTATCATTCATTGGAGATTGATATCTTCTGGAATTATATTAGCCGTTACTAGTCTCAAATAGAGATTTATGGGTAATCTCTCTTCCCTCTGAGGGTAGCCTTAGGCTACAACTCTATGCGTCGGCCTTGAATTTTGAATTCAGGCATGACTAGCCTAGAGTTTTCTGTCTCATTCCTTAACAGCAGACGGCAAGTTTTGGGATTTGATCAGAACCTCAGAGCATTTAGTCTTTTGTCGGCAGTCGGTCAGCGGGTTGAATTGTATTCCCCTGCCGGCTGAGCTGCCGGCATAGGAGGCTAGCCCTCCCTAGGCTACACCTAAGTGGTTGCATGATGCTGCCACTTTCTCCCTGTGGTCTAGTAGACTAGTCCTATGCTCGCAGACCCTAGGCTATAGAGTAGTATACTCATGTGGCCTAGGATGGCGCGGCATTGGAACTCTGTTTCTCCCTTGTTGAGAGGAAACGGCATGGCTGTCGTCCCCTTAACTGTATTAACACCTCCTAAGCTGGAGAATAGAAGATTCTCCTTCCGCTTGGGGTTGTGCCGGTACTGAAACAGAGTTTCTTCAAGGTGTGAAGGTCCGGCAACATTGCCGGCCCCTTCCATACCTCGTTTAGAACCCTATTCCCATCCCCCCTCTGTTCTTTTACGATGGCCGAGCCATTGTCTTTCCAGAGCCGGCGTCCTGCAACCTTACCATTGCTGGTGGGTTGCCGGAGCCGGCCAGACCCCCTCTCCTCAGCTGACGGCTGTCGGCGACTGACGGCTTCCGGCGGCCATGACGACTGTGGGTGGGAGGTCCCTTCTGTCACCAAGGTTCTCCAGTTCTCCCTTGAACTGCTGGCCACTACTTCTGTTGTTGTGTTGCTCTGGCCGGCAGTAGACCGGCACAGATAGGTACTGACTCAGTCTATAGCATGCCGACTGTACTAGTGCTGCCGGAGGCTGGCCTGCAGTGGTAAGCCGGCAATAGTACTGTGGCTAGATGGAAGCCTGAATGTTACATTCTCCCCTTCCATTTGAACCTTCTTTTCGGAGAAAGGCAGTAAAATTAGACTTTTACATCCTTTATTACTGAATACATACACAGTAATAGATAGCCTTCCCTCCATGCTTTCTCTCTCTCTCTCTTAGCTAGCATGCTAGATGTTCCGGCAAGAGCTAGCTAATCCGGCAACATGCCGGCTGAACTACAGTATATGTCTATACAGGTAGTCAGTATATTTGCAGTATAGTATATACGGCAGATGGAAAACTAATGTATATATTGTACTAGTAGTTATTTCCAATATATCTTAGGTATCCTTGCCCAGGTATTTGCTGAACACAATCCTATATTGATAGAATAATATTCGTCAATATTATGATTTGAAATCAGTTTCCATTTACCCTACCATATTAAATTTCGCAAAGGGCTGGTGGTGTGACACCTCTAACCCTTAAAGGGGAGAGCCCTTATCCCTGAGTTTCCCTGATCAGGAAACTCCCTGATTTAATATTGTAAGGGAGGCCAAAGCAAATAGATTGGATGGGATACACAAATATATGTCTTTTATCTTTTCTAATCCAGTTGGCTGCCAGATGGAGCAGCACACTGGCTGAACTACATTAGATATAATTATACAGTAGCCATTATTTTGCAGTATGGTATATACTGCAAATAGAAAACTATAGTATGATTATACAGTAGTTATTTCTACATATCTTGGGTACCCTTGTGCGAGCTTCTGCTGGTACCGCTCCTATATCGAAAGAATGTTATTCCTTCGATACTCTGTTTGTGAAATCACTCCTCCTTACCTCACAGTGTTACACTTCTCTACACCTAGGTGTTCGACCCCCTTTTTACCTGGAATTCCCCAGTTGGAGGAATCTCCTTATATTAATACTGAGGGGAGGTAACAGCATTGGCTTGCAGGGGATTCACGGGTATGTGTCTCCCACTATCCCTTTATAGCTTCATGTCCTAAGCTATTTTGTCAAAAGATGACCTTTGCAAATTGTTTATCAGTGTGATAATCAATTGAATACTCATTTCTGTTCTCCTTTCCTTACAGGAGGAACACCAAATGATGCATCGCAGTCTTCTGCAGGAATAAGAGTATTTTTACAGACTTAATACATGCAGGT
Organism: Palaemon carinicauda; assembly: GCF_036898095.1. Taxonomy (NCBI): domain Eukaryota; kingdom Metazoa; phylum Arthropoda; class Malacostraca; order Decapoda; family Palaemonidae; genus Palaemon; species Palaemon carinicauda. The sequence continues at coordinate 65,938,488 of NC_090730.1, read as the reverse complement.
TTCATGCCCCCAGCAATATTATTTCCAAATCCCCAACCCCCTCTGAGACCCTCCGACCTGTAAGTAGGCCGGACCTTATTGTCCGAAGGTCTCGAAAATCCCAAGTTAATAGAATCTAGGAATACAGCTCGTAACAGCTTACACATTTGGGTGTGAGGTTTCTAAAATCTCTCCGAAACCATACCTACCAATATTACAGCTTCCTAAAGGTTCTACATCCTGTCCCTTATCCCTCCTTTCTCCACTCTAGTTCGAGGGGAGGAGGCGGGGATAGGGGTACCGCCCCCCCCCCCCTCGCTGCCATTGCAAACACGATGGCAGTCTCTAGCTGTCGAACTACGGTTGGTTTGGTTTCAGGTGTTGTCTAAAACAAAAAGGCACAGTTCAGTTACGAACTCGCGAAAACACGGAAACTCTACGGAAATTGGACCGAAGATTTCACTTATTCGCTGTTGTAACTGGTAAATTGGTGATCCTTTCAACGACAGTCATTGATTCACTGTCACATCTGACTCTGCCACCGAGAGCCGGCAGTGTATGCCCTTGGTCACCACCCAGTCAATGGCTGGGTTGGTGTGCCTTCAGTCGGTAGCCCGCTGACAACCGGCGGACCGCCCGAGAGGTCGCCGACGATTCGGCTGGCTGCCGGCTTTGCGAAAGGTTTCACCACTACCCAGTCACATTGAATGTTGGCTAGGATGGTGTGCCTTCTGTCGGCGACCCGCTGGCGACCGGCGAGTCACTGACATGCCAGAGAACTGCTAGCCATATCGGTACTGCAGTACTGTGCCAGTTGACTTATCCTCAAATACTAGTTTTGACGGTAGTATGCCGGTAATGTCAGTTGTATAGGTGTATACAATAGCCTGTTCATCTGTAGTATAGAATCATACCACAGACAGAAATCTATGGTACATAACTATACAATAGAATAGTTTTCCAATATACTCTGTGCATCTAAGCACAATCTCTTGTTGAGACCTACCTAAATTGGGGACTGAATTAGCCCCTTTCTTATGCTGACTCTTCATCAGTCCTTTTGTTTCTCATTTTTAATTCCCTGGATGTAGGCGCTGTTTATGCTACTTAATCCCTATGGGCTAGAATCTTCCATTGCCTCCCCACCCCCCACCCCTTAAAGAGGATGCCCTAGAATCAATAGTTAGTAAGGTCGCAGCAATTGGCTGGCGGGATTCATACGTATGTGTCTCTCCTACTCTTTTCCAGCGTACTTATCTTAAGCTTTATACAATAGAAAGGAATCTTCTATTACAGTGAAACACAACACTAGTAAGCTGATATTTACGTCTGAAGTAGAGACCTCTTTCCAAACGAGATAGTTGGAAAGATGATTAGGGAGGCCACCACGTAGAACAAGGGCTTCACCAATGGTGGTGCATCCTTTCAGAAGGAAAGTCCTCTGCAGTGGTGGGTCTCCAACCTAAAAGGAAGACGGAAAAGTTTATTAATTCTTCTTGGGATGTTCATCAGCATCCCACAGTCACAAGGACCGTCGTACCCCAGGCAAACAGTCAGATATGTAATCCTTCTGATCATGCGAAGCAAAAAAAAAAAACGCTTCTGATAGGAGGGAGGTTCCTTCAGGATCACTGGACCTTCGATCCTAGGGTGGTCCAAGGCCTAATCAAGATGGGACTAGGATGGAAATAGACATACCTCCACCATCGTTTCCTCAGCTCTTCCTACGTTCCAAAACCCTCCTGGAAGAGTATACCTTAGAGCTCTAGAGCATACCAGCGGTAAGGAAAGTAGAGTCCATCGATTTCCAGGGAAGGCTGTTTGGTGTTCACGAGAAGGACTCAAGAAAACTCTGAGTCATTCTGGACTTGTTGCCACTCAACAAGTTCAATTAAAACAGCAAGTTCAGAATGTTAATCCTTCTGAACATAAGGACCTTATTCAATAAGGGGTGTTCGCAGTCTAGTCAGACCTGAAAGATGTCTATTGGCAACTTCCAGTCAGTCACCCCCTCCCCTCCTACCTAGGGTCCAAGTTACAGAAGATAACATATATCCTAGACAAGATTCTCGTAGGACTAGATTCAGTCTTAGGTATCTTCACGGAATTAGCAGATACAGTCAAGCAAAACCAAGCCTAGAAATAGTTCAGACAACAACGGACCTGGACGACAGGCTGGGGTGGGCAGCACCCAAAGTGGCTGGTCTATTAGCATCCATGGAAATGATCCGGCCCCAGGAACATCGGGGATGCAAGATAGCTTCAAGAAGTCTCAATTCTCTCCAGCTCAAGGGCTTCAATGTTTTAAAAAACCATTGAAACCTGTGGTCACCCCAACTCTCCTTTCCCTTGAGGATGTAAAAGGAGATCGCAAGGTCGGTCAAGAGACTATGGTAATCAGTCAGGATTCCAAGACGCTAACAGGGAGGAGTTTTGAACTCTCTCCAGTTCACGATAATGACAGACCCAGTGCTATGAGCACAGCTGTAAGATGCGTTAAGAGGCTGGAGAAGATATGCATCAAACGCTCGAAGAGATCTGAAAGGACCAATTATGGTCGTTCCTTCTTCACTTACCCTACAATGACCAAAGGTCAAAAGTCCGTAGGCCATGTTAGCCAGTAATGGGTGGGGAAACTCTCCACGCAGATCAGACCTCCTCAGGCTGATCTGGGGCATCAAAGCGATAATGAGGCGTCAAAACTGTCGAGGATAAGGGACGTCTCATTTTATTAAGGAATGTTAGCCATCCCTTCCTTAAGGGAAGGGCACCTATCAGCAGCTCATGTATAAATGATCCGCAAGGTGACAGCAGATGCTCTTTTCGGGCTCAAGCCAATAGAGTTGGAATGGTCCACGGACGCAGACCTATTCCTTCCCAGATGGGAACAAGTCCCCAAGCTGCAGATCGATCTCTTCATCACAAGCGTCATCAAGATACTATCTCGATATATAGCCCCATACGTGGATCCTCTAGTGGAGATAACAGAAATCATGTCTCTAGAATAGAAGGGATGGACTTAGGAATTCCCGTTCAGCCCATAAAATCTCCTGCGGAAGGCCCTCTACATGCTGAGACCCTTCCAGGGAAGAGGGGCTCTGTTGGCTTCCAGGTAGCCCAAGAACACCCCGTTCCCTGTAATGAAGGAACTGAGGCTGAGGCTAGTCCTAGTTCTGCACCTAGGATTATCCAGGAGGTTCAGAAGTTTTCTGCCTTTGATTTATCACAGAACACCTGATCCCTTCATCTTATGAATTCCTTGCCCTAACGGTTAGGAAAAAGACTTGGGATCTCAAAAGGCAAATAGAATTCCTAGAAGAATACAAGTCTAGTCAACTAGAAGACAATAAGAGTCTTCTTGGGAAAAGTAAGCTGCTTTGTAAGGACCGAAAGGAATCTCATGATCTTTTGCCTGTCCTTCTCTGTCCCCTCCTATAATCAAGGTCTGGCAGCTAACAGCACGATGGCCTTTGAGAAAGGAGGCAATGCATCTCTTGGATACTATGAGAAGATTGGCTCCTCGGCCCTGTCCCCACATGAACCCTTGAGTAAGCACCAAGAGTATGGCCGGCTTTGCGAGAGAGGTCGCTTGATTGGATCTTTGGATCCATGGACTAATATCTACGTGCAAGTCAGCCTCGACTAGACCTCTTCCATATGCCCTTTAAGTGGATCTGACGAATGAAATCTTTAATAAGATTCCGAAGACATGAGCAGGCTTAGGCCTCACCACCAAAGCCCATCTCATGGTCTTTGGACAAGGTCCTACATTATGCCTCGCCTCAGCTGTGAACAATGAGGATTGTTCCCTCGAGGATCTAACCCAAAAGGTTAATTTTCTGTTCGCTATAGCCTCTGGGGCTAGGGTTAGTGAAATAGTGGCCCTATCTGGGGATGAGGGCCACATTAAGTGTGAGAACTGCATCTCTTTCCTGATCCAACCTTTCTCACTAAGGACGAGCTACCCACTAAGAGGTGGATTTCCTGGAGAATCTGCCCACTGAAGGAGGATGTCTCTCTAGGTCTACTTGAGTGCCTAAGGTCTATCTTCGTAGAACTTCAGACTTCAGGAGAAACAGCTCTTTACAGGAGAAACCGCTGGATCAAACTATCCCTAACAACTGAGGGCGAAGCTCACCTACCTTATTCGCGGAGCGGATCCTGACAGTACTCCTGCAGATAGTGATCCGAGAAAAATTGCTTCATCACTGAACTTTTCAGTGTGAGGACTTGAGCCTCTTCGCTCATTTACTGGTCGGAGGTTGTCCAGAGTGTCTTACAGACACTATGCTAAGCAAGTCTATGGATTGAAGCATTATGTGGTGGCGGAAATTGGTATTTTGGACCCTGTCGTCTAGCTCTGCGATGAACAGTCAATTGATTGGGACTATCAATTAAAAGGAGAAGGGATCAGCATTTTTCGTGTGACCTCCCTTTGAATAAGTGTTGCCAAGGTAACACCAAATCTGTTCAGAATATCAGGTGTGAAATTATACGGATAACACTAGTGCTGTGTGTACATAGTACACAGTGTTGTTAGACTACATCATGTACAGAAATTATAAAGAGAAGTCATATTAAAAGAGCTCTTCTTCATTCTGAGAGTGGCACTCATCATTTCTTCCCCTTTCAAAAAAAGGAACATTGATTTCTGTATATGTCTCTTGTATAATTTCCTTATCATGCTTAATTCATTTAGCATGTAGTCATTTATTAGAAATAAATGTCTATTAAAATGCAGTTGCGTCCTAATTCGCCCGACAATTGCATGTTTAAGATGCCAGAGTTCCTTGACTTACTCATGTAAGTATTTCTCATATCATTGTATGCTTACAAACAATGAATGGGGACACTGATATTGGTTTGGCAATATATACAAACCTTGAGACCGTTTGTATTTTCAGTGTATACTTATGTTTGTTCATACAATATATGCTACCTTGAGGCCCCTTTTCTAACGTCTAAAATGACTTCCTTGCAGGGGGCAGGAAGCCCTAACATTGTTATGCTTAGTGATAATGACGGATAACGGTAACGTCATTTGTCTCAATTGGGCCTTTTGGCCGTAGAAATATTATCCCAAGGTTAAGGCACTGATGAAAATCCACAGATACATTAATTCTCTGGACACTCCAAAATTAAACCACTGTTCTCTTGTCTTGGGTAGTGCCATAGCCTCTGTACCATGGTCTTCCACTGTCTTTGGTTGGAGTTCTCTTGCTTGAGGGTACACTCAGGCACACTATTCTATCTTATTTACTTTTTTTTCTTTTTTTCTTCCTCTTGTTTTTTTTAAATGGTGTGTTGGGCAGGCTTAATAGAAGGGCCATGGATGCCTGGGGGTTTATCAAGAGGTTGTCTTTTCCTTTTTCTGATTATTTTTCTTCTCAAAACCATTCTTACTGTCCTCCCTTCAGTTGAAGTGGCTATCCTGGAGGGTATTTAGCCTTGCAGGGTGTATCGGCTCCTCCATGTTGACCAGTTTTTCCGACTTTTTACTATAGTCTATAGGTATCATCAATCACTTTGTTTATAATTCTGTACGTATTGTTTTTGCTATAATTCTTGTTAATCTAGTTTTTAAGTATGATGTCTCTTTATTATTTCTATTAATTCTTATGCTGTCTGGAGACATTGAGCGAAATCCGGGACCAGTACGTCCTAGATTTCGTCAATGTCGTGTTCTGTATTGCAATATTCGTGGTCTTCATGCAAATATCCAAGACCTTACAGTTGCGTCCAGACAGTATGATATTCTTTTGTGCTCAGAAACTTTGGTTTCTAATATGAGGCACTCATCTGAGCTCCTTATAACTGGTTTTAAGAAGCCAATAATGTTGAAACGTGATGCCATCCCTAGGGCCAGGGAATGGCGGTGTATATTAGGACTGGGTACCCTGCTTCTCATAAGTCCTGCTATCAATGTGGATGTCATGAGATTCAGGTAATAAAAGTTTGTGGCAGGCATAACAACTTTTATTTGTGTTCGATCTACCGGAATCCAGACATAGATGATTCTATCTTCGATTGTCTTCTTACCATTATGGCTAAGATACAAGAAGATGATAGAAAGGCTTCTTTTGTCTTTGTTGGTGATTCTAATGCTCACCATAGGGAGTGGTTAAGTTCTATCTCTCCTACCGATCGCCATGGCTTAAGAGCTTTAGACTTTGCCTCTGAATCAGGCTGTGAGCAAATCATAAATGAAGCTACTCACAGGTCTGGTAATTGCTTGGACCTCGTATACACTGACTCCCCTGGCGTTATAACTAGTAAGGTTGGTTCTCCAGTCGGGACATCTGATCAAGCCTTGATTTCATTATTAGTGAAGACTGGGCAGCCTGTCCCTGATATATCATATTCTTGTAAAATTTATATGAAATCCCAAGCAGACTGGAACGGGATTTTACATGATCTTTTGTGCTTGAATTGGTCAAAATTATATAATAGTGTAGATCCTGTTGTCCCTTTGAATGAGAATCTAGTCAACATAATTGATAGGCGTATCCCTTCTCGTGTGCTAAGGTACCGAGTGAAGGACAAACCGTGGTTCAATGATGATTGTAGACATGCTTATTTGGAGAAACAGGAGGCCTATCATCTTTGGAAGGGTAACAGATCAGATTTGACCTGGAACAACTATACTCAGCTTTGAGCTTTTGCTCAGAGAGTTTATGCCTCAACTAAAAAGGAGTACAATTTAACCATAAAAGAAACACTTTCTGGTACAACTCAGGAACATAAATGGTGGTCTACCCTTAAATCTGCACTCTTTGGTGTAGATGCAACAGTTCCTCCATTACTTAAACCAGATGGCTCAGTCACTCACTGTCCAAAGGAAAAGGCAACCCTTTTGGCTGATGTTTTTGACAGTAAACAGAGTAATGAAAAACTTGAACTTCCTCATTCCTGTTTTCCTGAGGCTAAACTAACTAGTTTAGCTTTTCGATCTCGTGAGATTAAAGCTCTGTTGATGCTTATGGAGGTGTAGACCCAAAGGGTATTTTTCCTTTGTTTTTTATAAAGACAGCAGATTTCTTAGCTCCAAAGTTATCTGTTATTTTGCGCAAGTTAGCAAGAAGAGGAGCTTTTAGCACTAGTTGGAGAATTGGTAATGTTACTCCTCTATGTAAATGTGTTTGTGGTAGCTCAAATCCCACTGATTACCGCCCAATTTCCATAACTCCCATATTATCTAAAGTTTTTGAACGTCTTCTGGCAAAACATCTTAATAGGTTTGCTGAAGGTAATCATCTACTCCCTAGTTTGCAATTTGGTTTTCGTAAAGGCCTTGGAGCATGTGATGCCCTTCTCACAATCTCCAATGCTGTACAGAAATCCCTTGATTGTGGTCGGGAAGTTCATATGATTGGCCTTGAGTTTAGTGCTGCCTTTGACCATGTTGATCATGAGGCCCTTGTTTTCAAACTGAAACAGTTGGGAGTGGGTGGGTCGTTTCTTAGCATTATTTTTGATTTTTTAAGTAATAGATCTCAAAGAGTTGTTGTTGATGGCCACCATAGTGATTATAGGAATGTGATATCCGGTGTTCCACAGGGTAGTGTTCTTGGCCCATTACTTTTCATACTATATACACATGACATGTGGTTTGGCCTAGAAAACAAGCTTGTTGCATATGCAGATGATGCTACTCTCTTTGCATCAATTCCATCCCCTGAATGTAGATCTAGGGTTGGTGAATCTCTTAATAGAGATTTAGATAGAATTAGTGCATGGTGCAAATTATGGGGTATGCAGTTTAATCCTAACAAAACTCAAAGTATGATTGTAAGTAGGTCAAGGACGGTGGCTCCTCAACATCCGGATCTCCGTATTGATAATGTTTCTTTAAATATGTATGACTCTTTCAAAATTTTAGGTGTGATTCTCGACAGTAAATTTACTTTTGAGAAACATATAAGGTCTGTGTCTTCTTCAATTGCACAAAAAATAGGCTTATTGAGAAAGTCTTTCAAGATTTTCGGTGATCAATCTATTCTGAAGAAGTGTTTTAATTCTTTCATTCTACCTTGTTTTGAGTATTGTTCTCCTGTCTGGTCTTCAGCTGCTGATTCTCATCTTAATTTGTTGGACAGAAACTTACGGCCTATTAAATTTCTTATTCCTGATCTAGATATTAATCTCTGGCACCGTCGTTCAATTAGTTCATTATGCATGTTGCATAAGATTTTTCATAACTCTGACCATCCTTTACATTCAGATCTCCCTGGACAATTCTATCCTGTTCGTAATACTAGGCAGGCAGTTAATTCTAACAGCCAGGCCTTCTCCATCACGAGGCTCAATACTACGCAGTACTCAAGAAGTTTTATTCCAGCTGTTACCAAGTTGTGGAATGATCTTCCTAACCGGGTGGTTGAATCAGTAGAACTTCAAAAGTTCAAAGTTGGAGCAAATGCTTTTTTGTTGACCAGGCGGACATGAGTCTTTTTATAGTTTATTTATGACATATTTGTTTTTGATGTTGTTAATAGTTTATATATGACATGTCTGTTTTGACGTTGTTACTTATTTTAGAATGATTTATTGTTAATTTGGTCTCTTCATTTATTTATTTCCTTATTTCCTTTCCTCACTGGGCTATTTTTCCCTGTTGGAGCCCCTGGGCTTATAGCATCTTGCTTTTCCAACTAGGGTTGTAGCTTGGATAGTAATAATAATAATAATAATAATACTTCCATCAGGACGTCATAGCTTGAGCCCAAAAAACAGATTTTGAGTGAAGCGAAAAATCTATTTTTGGGTGAGATGGCCATGACGTCCTGATGGACCCACCCTTCTTTTCTACGAAAAGATCTTCACAGTTTCCCTCCTGAACTACTGTATCTGTAGCACCATGCTCAACGCTACAAGGAATGACCACCAGAGGGAATTATCACGGTTGTGATACGATAGTAGTAGGGGAACCAGGATAACCTCTAATGTGGCTACCCTTCTAATTTTGCTACGTATCCCCCTCGAAGCGTAAAGGCTATTCGGGGTGCAGATTGCCATGTGGCGTGTCAAGAATACATCCCCTGATTATATACGATATCCTTGAGAGTAAATCTTAAGGGTACTCGTGCTAGAAGTTAGAATTCTGTGAAACCTTTGGTTTGATTCTCTGGGAATATCACTGTAGTCATATATACCCTTGGGAAGCTACTAAAGGAACCTTCCATTAGGACGTCATGGCCATCTCACCAAAAATAGATTTTTCGCTGCGCTCAAAATCCGTTTTTGATGATCTTGGCAGTCGATTCCCTTGCTCCTAACCTACGGCTTAGGGCTTTTGTATACTTTTACACCTCCCCGGTTACCTTTTCACTAAGGTAATCTCTCCTCCCTCTGAGGTAGCCTAGGCTACATTCTAGCCCTCCTTACCTTGAATCGTATTCAAGTGTGGTTAGGCTAGGATTTTCTTTCCCTGCCCAGAGCCATAGTTCATGGGCTTTGAGTTGGGGTCAGAACCTCAGAGTATCAGTCGTTTGCTCCCAGCTACCCCATTAAGTGAATGAACTCTCCTTTTGGTCTCTGCTGGTCGGCAAAGGTGGGGAGGCTCTGCCCTTCCCCCTAGACCACACCTGGTAGGGTTACGACCCTTCCTCCCTGTGGCCTAGCGACTTGTCCTACACCTGCCTTCTCCGGGCTAGGGGATATGCTTCCCCTAGCCTAGGTTAGACAGGCCCTGGGATTCTGTTTCTTTATAGTTTGGGACGGTACGGCCATGCCGTTCTTTTACTGTACTAACCTACCCTAGGCTGGAGAATGAATTCTTCCTATACCTGGGATAGTGCCGGTAGTATGACACAGAACCCCCCCTTAGAGTGTTGGGGAAGGGTCACACCAACCCCCACACTCCTTCTCAGGACCCTTTTCCCCTCCCCTCTGTCCTTTGGTGATGGCCTAGCCATCGCACCTCTGTCCACCGTCCTACAACTCAACCAAGTGCCGGTGGGTTGTGGGGTCGGCCCGGTCCTTTCACCTGCTAGTCCGAACTGCTAAGCTTCCCGCATATAGTTGAACTATGGTATAGCGTAACGACAGGTTGGTCTGCCAGCGGAAGACCTCCCTGCTATCGTAGAGTATTCTTCGGTCCTCCCTTGGACCGCCATCCGTAACCCTAGCTGACTGCCGGCTTAGTTGCAGCTGGATGGAAGCCTGATCATACTCTTCCTTCCATTTGAACCCTCCTTCTCGAGGAAGGCGAGGTTAGGGTAGTGAGCTGCCGCCCTTCCCTCTTCCTTCCTCTATGCTTTCTCTCTCTCTTAATCAAGTGCTGGTTCACTGTCGCACAACTCTGCCGGCAACAGCCGACAGCTTAGCCTAAGTCTCCTCTCTGTCCCATAGATTGATGTCAGGGTTGGAGTACCTACAGCCGGTTGCCTGCCGACATGTCGGCGATCAGCCATCAATCCCCGAGGTTGTCTCCCTTTCCCCGCCACATAGACTGATGGCTGGAAGGAGTTACTCTCAATCGGAGACTCGCCGGCGCCCGGTGTGGCTCCGATGCATCGGCAGTCTGCCGGCTCCACCTAATTCATATTACGAAAGTGGACTGTCACCTTACTCTACCCTGCCAGCAATGCACCGGCAGTGTCTATAGTACATACCCTAGACAGAAAACTGTAGTGTATAGTTATGCAGTAAATACTTTCTAGCATACTCTGTGCATCCATGCGCATTCCCTTGCCGGGACCTTTTCGAATTGGGGATAATTATTTCCCCTTTTTCACTATGCTGAATGAACTCAGCTCTCTCCCTTTCACCACTGCTAATACCCCGGAGGAAGTACTAGCTGTACTACTCTATCCCTACTGGATAACTTCCCCCTTAGGGCTTACTCGAATGAAAACCCTAGAGTTAGTAGTGGTGTAAGGTCACGGCAATTAGCTGGGCGGGATTCACAAGTATGTGTCTTTCCTGCTTCATTTCCAGCTTACCTATCCTAAGCTTACACTTGGAAAGGAATCTTATACTGTAATTGAGATTACCTTAAGACTAATCCAAGATTACTTCAAGTCAATGTTATAGACTTCTAAATACTCATGTACCCCTTTCTTCTTTACAGGAGGAGTACATCCGGTGTGAGAGCGCCTTTTGCAGCATTCGGTGCAGTGACTTCTACGGCCACCTAGCGTGCTGAACCCACGCCAGCTGCTCCGTCACCCAAGGATCTCTGCGATATTGGGACCCGCAGGTTTGCACAGTTTGCAAGGACCTGCTCAACGAGGCGTTCGAGGCTCCCCTGTCAGCGGAGGCCAGGGACATCGCTCGCTAGAAACTACGCAAGTGGGTACGTGGTTTCCAGAAGAACGCCACGGGGCCCTATCTCCCTAGTGAGAAGATGAGAGCTTTGCTCTTCCCTAAGGCATCTGCGGATGCCGTCATCCCCAAACCGGAGATCCCCTGGGTCCAACTGTCTGTTGATCCAGACGTTTCGGACGCACTCCAGGACATCCACCTCGATGATGATGAGCGGATGTCAGAGGTGTCGGATACCACCGAGAGGACCCTGATGGCCAACGGTCGAGAAGAGGAACCTACAGAGTCTCCTGACTCCGACGAAGAAGGCGCCCCTGCACCCTCTATCACTTCCTTAGTCATCTCAGAACCAGTCCGCTCTATATTGTCCACTCCTATGCCCACAAGACCGGACACACCCGTGGATAATTTCCAAGCCTTGATTGCGGTCCTCGATGAGAGGCTCCGTCAGAGGGACGAGGATTTCAAAAAGGAAATCCTTCGTTTAACGAAGCAACCCCAGAGGAAGATCACCGTGAAGGACCTTCCAGCCTGCTCTGTGACGAACCCATGGAGGCATGCCGAGCACATGCCTATCACTAGGAGCAGGATATTCGTAAACGACAAGCTAGGTGCCGTCCCCCTTGAAGAGGTTGAATTTTTGCCTAGCTTCAAATCATATCCGGACTGCTACATTCACCTCAAGTCCGAACCCGTTTCCAAGGAGAAAACCGAGCCTAAAGAGGTCATTGTGTTTGACCACGCAAAGGCTCAATCTCTGCTAGCCGGTTGTCTGAAGGACAAGGGCTACACCTACTCCAAGGTGCCGGCCCTGAGCAAGAAACACCCATCTTTTCTTGCTCCTACCACCATGATCTTTCTCTTCACGGAGAAGTCCCTCCTAGCAGTATTGACGGCGGTGGAGGAAGGGAAACCCTGCCCTACATTGGAGGAATGTAGGCCCCTCTCCCTCGCCCTAACCCCCGATGACAAGAACTGGAAAGACATCCAGTTAACTTTCTCTGTGGGAAAGTTGGAGGCCGACATCGCTGGACGTCAGTTCAACGAGAACCTCCCTAAGCTCTCCGAATATCTTCGTCGGGAGCAGGACACGAAAGAGAGGCTGGCTGCCTCCCTTTCCCTCCAGGTGCAAATGGAGATGATGGCTGGGGAACAACGGACCCCAGGCTTCTACATGGTCTTGGCCAAGACCCACCTTGCTACCCTGACAAAGGACTTTTATAGCTTCATCAGGGCACAGAGAGCCTGCAGAGAGTTCGTGTTTGCGAATGCCACCATCAAACACGAACCTAGGAAGCTGATCCAACATTTGGGGGAAAGATCTCTTTCCCAATGACCTCGTGAAAGAGATCGTTGACAGGGCCGCCAGGGAGAACTGGAACCTTCTCCAAAAGTGGGGCATGTCAGGTAAAAGGAAATCTTCTCAGGATGAGGGCCCCCAACCGAAGAAGAAATCCAACAAGCCTAGACCTCAGCAGCGTCAGGCTAAACGCCAGCCTCCGGCAACCGCTGCTCCCCAGTTGGTGGCTCAGCCCCAACAAACCTTCCAACTGGTACCCCAGCCGGTGGTGACTCAGTCACCAGCCTTCACGCCCGCCTACGAAAGGCAGTCGGCTACCTTTCGTCCCAGAGGTAGGGGCACCAGCAGAGACTCCTCTCGACGTCCCTCCAGAGGGAGAGGAGGAAAGGGAGCAACCGGCCGAGGTGGTAAACCCTCGGGCAACCAGAAGCAATGAGATGCTTCCGGTAGGAGGAAGACTCCGCCTTTTCCAGGATCGTTGGACCTTCGATCCCTGGGCTCACAGCATTATCAAGAACGGACTAGGGTGGAGCTGGGTAACACCACCACCAGCTTTCCACCAATTCTTCCAACACTCCAGCCCCGTTCTGGAAGAATACGTTCAAGAACTCTTGAATAAGAAGGTGATCAAGAGGGTAAAGTCCACCAGGTTCAAAGGAAGACTATTCTGTGTTCCCAAGAAGGACTCCGACAAACTCAGAGTCATTCTGGACTTGTCCCCTCTCAACAAGTTCATAGTGAACGACAAGTTCAAAATGCTGACTCTTCAACACATGAGAGCCCTACTGCCTCAAAAGGCATACACAGTCTCAATAGACATGGCAGACACCTACTGGCACATTCCAATGAATGGCCAGACCTCCTTCTACCTAGGATTCAGGCTTCAAAGAAGACAGTACGCCTTCAGAGCCATGCCCTTCAGGCTAAACATAGCCCCAAGGATATTCACAAAGCTCGCAGAGACGATCGTTCAACAGCTACGCTTACAAGGCTTCCAGGTGATGGCTTACCTGGACGATTGGCTGGTGTGGGCAGCATCAGAAGAAGAATGCCTGCAAGCTTCCACAAAGGTGATCCAATTCTTGGAACATTTGGGCTTCAAGATCAACACCAAAAAGTCTCGACTTTCTCCAGCTCAGAAGTTCCAATGGCTAGGAATCCATTGGGACCTTCAGTCACACCGTCTTTCCATTCCACTAAAGAAGAGAAAGGAAATAGCAGGATCTGTCAAATTCAAACGGATTTCAAGACGACAACAGGAACGGGTGCATTAAACGCTCGAAGAGATCTCAAGAGACCTCTGGCGACTCGGCTACGATCACTCCTCAAGCCGTGGCCAAAGGCAAAGAACCTGAAAAGGTCAGTACCTCTTCAACTACCGCCTCCCACGGTCGTTATCCATACGGATGCATCGCTAGAAGGATATGGGGGTCACTCCCATCAGCGTCAAATTCAAGGAACATGGTCTCCCTTATTCAAGACATTTCACATCAACATCTTGGAGGCCATGGTAGTTCTTCTCACCCTGAAGAGGCTGTCTCCACGTCCCTCAGTCCACATTCGACTAACCCTGGACAGCGACGTCGTGGTCAGATGTCTCAACCGTCAGGGCTCAAGATCGCCCCAACTCAACCAAGTGTTGCTGCCCATCTTCCGCCTTGCGGAGAAGAAAAGATGGCACCTCTCAGCAGTTCACCTACAAGGATTCTGCAACGTGATAGCGGATGCTCTATCCAGGACAGCCCCGATAGAGTTAGAATGGTCCCTAGACACAGACTCATTCTCCTTCATTTCCCAAGAAGTCCCGGAACTGCAGAGCGACCTCTTCGCAACGAGCGACAACAAACAACTTCCTCGCTACGTGGCCCCATACAAGGACCCCCAACCGGAAGCAGTGGACGCCATGTCCCTTGATTGGAACAGATGGACCAAGATTTACCTGTTCCCTCCACCCAACCTTCTGCTAAAAGTCCTCACCAAGCTGAGATCCTTTCAAGGAATAGAAGCCCTAGTGGCCCCCAAGTGGCCCCGGAGCAACTGGTTCCCATTGATCCTGGAGTTACAACCCAAGCTAATTCCCCTGACGGACCCAGTTCTAACCCAACAAGTTCAGAAGTCGACTGTCTTCGCTTCATCAAAGAAAACCCGAGACCTTCATCTCATGATTTTCTCTCCCTAGCCGTCAGGAAGAGGTTTTGGATCTCGAAGAAAAGCTTAGACTTCTTAGAGGAATATAAAACAAAAATCTACCAGAAGGCAATACGAGTCATCTTAGAAGAAATGGGTGTCCTTTGTCAAGGCTAGAAATCCTACATAAATATCAATGGATTTCTGTTGTCTTTCTTCATTCACCTTCATGGACAAGACTTGGCAGCCAACACGATTTCCACCTGCAAATCGGTCCTGATAAGATCCTTACTATATGCCTTCCAAATAGACCTGTCTAGTGACATCTTCAACAAGTTGCAGAAGGTATGTGCTAGACTCAGACCCGCACCCCCGCCGAGACCCATCTCCTGGTCTCTTGACAAGGTGCTCCATTTTGCCTCAAGTTTGGACAATGAAACTTGCCCTCTGAAAGATTTGAATCAAAAAGTGATTTTCTTATTTGCTCTCGCCTCGGGGGCTAGAGTCAGTGAAATTGTGGTATTATCAAGGGAAGAAGGCCAGATCCATTTGCAGAAACAGGCGAGCTCACCTTCTTTCCTGACCCAACGTTTCTCGCCAAGAATGAGCTACCCACCAAAAGGTGGGGTCCCTGGAGAATCTGCCCTCTGAAGGAGGATATCTCTCTGTGCCCAGTGGAGAGCCTAAAGGTCTATCTTCGAAGAACTTCGGACTTCGGTGGGGGACAGCTCTTTAAAGGAGAAACATCGGGTTCTGATTTGTCACTCAAACAACTAAGGGCGAAGATCACCTACTTTATTCTCAGAGCAGATCCTGACAGTACACCCGCAGGTCACGATTCCAGGAAAGTCGCCTCTTCCCTGAATTTCTTCCAGTCAATGGACTTCGAAAGTCTTCGCTCATTCACAGGCTGGAAGTCTTCAAGAGTGTTTTTCAAACACTATGCGAAGCAGGTGCACGAATTGAAACGCTTCGTGGTAGCTGCAGGTAGTGTGTTAAAACCTGCTGCTTAGTACTGCAATGAACAGTGAGTTATTTGGGACTCTAACTCTAAGGGTGTCTGTGTTGACCCTAGTGCGCAACATAGTGGAAATAGTGCCACCAAGTGACACTACGGACAGTTCTTATACTAAGGTGAAGTCACATAGACTAAAACTCTTGTGCCACATGTTCCTAACATGAAGTGTATATAAGACATTCTAGAAAGACTTTATAATTCCTATGGAATTAACGTGTTTGATGGCAAGTTTTCCTTTTCAGACACCACATCTATTTCTATTAATGTCCCAAGTCTATGTAACTGATTTACATTCCATTAAAATTTACATTTATTACTTTTATGTATGCTAATTCTTATTTATGCCCAAATACAAAAATTTGCTTCACTTGTGCGTCTTATTTCGCCCTAATATTATAATAAAGCACTGTTTGAGAGTTTTAACCCTGGATAGGTACGCTCCTCGGACACCCCTTTAAGGGTATACTCGGACGCGAACGACCCCGACGCCAAAAAAAATTCTTGAAAAATCATTTTTGCAGTAACCTCCATTTTTCTTTTGCCAAAAAAAACTTCAATGAATGCTTAAAACAACTGTAAAGATAAATACTACTCATCTGCAGAAAAACTATTTATTATAAATATTTTAAAAAATTAAGTAGAAAAAAAAAGACCTGACATAAAAACTCATAAAAAAAAAGTTTATACATATATACACAAATCCTTTTAGGAATTGATTCTTGAATGTTTAGGACACATCTTGATGTATTTTGGATGAAGTCAGACCCATGGAGGTGAAGATCTGAAATGAGAAAAAAAGGGTAACTTTTTTTGGCCAAAAAAATTTGTCCAAATTTCATGAATTTTTTTGGGTACCCAAATGAAATAGGAAGTGGCTAATTTTTTTAGGGAATAAACATATGTTATCCTAAAATAGAAATATGTAAAAAAATCTTCATTATTTTGTAAATTACATTTATATCAGGGGCCATATCTAAAGGTAATTTTTTGAGTACTTAGAAATTTCGTAAAAAAATACATATATTTAATATATAATATGATATTTATGCAGGTAAAAATATACCAAAATATCACAAATTCTATAGGGAACAAGAATATATATAGATAGGGCAGCTTACGCTTCGGATATGTCCACAAAATGGCCGCCAACCATACTGACTCAGACTCCCTAATCTGCCACTTGAAATGTAGGAAGGGTATGTCAATTTCAAGGTGTTATTTACTAATCTAATTATTATTGGATATGCATAAAAATTGTATGGTGGGTTGCTGGATAATTGTCGATTATTTTACGACTATAAAATTAAAATTCTGACCCAAAAATATTTTTTTGAAGGGAAATAAAATCGAAAAAAAAAAATGTAAAACAATATAATATTTTAGCTAAAAAAATTTGATGATATTCAATCAAAAAAAAAGTAAACAAAATTTTCCGACAAATAAACATCTAGAGGAATCATTACTCTGTGATAGTTCCTTAGTACGTAGTAATTTTGAAAGAATTGGGAAAAAACGAAAAAATGGCAATCACCGGAAAATCGAACACATACCTATATATACGCCATATCTGGCTAAAAAAAAGATAGGCATGGGTAGCCAGATCATCTAGAAACACTTTCCAACACTATAAAAATATAAGTTTTGCGACACTACTTGCCAATTCCTTACGGTAACATGACTAAGCGAAAAAATGCAAAACAAATAAAAAGGGGCACTCGCGGAAAAATGGCTAACATTCTAATATACGGCATTTCAGAAAAAAAAATTCAGCCACGTGCTAGGCAAACCATCAAGGCACATTTTCCGACAAATAAACATCTAAATGAATCATTACTCTGTGATAGTTCCTTAGTACGTAGTAATTTTGAAAGAAATGGGAAAAAACGAAAAAATGGCAATCACAGGAAAATCGAACACATACTTATATATACGCCATATCTGGCTAAAAAAAAATAGGCATGGGTAGCCAGATCATCTAAAAACACTTTCCAACACTATAAGTTTTGCGACACTACTTGCCAATTGCTTACGGTAACATGACTTAAGCAAAAAAATGCAAAACAAATAAAAAGGGGCACTCGCGGAAAAATGCCCAACATTCTAATATACGGCATCTCAGATAAAAAAAAAGACATGCACGTGTTAGCCCAACCATCAAGGCACACTTTCTAACACATAAACATGAAAAAAAAATCAATAATATACGGCAATTCCTTACTACGTAGTAAATTTTTACAAATATTGAAAAAAAAAAACAGAAACTGGCAACCGCAGTTAAATACCCAATATACCAATAACTACGTCGTATCTGACAAAAACAAAATCACGCATGGGTAGCCAGATCATCTAGACACACTTTCCAACACTAAAAAAGCAAAAGTTTTACGACACTATTTCGCAATATCTTACGGAAAAATGACTTGGCAAAAAAATAAAAAAAAATGAAAAAGGGGTACTCGCGGTAAAATGCCCGACATTCTAATATACGGCATCTCAGATAAAAAAAAAGACATGCACGTGTTAGCCCAACCATCAAGGCACACTTTCTAACACATAAACATGAAAAAAAAATGAATAATATACGGCAATTCCTTACTACGTAGTAATTTTTACAAATATTGAAAAAAAAAACAGAAATTGGTAACCGCAGTTAAATACCCAATATACCAATAACTACGTCGTATCTGACAAAAACAAAGTCATGCATGGGTAGCCAGATCATCTAGACACACTTTCCAACACTAAACAAGCAAAGGTTTTACGACACTATTTGGCAATATCTTACGGAAAAATGACTTGGCAAAAAAATGAAAAAAAATGAAAAAGGGGCACTCGCGGTAAAATGGTCCTCGTGGTGATGAACGACATTTTAACTAAAAAAAAAATCATGCACATGGTAGCCAAACAATCCACCAAGACTTTCCACAACTGATAACCTATACAAGTTGCACCATTCTACGACAATTTCATAATACGTAATAACTTTGATAATTATGCAAACTACCTTAGAAGGGTAAACTCGGTCGCGCTCGACCCCGACGCGTCTCAGAAATCGGGGAAGGAGTACAGCTACAGCAATGCACATCTGGACACTACTATAGTCTATTTTTTATAGCGGTGCATATTTGCACTTGACTCACAGGGATGCCCTTTTAGCTCGGAAAGGTTCCTGATACCTGATTGGTCGGAAGTATTTGCGTTAAAATATGTGAAAAATTACAAAATTACAAAGCGTGCATCCGAAAACCAGCTGCTGTCGTTGACTTCGGCGGATTGTGTTATTAAATTTAGACTTACCAAGACGATTCTTTATAATATATTTGTTCTTTCACATTGTTTATTGACAAAACATATATATGATGGAGAAATATAGGTTGATAAATAAGTTTCGATTCACATTACTTGGTAATCATTCGAGAACAATGAAGGTGTTCGGACAAAAATACTTCCGACCAATCAGGTATCAGGAACCTTTCCGAGCTAAAAGGGCATCACTGTGAGTCAAGTGCAAATATGCACCGCTATAAAAAATAGACTATAGAGCGTGTAGGGGAGACACCTCCTGCAGGTCGATCACCCACAAATTCAGTCACGGGGGTGAGTCACGTGAGAAAAACCTGTTTTTTTTTTTACGCTCGGGGTCGCGAACGACCCACCGTACCTATCCAGGGTTAATTCTCTCTATAATATGTAAATATATCTGAACAATGAAATACTATTGTTCCTTCATTTATACACACTCATCTAGACTAAGGTAATTTGTTCCAACACGTTGTACTTACCTTATCTTCTATCTGGCTCTGGGACTGGCAGGTACTTCTGATGCTGGGTGAGTTTCTTTATCAAGTAACTTCGAGACTTTCCATAAGTCCAATAGGACTCATCCCTGCCGGGGGTGGGGGCCAGGAAGCGGTAACATAGCACATGTTTATCTGAGGTGACATATACCGGTAATGTCACAAGGTCTCTGTGGTCATTAGACCAAAGGAATATTGTCTAGAAGTCGAAGGCACTACTAAAAGGGAAAAATCCACGATACATTAATTATCTGGTACACTTCCATCAGGACGACATGGCCTAAGCCCAAAAAACGGATTTTGAGCGAAGCGAAAAATCTATTTTTGGGTGAGGTAGCCATGTTGTCCTGATGGACCCGCCCTTTTCTCTATCTTAGGCCTTGGCAGGCCCCTCCCAATCTTACTGTATCATGGGGCTGGCCTCGACGCCAGAAGGAATGGAGAAGGCGCGTGGTTCTGACGTCAACCAAGATGGCGGCCAACATGGCGTCGTTCATGACGTCATCCGAGTACCGTAACAGTAACGGAGGAGGAGAACTTTGTAACGGCTCCTCCCATAACTTGCCACCAACTTCCCCCTCGAAGCGTAAACGCTATGTGGGGTGCAGATAGCTATGTGGCGTGGCAAGCATACATCCCCTGTTATTATACGATATCCTAAAGGGAAACCTTATGGGTACTCACGCCAGAAGTTAGAATTCTGTGAAACCTTTAGTTTAATTCTCTGGGAATATCTACTGTAGTCATATATACCCTTAGGAAGCTACTGAAGGAACCTTCCGTCAGGACGACATGGCTATCTCACCCAAAAATAGATTTTTCACTTCGCTCAAAATCCGTTTTTGGTGTCGCTTCCTCGGGATCTCTTTGTTTTATAAGACTTTCTATTAGTTCATTATACTAATTGTAGTCTTATTTTTGTGTTATGGTCATCTAATTCAATGTTTTGGCATGATATTATCTTTTATTCAGGCTATTTGGGCATTGTTAGTTAGCGGCTTCGGTCGGTAGCCTTTCATGCGTGAATTCATGGTTTTTTGAGTTTTTAACGGGGAATCGGAACGCGTTTTGATTAATCTTAGTCCTGCCTGTCGAGATCGGTATTTTACCTAATTTTGGAGGACTAGTTTTTGTTCGAAATGGTATAGTTTCCTCTCCAAGTCGGCAACTACCCGGATTTGGAAGATTTTGCTATTATTCCTTTTACGCTGTGTTCCTTTTTTCCCCATTTTACTCAACATGCCGATTTAGCCTATTTAATTGAATTTCATTGTATTTTATTGTTTATCATTTTGTAACGTCTGCCATTATATGTTGTTTTTATTTGAGTGCTTCGCATCACCTGATTTCGAGCTAGTCTCCTCCCCCTGTGTGTCCTCTCCCCCTTTACGCCTTTCGCCACTCCCTACATAGGGGGGGTAGGCTTAGGTCACGTGCTCTTAGAGAAGGGGAAGTCACCCAGGGTGGGGACTGGCTCTTTCGCTCAGTGCGTCATTGCAGGTAGCGTATCATACGCCTCGCCTAGCGGCCCCCCCCCCCCTCCCCTCTCTCAAGTTATCCATCCGTGTTATTATTCCTCCTGTCCTGGAGGGCCGCGATATTTTGTGAATCGTATCTACTAATGGTAGTTATGTTTCTTTGATCGGATTCAGACAACCTACTCTGTTCTGATACCTTACCTTATCCTATATTTGTTACGTAATGTTATGGATGGTTGGTTCGAGAGAGAGACGGGCTGCGACGGAGATTATAGTTTATGTCTGAGGTTATCCATCCGTGTTTTTAATTCCTCCCGTCCCGGAGGGCTGCGATATTTTGTGAATCGTAGCTACTAATGGTAGATATGTTTCTTTGATCGGTTTCAGACATCCTACTCTGTTCTGATACCTTACTTTATCCTGTATTTGTTTACGTAATTTTATGGATGGTTGGTTTGTGAGGGAGAGGGGCTGCGACGGATATTATAGTTTATGTTGGTTAATACATAGCATTTGTTTTTAGCAACGCATTTCTTCCGGCGCTACATTGCTTACGTAGCATTGGGTTTTTGCACCGGATTTACGCATGTTTTTCGGCGCCACAATGGTATCTATTTTTGACTCTCCTGTCATTAGGTTTAATTCATTTAATTTCATGTATTCTGGAGTCTACGGACTTCGATGGTTGTTTCTAGTCTGCTTGTCACTTCTTGCTTACGCTCCCCACCCCGGTGGGTATCCCGTGTGCTGAGAACTCATAATAAAGACTTATTTTTTTTTTGTGACAGAGGCGTAACATGTTTTTTAAATGCTATTTCGTATTATTTCTTTTAGCTTAAGCACGCTATTTTCTGCTGGGTGTCTCGCCGGAATTTAATTTCTTTAGTTTATTCTATATATTTACACTTTTATCATGTTTGATCTCTGCTGGGGTTCCCGGCACAAGTTAATTTTATATTCATTTACCAAATTATTTACTCGGTGGATTTCTTACTCGCCGCACCCAAACCTCGGGAAGTAGGCTTGAGTTATACACTAAGGAGAGAAGGGAGACAGCCGAGAGAGAGAGAGAGATAGCTCTCACAATCTGTGAGTCGATGCAAATAGCGCTCTCTCCTCGGTTAGTCATGGATGGCCACCAGTCGAGCCGGACTGAGTGTGAACCTTGCTACGTAACGCGTATCCCTCTATTCCCGGAATTCCATCTTCGATATTTTTCCGCCCCGTGAGGGCCGGGATGACTTGAAATTGTATCCATGAGATAGTTACTATGTTTCTTTGATCGGATTCAGATAAAAGTTTTTACACTGTTCTGATCCCGTAGATTGATTTCTTATATTACAGGATATTTGCGGTATGATTGTTCTGGAGAGAGTTACAGACGGAGATTTGTAGTTCTTGAGTTTATATCGTTACGGGCTGGATTTACATCAGTGGGAATTCATACTTCCAACCAAGTATTCCGGCAACAGTATTGGTGTCTCTAATTCTGGTTTCCTCTTATCTCCTTGTCCCAACATTTATTCATCTATAAGTACATCCTACTCCGGTAGGGATATGGAAGGTTGAGAGAAGTTTCATAGTGGAATTTTTCTCTCTGGAGAGGGCGGACTGGTCCAAGATTAATCCAGCCGCCATTTCTACCGGTTTCAAACCTTTGTGTGGCAATACTTTGGTTGACAGGAGATGGTGGAAGAAGGAAAACAGAATATTAGGGTTCTATTGTAAAACGATAAGAAAGACTATGACTCCGCTGAGCTAACCACAGTGGATTTAACTTAACTATATTTGTCACCGGTTTCCGGCAAAATCAAGTATGATACTCATGTATCAAATTGACTTACAGGTGGTACGCTGTCAGGAGACAACATGCACTGCTGTGCTGCAGCAGTCGTGTGGACATGAAGTCTGCCGATCTCATGCCGGGTGCCATGCTCAGTGGCCTCTAAGGTAAAACATATGAGGTCAGCCCTACCCGAAGAGGGCAAGCCTTTTAGGCTACCCAAACCACTCCCAACCAGACCATTATCGGCTTCTAAGCTACTGACGGACTCGGCAGGGTCTAATCCTCCACACCAGGGGTCAAGAGCAAGTAGCTCAAAGTGGCAGACGCCAGAACTTGATTTCGGTCCAGTGGCCTTCTCGAGCCAGCTCATGGAGAGGTTGCATAGTGTAGTCCAGTCCCAGGTTGGTCCAATTGCCGATCGTCTTGTGTCTATGGATGGTTTGGGCCAGGGACTGCAAAATCAGGAAAATATGATAGAAAATCCTTGCGGTCCGGACTACCACAACAACGATAGTTTGTGGTTCCGGACGTGTCAAAAGCTCCCAGTGATTGTTGAGAACACCCCGTGGCGCTTGGCTCTTCATGCCCCGTTCTCAGAGGGTATGTTGACAATAACAGGAGGTGGTCCCCGTCCGGTAGAAGATTTTGAATGATATCCGCCAGGTTTGCAATTCATCTTCCCTTGATATGAGCGCCGAGCAAGATCGGTCCGACTGATTCCGGACTTTAAAGAGTGGGACTGTGTCAATACCAAGTTAACCCCTCATAAGAATACATACACTATGTTTGAGGTGGACAGGCAAATCGCGACACCATGTACCACCAAGGTAATAGGCCTTACCTTACAGGTGAATATGGAAGGCAAGTCCACACCGCAACTACGGAAGACGGAACTATCTTCCCTGTTGTTCCCAGGAGGCCAAGAATGCTGGATCGATGTACCAGCTACTTTCACGGCAGGGTCATTGTACTGTGCTAGGACTGTGCCACCACATAGTTTAGTGAACGCCTCCCCGGACTTCCAGACCCTCTGGTTAAGATATATTACGGTGCAAGAACCAGGCTGGGTAGATCTATCAACTTACTCCCGATGACGGAGATGACTTTGTTAGTCTACGAGAGGAGCCACTTTTTTAAGATCCTGACAAAGTCTTTGCCTCACGCACTACAGTGTGATACATATGACTTTGCAGTGGTCCGTCTCCCTTGCCGGAAGCTCGTCTTACTTGAGGACTCCTTTAGGCATGAGCCTATTAGGTTACTTAAGGCCTCGATCTGGGGAGCGGACTTCTTTCCGGAGGACGTGGTACATAGCGCCCTCGGAGAAGCAGCCGGAGTCAACCAAAGCCTCAGAGTCCGGTGGGGTCTAATTCCAAAAGAAAATTCGTGCCCACTGGACAACAATCACGAGGCAGGAGATGACCAAGGAAGTTTCAGTCCTTCCAAAGGCCACAGGCTCAGGATGTGCTACAGGCAATGCCAGTATCCCAGGTGAGCCAGCCTTCCACCTCAAGAACCCTGCCACAAAATCAATATGTGTGGGTAAGGAAACCACCTCAACAACCGATAGCCACTACTCCGTTTATTGCGTCTCTGGCATATCATCCTTCCTTCGAGACACAAAGAGTGTTTCACGGATATAATACACATGCGAGAGGTAATAAAGCTAGGGGAGCCTTCCTGCATAGGGGACTCCCCAAGTAGGAGGAAGGCTTACCTCTTTCGGAGCCGTTGGGCGTTCAGCAATTGGCATACAATGTCGTAATGAAAGTTCTGGGGTGGAGATGGATGAAAAAAGCCCCCTCCACCAACCAGTTTTTATCAGATTCCAACGGCAGACTTAACACTTTACACAGGAGATCTTCTGAAGAAAGCAATAAAAGAGGTAATATGCTTAAAAATTTCAAGCACGTTGTTCAGAGTGCCTAAGAAAAACTCGGACAAACGAAGAGTAACCTAGATCTGTCCTATTTGAATACATATATTCAAAGCGACTAGTTCCATATGATGACCGTCTCACAGGTGAGGACCTTTTGTCCCCGTGGGGCCGTCACCACCTCTATAGATCTTACAGGCGTTTATTTTCATGTTCCGATAGCATGGCTTTTTCGTCCTTTCCTAGGATTCAAGCTAGGCAAACAAGCTTACACCTTCAAGGTGATGCCATTCGGACTCAACATAGCGACCAAGTTATTCACTAAGTTGGAGGAGACAGTAGTCCAAGAGATTAGGACTCAAGGAATACAGTTAGTGGCCTACCTAGACGGTTGGTTTATCTGGGCCAACAGCGTCAAAGAATGCCACAAAGCATCGGGCAAAGTAATAAAATTTCTGGAAAACTTAGGTTTCCAAATAAATTTCAAAATGTCCCGTCTTTCTCCAGCAACGTGCTTCCAGTGGTTAGGTCTTTAATGGATCCTGACCACACACAAGCGGTCGATTCCACCACAGAAGGGGATAGAGATAGTAAGAAACACAACAGGATCTCTCAAGGACAAACTAACAACCCAGAGAAACCAAGAAAGAATCCTAGGTTTACTCCAGTTTCCCTCAGTAAGACACATTACTGAGAGTCAATCTAGAAGACATCAATCGAGTTTGGCGGTCCAAAGAGAACGAGAAATATCGAGACAAAATTTCTCGGGTTTCACCTACACTGTGGAAAAAACTTCAACAATGGACGAAGGTCAAAAACCTAGCAAACTCAGTACCTTTACGATTCCCAGTGACAACATTGGTGGTCCATTTAGATGACTCCCTAAGCGTTTAAGGAGGTTATTCCCAATACGAATAGGTCCAGTGGTTGTGGACAGTGACACTCTGGCAACTACACATCAATATCTTAGAAGTCAAGGAAATGTTCTTGACTCTAATAAGTCTTTCCCCGTCACAGAAACAACTTATCAGTCCAATTCTAGACAGCCAAGTGATAGTCCACTGGATTAACAGGAGAGGTTTCAAATCAAGTCACGTAAATTAAGTGATGGTAGTTATCTTTTCAATGGCAATAGGGAACCTTTGCCACCTGTCAGCTGTTCACCTGGCGGGAGTAAGAAATGTGGGAGTCGGAATGGTCCTTGGCCAAAAAAGTCATTTAACTGGACCTGCCAACAGGTTCCGGGTCTCCAAGTAAACCTATTTGCCACGGAATCCAACCACAAGCCACAATGTCATGTGGCCCCCAACCTGGACCCTCTCCCCTATGTCACAAATGGCATGTCCATAGATTGGAACAACTGACGGAGGATTTATCTGATTCCAGCCTTAACCATGCTATTGAAAGTCCTGGCCATGCTCAGGACTTTCAAAAGTCGGATTGCCCTCGTAGCCCTCAATTGGCCAATGTAACTGGTTCCCTATCTTGGTGGAACTAGGACTCCGACCTCGGCGGATTCCCAAACCGAGTTAGCACGGATGGTACCATCTCACAGTGTGTCTGCTTCCTCACGGATTCAGAGTGCCTTCACTTTATGGACTATCTGAGATTTGCAGCACAAAGAGATGCTGAGATTGACCCTTTTAACACATTGTCCCTAGTGTCAGGAATATAAGATTCTACCCTTAAATATATGATTCTAATGTAAGGAAGTTAGCCAATTTCTGGAAGATTCAGAGGTTTGTACGCTGACTACGAATCTGGCAGTTACCTTTTTCAGAACTTTCTTGGAAAGAGGTCTAGCCAATAATACTATTACTATGGTTAAATCTGCTTTAAAGAAATTATTTCAGATCGGGTTCAATTTTAATCTTACAAATTCGTATTTTTCGTCTGTTCCGTGAGCCTGTACTAGACTAAACCCAGTAACTCGCCCTCACGCAGTTTCATGGGTTTTAGATGATGTCCTTGATCTAGATTCTGACTCTGATATATTGACTCAAGCACTTATATAGCGCTTCTTAGGAAGACGTTATTTTTTATAAGTTTAGCCTCAGAAGCCAGATTATCGGAACTCTCAGCATTATCTAGAGAACCAAAGCATATTGATTTCTTTCTTCTGGTGGAATTTTATTCTCTCTAGATGGAAAATTCTTAGAAAAGAATGAGGGTCCACAGAATAGATGGTCCCCGTGGAAGATTGTCTCACTTCCACAGGATCTATCTCTGTGCCCAGTTATCACTCTGGAAAACTATTTAAATAGACCTTCAGGACCTTTGTTGATTAGAAAGGATGGAGGAACCATTTTCCTGAAAGGAATCAGACAATAGATTCTGTATTTTATTAAAAGAACCAAGCCGGAATCTGTACCACATGCCCAAGATTAAAAATATATAGTGGTTCCTCCAGATTTAATACAACCATTATAACAGGGTCCTATCTTCATATATATTTTCCCTCTTAGTGCCTTGTCTCCTAATAAGGAGCAGGGCGGCACCTGCCTTCCTTTTCCCCCTACCTTAACATTGACCTTGATTTGGGGTGTAATTAAGAGATTGGTACATTAAGGATTTTAGTAAAACATGCTTAATTGAATTTCTCTAATTTTAATTCTGTTCAATAACTTTTTGTGTATTTCCAAGCTTATGGGATCATTTCTCTGTTACTATTTCAAAGAGGGACACAGGTTGAGCCCAGAAAAGGGATTTTGACGAAGGAAAAATCTATTTCTGGGCGAGGAACCTGTGTCCCCCAGTGAACCCTCCCTCCTTTTTCCTCACCCTAGGCTGGCCCAAGCTTGGGGTGCTAATAGGAATGATGGGAGAAGGTTAGTTAGTGGTGGTGGTGGTGGAGGGGAGGGGGGGGGGGGCAGTAGCTGTAGTGAACGACACCTCGTAGTAATAGGGGATTTTGAGGAGGGAGAAGTATAATTGGAAAGGGATCTCTGGTAGTGGTATCACTCACCCCAGTCTTAATACCGACACCCTTTAGGGGTGAGCGAGCTGGATATATTCCTAGCATTCCAGGCAACTTTTTTCTCTGGTATATTTAGCAGTATTTATACCTTTGAAATGGTGCTTTAAGGAGCATTTCACTGGGCGACACAGGTTCCTCGCCCAGAAATAGATTTTTCCTTCGTCAAAATCCCTTATATATTCTTCCTTTACAGGTCAATATATGAACCCTCATTTGAATTAATGCTGGATCAGATTCTTACTTTGTTGCAACTACATTTAATAATTTATTTGCAAAATAAAGGTAAAAAATGTATCCGTGTCTTATTTTTTACTCTTCAGTTGCTTTTAAATAAAGCATGCCAGAGTTTTATTTTATCCTTATAGATAGAAAAAACTTGAACCAGTGCAGATTTCCAAGGTAATTAAAGGTAACTTCAAAAAAGTTTCCCTTCTGTTCCTTCGGAAATACAAACCTTGAATCCTTATTGTCGAAGTCGACACTTTCCCTGCAGGGGGCAGGAAGCACTAAGCCTGTTCCAAGCTTAGTGGAAATGACAGTTAACTGGAATTTCATATATAGGTCTAGGAGACCAAATAAGGAATCCATTCAAGGTAGAAGGCACACACACAAACCCACAGGATGACATGGCCGAGCCCAAAAAAGGGATTTTGAGCAAAGCGAAAAATCTATTTTTGGGTGAGAATGCCATGTCATCCTGATGGACCCACCCTTTTGCTGACCCCACCTGAAACTACTATATCTGTGGCTATTCCTGCTTAAAGACAAGTAAAGGAATGGCAGCTGGTAGTAGTATGGATAGGAGGTCCACCGGGTACCTAGAACGGCACCCCCTATTCTTTCGCCCCTCTTCCCCCTTACATCAGAGAGTTAAATCTATTCGAGGTGAAGATTGCTATGTGTCGTATCTAAAGAATACGTCCCCTGATCCTTTGCGATATCCTTAACTGGATACTTGCGCCAGGAGTTAGAATCCTGGAGACCTTTGGTTTATTTCTCTGGGAGTATCACTGTGGCAAATATCCCTTGGAATGCTATCTAAAGGAACCCTTCCATCAGGACAACATGGCATTCTCATCCAAAAATAGATTTTTCGCTTTGCTCAAAATCCGTTTTATCAAGCATGGCCACCGGCTATGATAGTGAGCCCTCCAAAGTCAATGCAGATAAAACACACACAAGAAACACCAAAAAGGGAGGTGGAATACCCATAATCATACCGCACTGTAAAAGAAAACATTATATATGCATTGGCAACACTTCCTTATTGTTCCCATGATGCACTGTCTTGTTCGTCTTGATCTCTTACTGATAAGTTATCTTCCTGTTGTTCCCACGGTCTTTGTATTTTTCTCGTTAATTATTATTATTATTATTATTATTATTAGTAGTAGTAGTAGTAGTATTAGTATTAGTATTATTATTAATGTAAAACAAATTCCTGCAAAAATATAACTAAATAACGAAGCATTTCTGAGCAATTTGATAGCATGGTGTAATGGTGCCAACCACATGCCGGCCACAAAACAATAAAAGCATATAAATCTAAGAATACACGGGTGAAGACGCGAAATTCTCCAACACACAACACACAAAAAGGAGGGTACTCAACTTAGTCGATGAGGAAGAAGCCGAAGCATCCATGATCGAAAAACGCTCAAGAAACTAACTGCGAAGAGGAAATGGATCAACAGGAAACATGTTAGTTGTAGCACATTGAGATCGGGAGTTGTAACAGCTCACTTGCCCACGTATCCTTCCCTCTACCTCATCCATTTAGGCAAGGTTAACTATATTTGGGGAAGGATAGCCATGGCTTATTTTTAACACGTCCCTGATCTATACACGATGTCTCCCGGGATATTCGCTCCAGAGATCAGAACGCTGTTGATACCTCTAAGGTAAAATTTCTGTGATGTAGGCTATCACTCGCAGAAATATCTAAAATAGAAGCTGCCAATGAGGAACCTCCATCAGGACGACATGGCTCGAGCCCAAAAGCATCGATATGCCTGTACATAGAATTAATAATCTGGTTAAAAACTGCCAAGAACAAAAATATAAACAAGTATGGTGAATTAGAAAGTCACAATGCTGGTTATTTGTGTGTTTATCAACTGATAAAGATGCAGGCAACAGACATTCTATGAATATCTTGTAATGACATCGTCTTACCCGCCGTGTTTCCTCCCCCTGGTTGCTTTTCTGTATATTGTAACTTTATTATTTACTCCACACAGTGGATTTTTGTATAACAATGTTGCACTCTTTGAGAGCTTTATATCCATGTATAATAATGTATATTTCATTAGACTACCGCTTTGGTATTTTATATTTATATTTGAATCAAAACACAAATGATTGTGGCGGTTGGAAATGTTTCCCTCCCGGGCTACTTATCCGTCCGCACTCTGTAATATAGCGACCGTTGCATGATCAGTAAATTGTCAGTCTCTCTCTGCTCGTCTTGTTGTCCTCACAAATGGTGATCTTGGAGATGATGGAAACACATAGCAGTTTTGGCTTGCCATTAACGGACTAATTACGGCTGCATTTCCTTCGTATATCTCCTTTTGCCATTAACGTTTAACGACGTCTTTTGGCTTTATCCCACTTAGTTTCGTGAGGCAGCAACATTGAGTATATCTGACATAACCAGCTCACACCCTTGGCCCGATGCATCAACTGACCACGACGAAACCGCCCAGCCCATTGTGCCAAGCAACCACTCAGCTACGCCCAAAGTCAAGCTGCCACCGTTCTCACAACACAACACCGCCTCCTGGTTTCTGAGGGTGGATGTACTCTTCAGGGTGGCCAAGCTAAACGACCCCTGCGACAAAGCTGACATCGTGCTGACCTCCATCCCTGAGGAGGTCTTTGACAAGATCTCCACATGGCTCGACGCCCACTCCGGTCAGGTATCCTACGACGACTTGCGAATCAAACTACTGTAATCAATATATACTTGCTTTCTGTCTCGGTAAGGGCACAGAAGGTCCTTGATCTCATCAATAGACCTATGGGCAACACCTTTCCCGTAGAAGCATGGGATGAACTGGTTGGACTTATGCTGCCAGAAACCAACACCAATGGACGATGACGAGAGATAAGTATATCTTGCGAAATATTCCTCCGACGCCTCCCGCAGGACGTGAGAGTCCAACTCACCAACACTGACACACTGCCGATAAACGACCTCCTGTCAAGGGCACAGAAATTATACGAAGCCTTCAAGGCCTTGGTACATCATCCTCCTTCAGCTGCTCATCCCTCGACTCCTTGGCGGCGCCCTCTGTTGACGACGACGAAATCCTCGCCCTGATGAAGAAGAGACCTCCGCAGCCGATGCAGCAGAACCATAGACCGAACCCGACTTGGTGTTTCTACCACCAGCAGTTTGGGAGCAACGCAATGATGGGCAGGCACCCCTGCAAGTTTCTGAAGAAATTCTGACGCCAGACACCGCCGACATCAATCGTAGCCACAGTAGCAGATCACAGCAAGATCGGATTCTACATCCTCGACACTGTATCCAACCGTAGGCTTATGATTGATACTGGCTGTATGCAATCAACATTCCCTCCCTCACAGGCCGACCTAAACCGGCGCCTTAACCTCATCACAACGCCAGACCACTACCCTCTGCCGAATATGCAAGACCTCACCAGCGCCCTTCAAGGGGCAAAAAATTTTTACTAAGATGGACCTTCTCAAATCACACTTTCAAGTTTCTGTGTTCCCAGAGGACGTGCCTAAGACCGCCATCATAACGCCGTTCGGCTCCTACACCTTCTCATAATCAACCTTCGGCCTACGCAATGCAGGGGCCACATTTCAACGACTGATGGATAGGATCCTTGGGGACCTGCTGTTTTGTGTCTGCTACGTGGACGACATCTTAATCTACTCCAGGACGAAAGAAGAATACTGGAGACACGTCCGTGCCGTGCTGAAACACCTTCAGGAGAACTGTTTGATCGTGCGCTTCGATAAGTGCACATTCGGCGCCGAGAGGGTGGACTTCCTCGGACATCAAATATCCGCAGTGGGCGTGAAGCCCACATTGACCAAGGTGGATGCCGTCAAAACCTTCCCAACCCTAATGAACATTCGGCACCTTCAGGAGTTTTTGGGGATGGTAAACTACTACCTTCGCTTCATCCCCAACATCGCGCACATCCTGGCTCCCCTCAACGACGTCCTGAAGGGAAAAGCCAAGAAGCTTGTTTGGGGTCCCCTGCAGTAAGGCGCCTTCAACAGGATGAAGGCAGCCCTTGACGAAGCCACCACCCTGGGGTACAATGACGAAAGTGCCCCCATGAAGTTGACCACTGACGCCAGCAACATCGCCTTCGGTGCTGTCCTCGAACAAATTGTCAACGGTTACCCGCAGTCCTTGGCCTTCTTCAGCAAGAAACTCAAACCCGTGGAATCCAGGTACAGCACGTTCGACAGAGAGCTTCTCGCCGTCTACCTCGCCGTCGGCCACTTCAGATACATGCTTGAAGGAACGCCTTCACCATCACAATGGACCACCAACCCCTGATCCATGCTTTCATGAAGTCTTCAGATGCATGGTCCTCTTGCCAACAATGACACCTGGCAGCCATCGCAGAATTAGGCTGCACTATCAGCTATGTAACGAGTAAGAAGAACCCTGTCGCTAACGCCCTCTCTAGGATCGAGATCAACGCGGTCCACCTGGGGATCGACTATGCAAACCTCGAAGTAGAACAACAGAACGACCCAAAGGCCCAAGACTATCATACGACAGCATCAATGCTACGGATGAAGGACATTCCCCTCTGACTGGCCAGGGAAACCATCCTCTGCAACACCTGAATGCGCCACCCACGCCCATGGATTCCCACCTCCTGTAGAAGGAAGATCTTCGACGTCATCCTCGGATTATCACACCCCTTGAGTCGCACTACAGCCCGTCTTTTATCCGAAAAATTCATCTGGCCAGGAATCAAGAAAGACGCCCGTGAGTGGGCAAGAACCTGAATTAATTGCCAGACGACTAAGGTCAACCACCATACTGGACACATCCACGTGGACGTCGTGGGACCTCTGCCGCCTTCAGGTTCTACAAGATACCTCTTGACAATCGTCGACCGCTCCACTAGATGCTTAGAAGCAACTCCGATGTCTGAAGCAACCATCCACGCCTGCGCCGTGGCTCTCCTGTCAAGTTGGATCAGCCGCTTCGGTGTCCCCGACGATATCGCAACGGACCGAGGTTCCACTTTCTTGTCAGAGATCTGGCTCTCTCTGGCAAACCTGATGGGAACGACACTCCACAGCACCACGTCATACAACCCTGCAGTGAACAGCATGGTCGAGAGAGCTCATCGCACACTCACGGCAGCCCTGATGGCAAGATGTACGGACGAACATTGGAAAGCGCAACTCATGTGGGTCCTCCTTGGCCTTCACACCACTCCCAGGGCAGACGGCGAACCTTCTCCTGCGGAGAAGGTCTACAGCAAGGCACTTACAGTCCCTGGCAAATTCTTCCCTGCAACTACTGACGACACCAATCTGGATCACCTGAGAGAAATCGCCGGGAAATTCAGACCATGCCTGAAAACGTACAAGGACAGGACTAGACACTTCACGCCCAAGAACCTGGACGACTGCGACTACGACTTCATCCGGGTCGATGCTCACCGCCAATCCCTGCCAGACCTTATCGCTGCCGTTATAAGGTTGTCAGTAGAACAGGCAAATCTTTCCTCCTGATCGTCCACAGACAAGAAGATTGGGTGACGATCGACCGATTAAAACCAGCATACCTTGAAAGCATCAAGAAGATCACTGCAGGCCCTGGTAGACTCGGGATTCCACCTCAGAACAAATCATACACCAGATGGGAGAAAACCACGCAACGATGGGAGAAAACGATTCCTCCGAATCAGAGCAACCTTCTCCTCTGCTCAAGCACCAAAGGGGAATTACATCGCCCTCCACGATACAGGGATTAATCGCATCAACCATCTACGATACCGGCTGTCTGGGGGAGAGTACTTGTAAGGACATCGTCTTACCCGCCGTGTTTCCTCCCCTAGTCTCTTTTCTGTATATTGTAACTTTACTATTCATTCCACACAGTGGATTTTTGTATAACAATGTTGCACTCTTTGAGAGCTTTATATCCATGTATAATAATGTATATTTCATTAGGCTACCACCTTGGTATTTTATATTTATATTTGAATCAAAACACAAATGATTGTGGCAGTTGGAAATGTTTCCCTCTCGGGCTACTTATCCGTCCGCACTCTGTAATATAGTGACCGTTGCATGTTCAGTAACTTGTCAGTCTCTCTCTGCTCGTCTTGCTGCCCTCACAATCTCTGTATTGAACTATGCTCATTTAATTAAATGTCACCTTTAACCCTTTTATAATGGTTTTCAGACATACAGGAAGTTTGTTCTACAGTACAATACTAGTGACTTTTTGGTGGATCAAGAGACTCGAAAGTATATTATATATTATAAATGTGATTTATACTTATGCATTTATAGGAATGGGTAATTTTGACAAACAAATATTTCTATACATGGTCTAGAATTGTAACTGTTGTTTTCTGTGGAAACCTACTGTATATTTCGTTAATTTTCTTTTAACTTGGCAAATGGAGTTAATTGGTATTTTGAGTATTTTGTAAGCACTGTTTAGAGCCAGTGTTGGCTATTTTTTCTTTAAATTACTTATTTATGTTAATGCTTGTTGAGTGGTTCTTCAACACTGTTTACGCTTGTAATTATGCTGTGACAGGTTTAAGTTTCTGGAGGATCAAGGTTTCTGGTCTTTGTCATAAAAGGAAGTCTTCAAAAGGTTAAACACACATCTCTGGAGATTAGTATAGTGTAACCTACATACAGGAATACTTATAAAATATTCACAGGACAACTCATTTGCTGACACAGTTTGTGGCTAACCACATCGTATGTAACTATAACATTTTGATTTGTGGTTTCTTGTGAAATTATATAACTATTCTGTCGGTAGTTTCGAACTGATCATTCGAAATCCCCGCCATTTAACTCCACGAACGTTGCGTTAAATTAGGGTAAGACTGGAAGATCTCGCGGGCGTTTCTACGAATGAGTGCTGTCCAATACGTGACGGTATTGTGGCGTAAATTTCAACCACCTGGTGGGGAAGGAGCGGGTGTCAGAGAAACGAAGTTTCTGTTATTTACAAATTACGAAAATGATATTGTATTGTTTTACCACGGCAAAAATATCGATGTATATGTTTAGAGCCAAGGACTCTCTAGTTTGTTGGATTCTGGAAAATTATGGCCTTCAGCCGAAGTATTAAGTTTACCCTTTGATCTGATGTAAGACTTTGACTGTTTCTCTGTCTTGTGGTCGATAAAGAAACTCTATCAAACCCCTTATTGAATAAATAACGTAAGAGTTCCCGCGCATCTCACAAGGACACTTTAGTT
Source organism: Palaemon carinicauda (assembly GCF_036898095.1). NCBI lineage: Eukaryota > Metazoa > Arthropoda > Malacostraca > Decapoda > Palaemonidae > Palaemon > Palaemon carinicauda. The sequence continues at coordinate 65,903,419 of NC_090730.1, read as the reverse complement.
AGCGCGGGAGACAGTAGTTTTCCTCGGAGCTGTCCTGAACAACGCTCGTTCATTCCTGCCTAAAGATCCATCCAACTAAGTGAGTACCCCCTATGAGTTAGTCTCTCTGTCTCCGGCTCCTATTTACCGCGATACCAGGTCGGTTCCTTTGTGAGTGTATATATGTACATTAGTATCGCTCTGTGAAATTATCATCCCTGGGATTGGGGATTAGTTTTATGCCTCAAATAATGCCTGTAGGCCTTGGTATATGATTTACCATAGATTTGTTATTATTTTCTCGAAACTTAGTCTTATTTAGTCCAACGTGGACTCTGTGTTTCATGAGCACATGTTGCAAACCCCTTAAGGGTGACAGATCTAACTTTCAATCTGCCTGAATTGTTATCGTGTGTGTTTTTTCTTTATCAAATGATTATTTTTGTAATAAACTTAAAAATGTGATCTTATTTTATTGAATCCTGAATAGTTTTGGAAAGCAAACCTCTTCAAGGTCTTGTCATCGGCCCATTCCATCGGGCCTAGAATCATTAATTTCAATAAGTCGGAGAAAAATTCACGACATATTCATTAATCTATTTTGATATTTGTGAAATTTCTACAGTTTCATGTACAACTTATTCATACTTTGTAAACTTTACCTCCATGGCCTTGTTTGGACATTTTCAAAACTTTCATACATTATTTAGCCTACATTACTTATCACACTGTAAAATTGTTTTTATTTTGTATTTTTCAGTTTTTCACCATCTTTGATTGGTAGAGATTAAATAAACATCAGCTCCTGCTACATTTATTTGTTACTGCCAAGTCAACGTTTTAAACTTATTGGAACGCGCCAGTAAAATCTATCTTCACACCTTATCTTTATTTATCTTCTCTATTTCTATTTATTCTTTTCATGATTTATTTTAGCTATCCTGTCATTTTCTTTAGGGTTACCATTGATCAGATTCGAACACACTTCTACATTACTTTATTCACTATCTACATATAGCCTACACACAATCACATGCCTTTTCATTTGTGCCCTAAGTAACGGATTTTGAGCAAAGCAAAACATCTATTTTTGGGTGAGATAGCCATATCGTCCTGATGGAAGGTTCCTTTAGGTAGCTTTCTAAGGGGTATTTGCTACAGGGATACTCCGAGAGAATTAACCGAAGGTCTCCAAAATTCTAACTCCTGGCGCGATTTATCCATAATATAAATTTAAGGATATCGCATAATATCAGGGGACGTATTTTTAGACACGACACATAGCTATCTTCACCCCGAATAGATTTAACTCTTTGATGTAAGGGGGAAGAGTGGCGAACGAAAGGGGAGACGTTATCTAGGTACCCGCCGGACCTCCTATACGCACTTCTACCGGCCGCCATTCCTTTCTTGTAAATAAGCTGGAATAGCCGCAGATAGAGTCGTTTCAGGTGGGGTCATCAAGAAAGAAAGGTGGGTCCATCAAGACGACATGGCTATCACACCCAAAAATAGATTTTTTGCTTTGCTCAAAATCCGTTTTTTGGGCTCAGCCATGTCGTCCTGATGGAAGCTTACCAGAGAATTAATTTGAAAGTACTATATCTGTGGATTTGTGGAAGTGCCTTCACTTTGAATTGGTTCCTTATCTGGTCTGATAGTCTTGTATATGACATTACCATTATCTGTCATATCCACTAAGCTTGGAACTGGCTTAGGGCTTCTTGGCCCCTGCAGGGAAAGTGTCGGCTTCGACTATAAGGATTCAAAGTTTGTATATCCATAAGAACAAAAGGGAAACTTTCTAGAGGTTACCTTTTCATGCTTTGGACATCTGTACTGATTCAAGCTTCTATTTATAGGAATAGAATAAGACTCTCGGTTGCTTTATTTTTACCAACTGAGGATAAAATAAGACGCAGCTACATTTTCTATATTTTATTTTTAAAAATAAATTATGAAATGTAAATGTAACAAAGTAGAAATCTGACCTTGCATAAGTAAACATCATGGTTATATATGTTTCTGATCTGTAAGGGAAGAATATACATATATGAATTCATTATTAGATTAATGCCATTCAATGTGAATGTGAAACCAAATCTGTCTAGTTTCACTCAGATGTTGGATATGCGTCAACACTGTGTTCAAATGTTCACACGGCACTGGTGTTATTGGTCAGATTCTGCACCTGTATAGAACAGTCTATTAATCACCGTAATGATTTGCACTAGAAGGCATTAATACCTATTCACCCGATGCACTGTTGAGTCCCAAAACAGTCCACTGTTCATCGCAGCACTAGATGACAGGTTTTATGACACTACCCGCCGCCACCACAAAGTGTTTTATTTCATGTACTTGCTTTGCATAATGTTTATAAAAGACTCTGGAGGACTTCCACCCCGTATATGAGCAGAGCCTCTCAAAGTACATGTGTTGAAAGAAATTCAACAAAGAAGCAACTTTTCTTGGATCGTGACCTGCGGGTGTGCTGTCAGGATCCACTCTGCGAATAAAGTAGGTGAGCCTCGCTCTCAGTTGTCTTAGGGATAGATTTGATCCGGAGGTTTCACCTCGGAAGAGCTGTACCCCCTTGAAGTCTGAAGTTCTTTGAAGATAGACCTTAAGACACTTTACTGGGCATAGAGAGACATCTTCCTTCAGTGGGCAGATTCTCCAAGGACCCCACCTTTTGGTGGACAGCTTGTTCTTGGCAAGAACGGCAGGATCAGGAAAAAATTTCAGTTCTCTTGTGTCTAGGAACTGAATATGGCCTTCGTTTCTGGATAAGGCCACTATTTCACTAACTCTAGCCCCTGAGGCTATTGCAAACAGAAAGATGACTTTCTGTGTTAGATCCTTTAGAGTACAATCCTCATTGTTCAGGCTCGAAGCATAGTGCAAGACTTTGTCCAACGACCATGTGATGGGCTTTGGAGGGGTTACCAGCTTGAGTCTAGCACATACTTTTGGTATCTTATTGAAGATCTCGCTTGTGAGGTCCACCTCAAAGGCGTACAGAATAGGTCTAGTTAGAGCCGACTTACACGCGGTTATCGTAGTGAAAGCTAGGCCTTGTTCATATAGGTAGATGAAGAAAGAGAGATAGAAATCTATCGATATTTCTGTTGGTTTCCTTGTTTTCACAAAGGACACCTATTTCTTCCAAGATGATTCGTATTGTCTCCTAGTTGAACTTGACTTGTACTCTTCAATGAAGTCGACTTTGTCCTTCGAGATCCCAAACGTTTTGTTCGCTGCTAGGGCGAGAAAATCATGAGATATAGGTTGATGGTTCTCGAGGATGAAGCATAAACAGTCGACTTCTGAACCAGTTGGGATAAAACTGGGTTCGGCAGAGGAAACAGCTTCAGTTTCAATTCTAGAACTAGAGGGAACCAATTGCTTTTGGGCCATTTGGGGGCCACTACTACAGCTGTGCCTCTGAAGTATCTTAGCTTGTCGAGGACTTTTAGCAGGAGATTGGTTGGTGGAAACAGGTAAATCCGATTCCATCGCTTCTGCTTGAGGGTCCAAGTAAGGGGCTACGTAACGAGGTAGTTTCTTGTTGTCGCTCGTCGCGAAGAGGTCGATCTGCAGTTCAGGGACTTTTTCCGAGATGAAGGAGAATGAGTCTGCCTCTAGGGACCATTCTGTCTCTATCGGCTTTCGCCTGGATAGAGTGTCCGCCATAACATTGCGGAACCCTTGAAGGTGAACTGCTGATAAGTGCCATCCTCTCTTCCTTGCCAGGTAGAAGATGGCTAACATCACATGATTGATGTGAGGTGATCTCAAGCCTTGTCGATTTAGACATTTTACTATCACTTCGTTGTCCTGGACAAATCTGATGTCGATTACTCTGCGAAGGGAAAGTTTCTTCAACGTTAGGAAGACTGCCATGGCCTCCAAAATGTTGATGTGAAAGGTTTTGAACTGGTGCGACCAATTCCCTTGCACTTTTCTCTCATGAGAATGGCCTCCCCATCCTTCCAGGGAGGTGTCCGTGTGTATCACCACTGATGGTTTTGGTGGTTGTATGGAAATTGTCCGTGCTAGGCTCTTGGCTGTTAACCATGGCCTTAATAACATGCGCAATTGGGTTGGGGTCAACCTTAGTTGATCTCTTCGAGCGTTTGATGCGTATCTTCTCCAGACTCCAGACACATCCTCTAGCTGTGCTTTTAGCACCGGTTCTGTCACTGCTGCAAACTGGAGAGAGCCCAATAGCCTACTCTTTCCTGTTGGCGTCTTGAAACTCTCTTGTATCGGATTAATCTCTTGACAGCTCCTGCTATCTCTCTCCTCTTCTTGAATGGAATGGAGAGGTGGTGTAACTTTAAGTTCCATTGGATTCCTAACCATTGAAACTTCTGAGCTGGAGAAAGGTGAGACTTCTTGCGATTGATCTTGAAGCCCAGGTGCTCCAGGAACTGAATCACCTTTCCGGCCGCTTGCAGACAAGTAGTCTTGGATGCTGCTACATGAACTCCCTCGGAGCGTAGCTGCTGGACGATTGTGTCTGCTAGCTTCATGAATATCCTTGGGGCTATGTTTAGTCCAAAGGGCATTGCTCTTAAGACAAATTTTGTCTTCTGTAGCTTGAATCCTAGGTAGGAGGAGAGGGGGTGACTGACAGGCAGGTGCCAGTAAGCATCTGCTAGGTCTATTGAGACTGTGTACGCCCCTTTGGGTAGAAGGGTCCTTATGTGTTGCAAGGTAAGCATTCGGAAATTGTTGTTCTCGATGAACTTGTTGAGTGAAGACAAGTCTAGAATGACTCCGAGTTGGTCTGAGTCTTTCTTGGGAACCCAAAACAGCCTTCCCTGGAATTTGATGGACTTCACTTTCTCTATTACCTTCTTGTTCAAGAGATCTGAGATATATTCTTCCAACAAGGGGGTGGAGTGATGGAAGAATTCTGGAAAAATGGGTGGAATTTCGATCCATCTCCACCCGAGTTCATTCGTGATTAGGCTGTGGGTCAAGGGATAGAAGGTCCAGCGATCCCGGAAGTAAAAAAGTCTGCCCCCTACCTGGAACCCCTCATTGCTTAGAGGTTCCTGAGGACTTGTTCCTATGACCGCGTCCTCCTCTGCCCCTTGGGGGGTTTCCGGAGGAACCTCTTCTTGGGCCTTTACCTTTGTAAGGCCGAAAGGTGGTAGAGTGCCTCTCAAAGCCTGGGTTATACGCTGGTGACTGGGCTACCAGCTGTTGACGGATCATCTGGAAGGTGGTTTCAGGCTGGGCTACCATTTGAAGCACCGTGGCCATGGTCACGGCCAGAAATTGTGCAGGTCTACATGGTCTTCTTGCCTCCTTATTCTTAGGCTGGGGACCACCGTCTGAGGAAGACTTCCTCTTTGAAGACATGCCCCACTTTTGGAGAAAGTTCCTATTCTTCGTGGCTGCTTTGGCGATAACTTCTTGGACCACTTCCTGTGGGAAAAAGTCCTTGCCCCAGATGAACGATGAAATCAGTTGTCTGGGCTCGTGTTTCACCGTTGCTGCAGCAAACATGTGCTCTCTACAGGTCCTCCTTGACATGATGAAAGCATATAAGTCCTTCACAAGGGTACCCATGTGAGACTTAGCTAAGATGATGTACATCTCTGGGGCATTATGTAGGCCTGCACACATCTCCAAACAGTTCTGATGAGACAGGGAAGCGGCAAGTCTTTCTTTCGTCTCCTGTTCCTTTCTCAAAAGTTGATCTGGCAACTTTGAAAGGTTCTCGTTGAACTGTTAGCCTGCTATCTCTGGATCTAACTTCGAGACGGAGAAGGTTAGATGTACATCTTTCCACTTCTCGCAGATAGGCACAGCTAGAGAGAATGGCTTGCATTCCTCTAGGATTGGGCAGGGTTTGCCCTCTTTGGCTGCTTTGATGACACAGTCGAGGAATTTCTCCAAAAAGGGGGAAGCTCTGGAGGAAGGAAAAATAAAGGTTAGATGCCTCTTGCTCAGTGTTGAGACTTTGGAGTTGGTGTATCCGGCTCCTTTCAGGGTCTTGGTAAGGATGGCCTGTGCCTTATCATGTTCGAAGACAATGACTTCTTTGATACTGTCTACTCACGGGATGTAGGTTCATCTTGCAGTTTCACGTAACAATTTGGGTAGGCTGAAAAGCTGGGCCAGAATTCAAGATCTTCAAGTGGCTTGGCCCCCAACTTCTCGGAGATGAACAGCTTCCCATTCATCATGGGCATGTGCTCCGTATACCTCCAGGGGTTGGTTTCGGAGCAGTGATGGAGGTCTGATACTTTAAGGAGTTTAGTAGAGCCCCTGGAAGTTCCGGGGCAGTTCCCTTCTTCTACTACTCTCTTCGTCCGTTGGATGTCCTGTTTCATCTCCTCCTGTTCCTTCGGGAACACTTCCAAAATCTGCTGGATCGACGATAGGAGCGCCTCGCTCCTGTCAACCTGTGTAGTTGGTTGGGGAGTTGGGGCTGAAGAAGTCGACGTCATAGGTTGATATGCCATCACGGTGAACTGAGGGTCCTCAATCACCATCGAAACGGATCCTTCTTCCTCCGTTGGTGGTTGAACCATGGTTTCTTCAGGGTCTTCTTGCAGTAGGTCCTGTTCAGTGTCGGTAGACACTTCCGACATCTGTTCTTGGTGGATGTTCATGCCTTCAAGTGCCTTGTGGATGTCCGCGTCAATCTTCAGTTGGATGAAGGGAGGCTGGACCTGTTCCTGGGGCACTACCACTCTAGGGTGAGCCTTAGGAAACAGAAGGCACCTGAGAGATTTGTTGGGCAGGTAAGATCCCAGAGGGTTCTTTTGGAACTCTATTACCCACCTACGAAGGGTTTCCCTTGCTGTATCCCTAGCCTCTATGGAGACAGAGATGGTTACTACAAAGCTGTTGGACAGCAAGGTCGAGCAGTTGGAGAAACCCTTCAGGTCCCAGTACCTCAGGGATCCAGATACGATGCAGCAGGGGGCATGAGACCTGCACGCCGTATGCCAACAAAAGTCCCTACTCTTGTGGTTGCAGAACACAACTGCACACGTCATCATTGGCTCCTCCTGTAAAGGAAAAGGATTTGATGAGTATTCAGTTGTTTATATCATTGATATAAATGCATACATTTCATAGTAATACTTAATATTGTAGTTAATAGCTTAGGATAGTAAGCTAGAAAGGAAATAGGAAAGACACATATCTGTGTTTCCTCTCCCAGGCAATCGCTGAAACCTCCGTCAATAGTAATATTTAGATTCCCTATAAGGGAGAATACAGGGTGGAATGACTCCAGTACTTAGAGACGGGGTTAGTAAATATTTATACTAACTTTTCCCCCTGTAGTATATTGATATTGATCGGTATTTTATATGGGTCCCAATGATCATGGGATTCATCTGGGTGTTGAGGGATTACTCAACCTCAACATACTATGCGGTCCCAACAATAGACTGTGAAAGGATACACAGAGTACGTTAGAAAATACTTGTACTACTGTATTGTTGTATACTGTAGTTTTTCCAGTACATTATCGGGGTTATGTGTGGCACTAACTGATAGAGAGAGAGAAAGAATGGAAAGGAGGGTTTCCTATTACTATGGTTTAGCACAATAACTTTAAGTGTAGGAGGACTATTCTGCCGCCTACTGTCTCCTTGCCAGAATGAGAGTTCTAATGGAAGGGGAGGAATCCTTCTGATTCTAGTTTCCATCCATCCACAAAAGTCTGCCGCCGGCTGTACTGCCGGCTGCAAGGTTTGTGGATGGCAGACCAAGAGAGGGCTGAAGAATTCTCACCCTATGTTGGGTTTCCCACTGGCAGCCATCAGGGGCGGCTCAGTCTTTCCCCCCGGGGCATTCACTTCCGGTGAAGGAAGGACATAAGGGGGAAGGTGACCGAGGCGGCTACCCAACCGCCGCCGGTAGGGACCCAGCCGGCGACGCAGTCAACCCGGCAAGCCGGGATGACTGTCTGAGTACCGGTGAAAGAATGTTGTGACGGCTAGGCCGACACTAAAGGACAGAGAAGGGGGGGGAGGGTCTTATAGTTCACAGGAGAGAGATGTGGCGGCAGGTATGCCACCTACCTTCGACCAAGGACTAAGGAAGCATGGCTTCCTGTGCTGATGACGTCGTGGGCAGCAGAGGAACAAAGATTCCCCTGTCGGCGACATTGTCCGCTGCAAGACAGGGCACCCTGAATTACCATCTAACCTCAAAGACGGAGTACTCGGCGGCAAAGAAGAAAGACGGTGTTATTACTATCTAGGTCAAGCCGGAGTCCTACTCAACGATGATGATGAAAGATAGAGGTTGCCGCCTGTAATGGCGGTGGCTCAGGGAAGGAGGAAGGGTTTAGCCTCTTTTCTCTAAAAGAGAATATATATCGAACCTTATCCATAAATTCTAGGGGATGTATTTCCCCATACGAATTAATAAGGAATGATAGGGCGAGGTTAAACATGGGGAATTACTTTACTAACGTATACGATATACGAGTTAGGCTAGCCTAACTCCGGTGGGGACCACGGCGAGGGTTGGTACCGCCAGGGCCCCCGGCGTATACGAAAAGTAAAGTCACATTTAGGAAGAGGAATAAAATAATATTGTATGCACAATCTTCACTAGTATAATTTGCCTAACTAGCTAAATTTATAGCTAAATACCGGGAATGTCACTCTACTGACTAAATAAAATACAATAATAATGTGCGACAGCGGTCGTAAAATGGCCGCCTCCGGTTCGTGGCTACGCTCAACCAAACACACTTAAATTATACGAATATAACTGTGACAAGGGAGCCTAAAATTATACACAGGAAAGAATAAATACTCAACTTTTCAGAGGATGAAGAAGCTGGAGATTGCATTATTAATATTCCTGTAATCCGTAACGAACACCGGGAAAAGGTTGGGAGCGCACTTAGCTCAAATGCTACAGAGAAAGGAATGGCAGCCGGTAGTAGTGCGGATAGGGGGTCCACCGGGTACCTAGATAACGGCTCCCCTTTCGTTCGCCACTCTTCCCCCTCAAAGAGTTAAATCTGTTCGGGGTGAAGATTGCTATGTGTCGTATCTAAAAATACGTCCCCTGATATTATGCGATATCCTTAAATTTATATAATGGATAATTCGCGCTAGGAGTTAGAATTCTGGAGACCTTCGGTTAATTCTCTGGGAGTGTCACTGTAGAAAATATCCCTTAGAAAGGTACCTAAAGGAACCTTCCATCAGGACGACATGGCCGGGCCCAAAAAATACTTTCATTAAAATACCTTAACAAAGGTAATATTTAAAGTAGGCCTCCAAATAAAAATATGTGATTGTATGTATGTGTAGATAGTGAATAAAGTAAAGTTTAAGTGTGTTTAGAGAGTGTAGATGCCATAGATCAAGACAACTGGATTCAAAGGCAACCTCAAAGAAATAACAATGCACTGAGTTATAACGGATTTTGACATAGGAAAAATTTATTTTTGGGTGAGATAGTCATGTCGTCCTGACGGAAGTTTTTCATTGGCAGCTTCTACTTGGGATATTTCTGCGAGTGATATATCAGAGAAATTTTACCTTAAAGGTGTCAACAGAGTTCTGACCTCTGGAGCAAATATCCCGAGAGATATCGTGTATAAATTAAGGACGTGTTAATAACAAGCCATGGCTATCCTTCCTCGAATAGAGTTAATCTCCCAGGAGCAGCCATCGCATGACACGAGGTCCCACACTGAGAAATGGCAGGGGATGGAAGGTAACGGGCGGGCCATCAGGACGACATGGTTATCTCACCCAAAAATAGATTTTTCCTATGTCAAAAACCATTTTTTGGACTCGAGTCATGTCGTTCTGATAGAAGTGTACCAGAGAATTATTATTCTCAGTTGTGGCCAGGAGAGTTTTAACCCTTTACACCTCATAGACAAAATCACACTTCCTGTAGCATTGGTAACTAGGGTACCAAGCTATGGAGAAAGCGATATGTTTGTAAAAAGTAGGAGCAAATGAAATCAACGTCACAGTTCCATTCACTGAAGAGAAGATCTTTGTGTCCAGAAGATGAAAAGACCAAAGTCTATAAAAGGAGAGTTAAAAACTGAGGTACCTTACTTTCATTTTGTGAAGTAGGTCTAATGAAAGGAAACGCAAAAAGGAACAGCAGTCTTTTACTGTTTCCAAAAGATACATAAATGTAACAGTAATCAATTGTAACATTGTATGCAGTAGATATATACAGAAAACTGGAGATTTCTAATCCCAAAATTATGTAACAGAGTAATAAAATAGTAACACTCATGACATACAGGGAAAGAATATCACCTTTGACTCTTTATAATATTAAATAGTACATTGAAAAGAGGAACATGAGTCCCCTTGCACAATATAGACTGAAAAGTCCAAACCATACAGTCTATAAGAGTCCATATACAACACTTAAGAAGCAGGTTTTATCACACTACCACCGGCCATGACGAAATGTTTAATCTCTTCCAAGTGGCGTAGGTAATGTTTGTAGAACACTCTTAAAGATATCCATCCTGTGTAAGCATGCAAACCTGCAAAGGACATAGATTGTAAAAAAAATTAAGGAAGAGGCAACTTTTCTAAGGTCATGACCCGCTGGAATACTTTCCGGGTCAGCCCTTCTGATGAAGTAGGTGAGTTTAGACCTTAGCTGTTTCAGAGAAAGGTTAGATACTGTCGACTCCCCTTTAAAAATTTGACCGCCTTTAAAGGCTTGGCTCTTAGATAGGTAGGCTTTAAGGCTCTCCGAGGAGCCTAGAGAAGGGTCCTCCTGTAGTGGAACAATTTTCCAGGGCCCCCAGCTTTTCATTTCGTGGGAAGTTCGTTTTTTGCCAAGAATGCAGAATCTGGATAAAGGTTTACCTCTCCCGAATCCGAAAATTCAATGTGGCCATCATCCCTTGAAAGGGCTGGCTACACTCTCACTGACTCTAGCACCAGAAGCCAAAGCAAGAGGCTTTTGATTAAGATCCCTCAGAGAGTCATAGGCGTTATTTATCGAAGAGGCAAAGTGCAAGACTTTATCCAACGACCATGAAATAGCTTTGGGAGGAGCATTAGGTTGCAGTTTAGCACAAGCCGTCGGGATCTTATTGAATAGCTTACTATTGACTTCGATATAAAAAGCATATGCGATCAGTCTGGTTAGTGCCAACTTACATGAGGCAATAGTTGTAGAGGCTAGACCTTGATCGTGTAGTGAAATAAAGAAAGAAATACAGAAGTCAATAGAAATTGAAGAAGGCTGAAGACT
>NC_090730.1:65729696-65887196 GCF_036898095.1 Palaemon carinicauda | reverse complement strand
GTTACATATGATAATAATGCACCTGAATGTAACAGAATCACAGATACTGATTATCCACCGCTGATCTCAGAATATGCCCTGATACCTTTCTCATACGATTTCAAAATCCTTTGGCATGTATGGGCTCGCTCCGATAGCCTAGTGCCTTCCCATGTTTAGCTGTGCCCCCTTGGTACCCACCCACTAACAAACTTCTAGCCATGCCACTGCATACTAGAACAAGTCCCAGAACTGCAAATCTATCTCTTTGCGACAAGCTTCAAAAAGAAGCTTCCTCCGGTATGTAGCACTAAACTTAGATCCGGAAGTGATAGGTACGGATGCGATGTTTCTGGACTGGAACCAGTGACCTCCCAACTACCTATTTTCACCATTCAACCTCCTAATGGAAGTCCTGAACAAACGGCAGACTTTCAAGGAAACAGCAGCTTTAGTGGCTCCCAAGTGGCCCAAGAGGAATTGGTTTCATCTTGTTCTGGAACTCAAACCTCTCCAGGTCCCCTCTACAGTCTCCAGTGCTGTTCCAGGATGTTCAACGGAAGACTATCTTTGCCTTCTCTTGGATAACAAAAACCCTTTAATTCATAACTTTCTCGCCCTCGCAGCTCAAACAATCTTGGAGTTGCAAAGGAGAGAATTGACTTCATAAAAGAGTACAAGTCCAACTTCCATTTCTATGGACTTCTGTATTTCTTTATTTATGTTATAGCATGATGAAGGTCTGGCCTCTACAACTATTGCCTTATGTAAGTCGGCACTAACTAGACCCATTGCTTATGCTTTTGATATTGAACTTAATAGCGAGCTGTTCAATAAGATCCCGAAGGCTTCAGTTAAGTAAAACCTAATGCTACTCCCAAGGCTATTTCTTGGTCGTTGGATAAAGTCCAGCACTTTGCCTCCTCGATAGATAACACCTCTTCTTCTCTGAGGGATCTTATTCAAAAGTCTATCGTTTTGCTTGCTATGGTTTCTAGTGCTAGAGACAGCAAGATTGTGTCCATTTTAAGGGATGATGGCCACATTGAATTCTCGGAATCGGGGATATAAATCACTATCATGATCCTGCATTTTTGTATGTATATAAATGAATCAAGAAAATGAACCTAAATGTAGAACCGAAAAAAAGATAGATTTTATTCTCAGTGAAAAATTCAATTTAGTTAAAGATGAAACAGAGTCAATCAAGCTAAAGTCAAGTGTGAAAAGTAAAATTTGTCTAGATCTAAGGAAAGTATGGAAAACAAATTTTATGAAAGAAAATAAACACTACTGTAATAAGAGAAAAATCTGATGAGTTTAGTTTAGCAATACAAAATAGGTGCTCCCAGCTACATGACCAAATAGAAACAAATAAAGACTAAATGAATAGCAATTTAACAAAATTTATAGTGGAATCAGCTCAAGAGATGGGTGGAAAAGTTTCTAAACAGGAACAAGGAAAACTGTCAGGAAAGACAAAAATAATATATTTCAAAACAATTAAAAAACTAAAAAGACAAGACATTCGTAAAGATAATAAGACCACAAACTAAAGATAGGAAGAAATATCAAGTTAATGAAAGGAAGACTTGGAACAGGGTGTCACTATAGTCAATTCTTTTTAATGAGGTAGATTTGCACCAACTCGGATGGGTGCCCTTTTAGCTCGGAAAAGTTTCTTGGTCGCTGATTGGTTGAACAGGACAATTCTAACCAATCAACGATCAGGAAACTTTTCCGAGCTAAAAGGGCACTGCTGCGAGTCGGTGCAAATGCGTCTCATTAAAAAAAATTGACTATAGATATTTGCTTTAAAGGATGAAAATGGAAATATTATCAACAAAAGAGATAGAGTGATAAAAGTTACAGAGGATTTCTATATACTGCTATACAATAGTGATATAAGAAATAACTTTGTTAATAAAAATCATGAAACACCTGAGCCGGTACCGAAAGTAACAGTAGCAGTAAAGAAAGTATCAAAAGCATGAAAAGACGCAAAGCAAAAGATGACCTAACAATTGATTTAATAATAGATGGAGAATATCTCATAGTAATAAAACTCGCTGAACTTTTCACAAAATGTTTGCAAGACTGCTCTATACCTTCAGCTTTGAAAAAAATATCAGTATCTCATTTCACACAAAAATACACAAAAGATCTGAAAAATTACCACCCAATAAGTTTACTGTCAGTAATATATGAATATTTACAAAAATCGTAATAGGCAAAATGGAAAGAATACTAGTCTTTAATCAACCAAGAAAGCAGGCAGGTTTTAATGATAATAATAATAATAAGGATAGGGAAGTGGGGAAAATGGGGAAAGGAAGAGTACCCCTGGATACAACAATCCAGTTTATAGCTAAAAGGCAGGTACTCGGGATGGGAATGATTAAGGAAATAGGGAGAAAGAGAAGTACAGAAGATGAATAAAAGAGAGGGGCAGACCCTCTTGCGATATTAGAGAATTGGTAAAATAAATTTATTAGTAGGCAGGTTTTAATAGTGGATATTCTGCAACTGACCATATCCATGTAAGTCACCAGCTAATGGAAAAATCATCTGAGTATGACAAACCATTATGAATGGCATAAAAAGACTATGAGAAAGTTTTTGATTCTGTCAAGACTTTGACAATAATGAAAGTCCTTCAAATACGAGCAATATATGATACTTGTGTTAAAATACTTGAAGATATCTATACGAGTAATGCAACAATCATAAAACTACATAAATTTAGTGAAAAAAAAAATCTGATTGAGAAAGAGTAAAGCCGGCCATACACACAGAGGACTGACCGTAAGGTTTGTCTTTGAGGACTGGAGCAACGCTCCAATCCTGTGAGAAATGCCCACACACACTACGGACTAGCCTGCTTAAAGGTACCTGACACTTGCACGCATTCGTGGCACGCACTGGCACGCATTGATGCGCGAACTCGCGTGAACGAGTCGTGAAAATGTCGTGAACAGTGCGGGAACGATGCATGGCATGCGTGCCATGCGTGCCCAGAACTTTGAAATGTTTAAAGTTTTTGGCACGCATTGGCACGCCAAAAATAGTCGTGAAATAGTCGTAAACGATGCGCGAACTGGAGTGAACGGGAGTGAACAGTGCGGGACGATGCGTGCCAGTGCGTACCAATGCGTGCCATGCTTCGCATTACACGCACTGTTCATGCATCGTGCACGCCAGTTCGCGCATCGTTCACGCTAGTTCACGACATGTTCGCGCATCGCAGCCTTCCCACTGACATTGTCACGCATTGTACTCCCGCATTATCTTGCACTGTTCACTCCAGTTCACTCCAGTTCGCGCATCGTTCACTCCAGTTCACGCCAGTTCCCGCATCGTTCACTCCAGTTTACGCCAGTTCCCGCATCGTTCACTCCAGTTCACGCCAGTTCCCGCCGGTTCACGCGAGGTCCCGCATGGTTCACGCCTACTCCGCCAGTGGAGCTCTCGTGGGATTAGGGGGTATGTAAATTGAGGTCCGAGGACACTCCTAGCCATTCCAGAGCTCGCCAGCGAAGAGATAACATGCCGAAAAGTAGACAGCCAAAGGGAAGGGGGAGGAAAATGGACGTGATAGAGGAGACCGCTGATCGAGATTCTCCTCATTCATCATTTTCAAGTCTCGATTTGGTCATCCCGGAGACACAGCAGGATACAAGCCAGAGCTAGGTATCCAGTGATGATGAACTAAAGAAGAAGCGGGTTCGGGTGTCTAAGAAGGACATCCCTGACTACCAGTGGACTGAAGAGAGGGAGACTACGTTGGCCGACCTTGTCAAGGAGAACCCCATGCTGTTTGACAAGAAACACAAGGAGTGGATCAACAAGGTTTTGAAGAACAGCAAGTGGGAAGATATAGGAAGGCAGCTGGATCCTCCTGCCACTGGTGCCCAATGCAAAAAGCGATACGAGAACTTGAGGACGAGGGTTGGCAAGATTATGAAAAAGGAGAAAAAGAGTGGAGCTGGCCAGGCCCAAAGGAGTGGCCGTGATGACTTCCTCATGGACACTTGGTCGTTCCTCATTCAGCACATCGTCCGGGGAGAGACAGTCTCCAGTGAGCAGTTTCGTGGCTCCGAAGGAGGTGCAGACACAGTCAGCAATGTCGACGATGATGTGAGGTCGTCAGGTTCTCACAGCCATGCATCTACCAGCACCAGGAAGGACAAGGGGAAGGGGAAGGGGTCCAGCCGAACACTTGACACCACTCACAGCGACACCTGTGTGTCGGAGAAGGATTTTAGCAATATATTGAGGAATGTGAGTATTCATTGTTTTTGACATATGCAATCTGTTGCATTAAAATACTGTACTAAATTGTTACAATGTTTGTTATATATATATATATATATATATATATATATATATATATATATATATAATATGTTTTTATAATATTTTTTATGTTTCAGCTTATGTCGATAGCAGATTCGGTCGCCCCCACGTTCATGGACCGGCACAAGATTGTGCACGATTTTGCGTGCCTGCTGGAAGGCTACATGCGTGCCATCCCAGTACACCGATGGCACGAATTCCAGATAGAGTGCCTCAATCTTGCACACCGCTACAGGGACGAGAGTCAGGTCTTCCAGCAGGCACAGCAACAACCATTAGTGACCTGGGCAGGCCCACAGCAGCAGCAACCTTGGCAGCCCCCTCAGCAGCAGCAACCTTGGCAGCCCCCTCAGAAGCAGCAACCTTGGCAGCCCCCTCAGCAGCAGCAACCTTGGCAGCCCCCTCAGCAGCAGCAACCTTGGCAGCCCCCTCAGCAGCAGCAACCTTGGCAGCCCCCTCAGCAGCAGCAACCTTGGCAGCCCCCTCAGCAGCAGCAACCTTGGCAGTCCCCTCAACCAGGACCCTCGCAGGCACAGCCAGAGCAGCAGCAGCAGCATCGTCCAGCCAGTCAAAACTGGATGCCGCATTCAGGCCCTTCTTCCTTACCCCGTACCACGGAGTGGCACCCAGGGATGCCAACTCCACTGTCATCCACCCCTGTCCAGGTGACTTCACCATCAGCGTCAGTGTCGTCACCCACCCTTGTCTAGGCTCCTTCACCATCACCTTCATTAACGTCGCTGTCGTCATTCAAGAGTCCATTGACCTTCCCTGTCCTGACCCCGGGGACCATCGACAGCAACCTAGATGAGGCCATGACACCCGAACCCTCTACTCGTCCAAGGAACTTGACACCCCACCAGTCAAGGACAAGGAAATTTAAATACTTTTAAATATTTGTACATAAATGAAGTGTGATACTGGTACATATATGTTGTTTTAATGTGAATAAAATATTTATATATTTCCAAACACTTATTTTTGTCTATTTCCTTAAAATACAAAGAAAGAAACAGTAAAGTAAAAAATCATAAAAGGGAAGAAAATAAACCCCCAAAAAATCTTATATTTGCTGTCCTAATGTGAATAAAAATTGATATCTTATTTCAAACTATTTCTATAACTTTATAATGAAGAGAAACAAAAAGGAAACGAAAAAATTAATGAAAAGGAAAGAAAAATAAATCTAATAAATTTTTATATTTGCTGTTTTAATGTGAAAAATAATGATATCTTATTTCAAACTATTTCTATAACTTTATAATGAAGAGAAACAAAAAGGAAACGAAAAAATTAATGAAAAGGAAAGAAAAATAAACCTAATAAATTTTTATATTTGCTGTTTTAATGTGGAAAAAAATTATATCTTATTTCAAACTATTTCTATAACTTTATAATGAAGAGAAACAAAAAGGAAACGAAAAAATTAATGAAAAGGAAAGAAAAATAGACCTAATAAATTTTTATATTTGCTGTTTTAATGTGAATAAAAATTGATATCTTATTTCAAACTATTTCTATAACTTTATAATGAAGAGAAACAAAAAGGAAACGAAAAAATTAATGAAAAGGAAAGAAAAATATAAACCTAATAATTGTTTATATTTGCTGTTTGAATGTAAAAATAAAATGATGCCTTATTTCATGCACACACTTATTTTCCTCTATTACCAATCAAGAGCCAAAACTTTTGTTTTAAATAAAAATGAACTGAAAAATATACTCAAGGAATTTTTAAGTTTGCTGTTTGAATGTAAAAATAAAATGATGTTTTATTTCATCAACATACTTATTCTTCTTTATTACCTTAAAATGAAGAGCAAAACAAATTTTTTCTGTTTGCTGTTTTAATGTAAAAATAAAATGATTTCTTATTTCAACACACTTTTTTTTCTCTATTACCTTAAAATCAACAGCCTAAAAACTTTTCATGTTTGCTGCTTTTAATGTTAAAATAAAATGCTTTCTTAATACTTGTACATATTTCATGTCTGCTATTTATATGTAAATCAAATGCTTTCTTATTGAAACAAAAATAAAGGGCAACAAAAAATACAAACGAAAAAGATACGTTTCTTTTATTAACAAAATGGAACAACTATACAGCTCATGGAGGTACTACAATTTTTTCTTGCCAAGGGACAGCACCAGCAGGGGACATGTAGTAATGTGAAAGGTAGTCTCGCAGATCCTTTGCATCCTTCTAGATATGATGGCCGGGTAGAGTCATCAGCCCCTGCAGGTTTTGCTCATTCCTCCATGCACCAGGGATCAGAGCATGTGTGTCCGGATCTTCGTAGTCCACTTCTGACAAAGCACCTGGGTATTTGATGAGGACGAGGTTGTGCAGGACACAGGCACACATGGTGATCAGGTTGATGGTGTTGGGTTTTTGCTGCATCGTCATCAAGAAGCAACGGAACCTTTGACTTAAAATTTCAAAGGCATTCTCAACGACACGTCGGGCACGAGACAACCTGTAGCTATATATGCGTTCTTGTAGGACTTGTGACCGATGGGAGAATGGTTTCATCATCCAGGTTCGGAGAGCAAAGGCGTCATCCCCAACGAAGTGATAGGGCACTGGGTGGTCATCATTAGGGATTGGTCCTGGTTGAGGCACTCCAGCTCTGTTGTCTTCTACAGCATCATGCAGAGAACAGTTTCTCCATGTTCCTCCATCCAACGCACCACCCTATGCCCCAACATCCACATAGAAGAAACTTGTAGGAGGCATCTGCCACTGCCATCAGTACAATGCTGTGGAAGCCCTTGTAATTGTAGTAGTAAGAGCCAGCATTGCGTGGCTTCTTTATGGCAATGTGCTTTCCGTCCAAAGCCCCCAGACAGTTGTGGTAATTCCATCTGTAGCTGAATCTGGCAGCAACTTCCTTCCAGGCCTCTTCAGTTTTGGGGCAACGCAGCACTTCGTCCTTGTAGGCCGTGATGATGGCTTTACACACTCGGGTATTAACTTGCTGATGGTACTTGCTTCAACCCTGAAGCTGTACTGCAGACTTTGATAGGAATTTCCAGTGGCTAAAAAGCGGAGGGTGACTGCAAGCTTGAGTCCAACTTGAAGCGGTTCCCTCATGAAGGTGGACTGCTTCAGGAGGTGCGGGATTAACTTCTCAACCATCTCTTGAAACAGGTCAGGTGTGATTCTGAGGTAATTTTTGTAGCCCCTTGGATCTTCCTTGTTGAGTTCAGTCAATAGACTGTCATAGTGTCCAAACGACTGCCTTCTGGTTAACCATTCCCTGACCCACACTTTCCTTTGTATCTTTCTTCGAGGTAGGGTTGGCTTTTGTTTCTCTTTTTCCTTTACCAGCCTTTTCTGATGCACTCCAATAAATGCTACAGCAGCTGCCAGGTATAGGTATCTTCTCCTCAATGCAATGGTGTCTCTGACAGAAAGCATTGTTGTCTCGTCCGAAGCCAATCCAAGAATGTCCTCGGGTTGGAGAAGCCCCATTTTTATATGGAGTGGCCAATTCGTGAACTGGCGTGAACGATGCGTGAACGATGCGGAATGATGCGGAAAGATGAGTGAACGTGTCGTGAACTTCTCGTGAACTAGGCGTGCCAATTCGTGCCATGGCGTGAACGTCGCGTGAACTTGTCGTGAACTATGCGTGAACGTGTCGTGAACTGGTCGTGAACAGTGTGGGATAAAACCCAGTGCGTGCCGGCACGCATCAATGCATGCCAGTGCGTGGCAAGAATGCGCGCAAGTGTCAGGCAGGCTTTAGTTCAAGACTATTGGGCACCCAGGATAGGCCCTCATGGTTACGTTTTTGATACTTGTTAACTAAATTTGGTACGTTACTGGGTATCAAGTACAATTGGTAGCCTACATCTAATTTTGAAAAAGCCAAATTTTTGTAGGCCTACTTTTTACTTCATATTTTTTATATAATATAAATCTATGAAATCTGACTTGAAATAATCATATGAAAGAACGTGATAGGCATTCTCTGTCGGCTTCTACGTGGTGGTGATTTGTCTGCTACCGTGTTAATGTACTTATTTCCCTTGAAGTCATTATCGGATTACCTTTTCCGTTTATCCCCATTAATCCGAGAGTCCAATTGTCTCCTGAGAGGAATGTACTAAATGGACTTTTAGACCTTTCTGGAGATTATCTCATGCGGAAGCACTTCTGCACTTTTAATTAGGCGTACTTGTTTGCTTGTTATTTTATAGAAATTTGAAAACGATTGCGTTTATATAGGCAGAGAGAAAATGTGAGAGAGATATACATAATTTAATAGAATTATCAGTGGCTGCTTAATATATCCTCTATCCATATTTTACACCTTCATTTTTTCCTATGAAGAGAATTCATAAAACTTAATCAGAATATTATTTTTTCCCTTTTGTTTCAGTATCTTTTTATTACCAGGAAACAAGATATTATTGCACGAATAAGGCAAAATACTGTGTGGTTTTAAAGGTAAAATATCCTATGAAAAAGGAGAGGAAATTAAAGGAAATCATAACTTGGTGAATGAAAATGTGAGGGGAAAACCTAAAATAAAGAGCAATGAGGTGCATAATATTACAAACTTGTGAAATACAACCAGTTTATCTTTAAAATATAAAAAGTGCTCCGATCAAGGGACGAAGTATAGTATACTGTACGTGCCAAAATAGGTGAGTCAACCGCGCCAATAGCGATCAAATCAGCGCGCAATCCTCAGCGTGTATGCGGATACTATGGCCTGCTTTAAACAAAATGACCCTACCTCTCCTAAGTTATTCACAGAGTGCCTAGAAGTTTACAAGAATTTAGATTGGAAAAATGTTGGAATTAACATTAATGGGGAATACCTCAACAACTTAAGATTTGTAGATGACTTAGTTCTATTTGGTGAATCATGGAAGGAATTGGAAAAGATGATCAAAGATTAGAATAGAAAAAGCCGAAATGTACGACTGAAATATGAGCAAAACTAAGATAATATTCAATGAAAATACGAAGAGACAACAAATATGGGTCCCGCAAATATAAAATGGGGAGCGGGGCTTCAGCGACCAACCCCCCTTACTCCTACGTCCCATGTGCAAGCAGAATGACAGCTAAACTAGCCGTGAAGCAGAAGCTGTTGTTGACAAATACACTATTTTCTCGTGACGTCACGACATAGCAGCGACAGACAAATATCATACTCTGCGTATCTTTGGTTATTTCCTTAAACTACACGTTTTGAGATAAATTATTACACTGTTTTGAATTTAATTTTAGTATTACTGATTTATAAGTAACTTTTATCTTGCAGTACTAGTTCAGGTTTGTTTGATATTAGGATTTTACGTCTATCGCACCATCCCTGTGCTGATTATGCTTTTAAATGGTTAAATTTTGTGTGCCAGAATAGATAGGGTTATTATGTATGTATGTTCTCCTAGAGTTGCAATATTGCTCTTTGTATTTTGTACAAAATCCTGCCTCTACCCCAATCCTTACAATAATATAATGCCCTGGCCAAAATTCCTGATATGGCACGTCAAGTGAACAAGATTAACCTGTCGGAAGCTGACCCCAGATGATCCGATTTGAACTGAGAATCACCCTATTTGCTAGCAAGAGTGACGGCGCCATGATAAGGTAGGTTGATTCACCTGTCTGGCTCACCTCAAGACATAACAAAGGTGTTCCTTCCAATCCACACCAACCAGAGTAGGACTCCGAGAGATAGAACAGACGAGCCTGCAGCCTATGCCAGTGATCCTGATCGGCTAAGCAAGAAACACAAAGGGGTGGGCCAGTCAACGAAATGTGCAAATAAGCTACTTAACAGCCATTTTCGGGACAAGGGCTACTCTTTAAGTCCTTGGAAGTGAGTGCAGGTAATGTACGTGGGCCCGCAGTAAAATTTCCCCATCCTTAGGTTAGATTTTCATTTTACGTTATTTAGGTATTGCTGGCTTTTTACACAATTGGGGCTAAGTGCATGGGATTTTTGTATAAACTGTGTATATTTTCACTTTTAGAGACTAGTCAAGTCTTGTATACTATGATTTAATAATTCACTCTTGCAAAAGACCTCGAGTCCTGGAGTAAAAATAATTTTGATTATACTTTTATTTTTGCTAAGTTCTGCATTTCATTTAATTGTGTTTGCTTTAACCTTTTTGCTCTTGTTAAAATGTCCGATTCAACGCTGTAATTTTGTAATAAACTAATTAGATTCGATTATACATGTTCGTATCTTTACTCCAATTGTTTGATTGATTATGTGTTTGTATTACAATTTAATTCAAGATAGTTATACCTGATATTTTGAAAGTAGTTTGATCAAAATAAAAGGGTGAGTGATTAGTGAGTGTACGCAGTATTCATTCTCGGTGTTTCGAAGGTAATGATCTTTATTTCATCTTTACTCCAGTACATCTTTGCTCCAATCCCCTGCCGTTGTCTTCATTCATAACATAAATTCCTGTTCATCACCTCACTGGAGTCGTTAGGACGGAGCCGAAATAGAACTTAAGAGTGAGGAGGCTTTAGTCCTGGCAAAGCTAAAGTAGGCCATTAAATTACTTTTTTACGTGTGGAGTTTGTAGGCCTCTGGACAAATGAAGCTTTTCTATTAAGAATGAAGGTTTGTGAACTACATCACCAAAGATATTGCCAGAGTATTGTGCCCTTGAGTGTTAGTGCTCCTATCTTCCCTTGTGATTCTTTGTTGCATGTTGTAGGGAGACCTTCCCTGGAACAAGTTCCTCACTCAAAATAAATGAAAATATCTTTCCCGTGTCAAAACATGCGAAGAACTACTGTATTTGCAAACTAAAACAACTAAATATGACCGCCAATCTTTGTTGTTGATGCCCACAGAAAAACATATGGTTAAGTCATTTGATTTAGAAGAGCTACTATGAGATTCAGGGCCTCTGTAACACGGTTTTTTTGCAATAATTTTTTATCTATGAATTTCATGAATGTAACGCTTCTTCAGAGTGCACATTATATCTACACATAAATTTTGACTATATTCTGCATTACGTAGGTTGAATAAAATTGGTACTTATAATAGTAAAAGTGATGTTTTTAGAAGACGGGCCAACTTACTCAGAGAAAAGGTTTCGAACGCATTCGTTACGTAACTTATGACGGCCTTCCTTCCCTCTTTCTCGATCGATGATTGGCTATACGTAACGAAGGCTATACCTCTCCCAAAAAATGACACAAAAGTTTAAATAAAATCAAAGCAGTACACCTTTATGAACTCTGAAACCTCTCCACTGATAATTGTCATAATGAACAAACCAACAAAATATGTTAATAAATACAAAAACACTTCGATTATTAGTCTAACTCCCAAAATAAGTTTCCTAAGAAATTACAGTCTACTTTATAGGTCACAATCAGATTGACAAGGTGTAGGGAATAGTTGGTAATTTTCAAAAACGTAGTAGACAAGCTTGATTTGATAACTGCTATATCCAATGTCAAGCAATTTTTATTTATTGTCTATCTACCTACCTACCAATTTACTGAAAAAAAAAAAAATAGCCGGTACCGTATTTCGGCTTTAAACCTTCACCAGTAATTATCGTCAGAATGATGACTTCATGAGGCTCCACCCACTTTGGCCTCGTTATAATTCAGGATAACACTGAAGGCTATCATGGGCCTTATTGGATCAGCAAATTTAAATTCTGGCTATAAAAACTCATTTCTCGAGTAGTTGTCAGAAGTGCTAAATGATCCTCAAGGATCCCAGCAGTTGGCCTAAACGTTTAATTCATGTAAACTACTGTTGCGGCACTACTGCTACAGTAGTATTACTACGCTAGCACAGATACCCTACCCACATTTATGTATCGTTCCGCCATTCATAAAGTCTTTGTCATGTTTTTTCACTGTGCAATAAGCCATGGCCTCTTCAGAAATTAAGTTTAACATTAGGTGATAGGTTATTTCATTAAGCTGACAAATTATGGCAACTTGGAATGTTATTGCCGATGTTGAAACTAAAGATAAAGTATGGTATCATTCCTTCATTGCATTATCATCTTTACTACTATTTGTTTTGCTACATGTAGTAATTATTTTAAAGGATAAATGAATTATGTTCACTTTACTTCTATAAATTCCCATTAGATGTACAAATAAAACTCCTAAAACTATTCATGATTTATTTACAAAATGCAGTCATGCCCAAACCATAGCCAACACGGTCGTACGGCCTAAGAATAAGAAAAATAAAAATATATCGGATGATCCGTTGGTCTGATGGAGAGTTTAGCACAAAATTCTTATTTTAACAAAAATAGTTATATAAAGACTGTTTACATACAATCTCTCTCTCTCTCTCTCTCTCTCTCTCTCTCTCTCTCTCTCTCTCTCTCTCTCTCTCTCTCTCTCTCTCTCTCGGTGGCATAATGAATAGTTAATGGAAATGTTCAAAAGTCTGAATGACATTACAAGTATTATAATCATGTTACGCTAAATACAAATCAGACCATAGACATTGGATTTTAACTAGAAACTGAATGATTACCTATTCAGGCTATAGTAAATATGGCCGCGGGCTTTCTCTTGACTGTATAAAGTTGCAAGTCGTAAGGCAAATGCAGTTTTGCAACCACGGGGGCAATTCCAAATCCTGCTAGCCATTCTTGACTGTTATGGGTTCCAGAGCCGATGGAACAAGGTGAATGGGCGGGGCAAAATTTTGTCAAAAGGTGTTTACATTGCTTACGTAATGAATGTTTTCGACTCCTGGCTCGTTATCACTGGCCATGGCGTCGGCTAGATCATTTTTACTCTATAAAAATTAAAACTATCGGGTTTAGGTTATTGATAATGCTGACAAAATTTGTGTGTGGCTGTAAAATATACATATGTCAACTTTCAGCTACATCCGATGAATTGATAAGGAGCAAAGTCCAAAAAACCGTGTTACAGAGGCCCTGAATCTCATAGTAGTGAATGATTTTTCTTGCACGAAATACCGTTAGTATCCATTGGAGTAATTATATTTAGGGATATAATCCCAAAATATTATGTAATCTTATTCGCATTATAGTACTCAAATTATTAACATTATTACTTGTATTTATTCTATTTTCATTGGTACTCATATTATGAAATTATTGTTTTTATTTCACAATCTAAATAAAGATTCCATTACAGTTATGATACGGTTGTTTCGTGACTTTAATTAATGGCCGGTATTGCCTGCCAGTGGTTATAAAACTCGATTTATAAAATATAATTTCATTAGAATGTAAATATAAAGAAATACTATCATGCTTTCTTTTCAAATATGCACTCATAAATTTATGAAATTTCTATGAAATGTTTTGTTTCCTGATCCTTACGTCTAATCTATTTGTAAAATTAAGCATCAATGATGGTGAGATAAATGAACAAGAGCGGGAGTACATGATTTTTTTTTTTCATTTCTTGTTTATGTGGCATCTAATAGCACACAAAATACCTTGTCAAAGTATCTTTGCCCCCCCCCCCCCCCTCGTTAAAGAAAAATCTGAAATGATGCCCCTAATATTACTGGTTTAAAAGCAGCTTTTGTCTCTCAGTACCAGCTCAGGTTGATTGATTGATTAACAGGTATTATCTGGCATCGTAACAGCAAGGGTCATTGATGCCTTACCAGTTCAGGTCTGATTGATTTTAGGATTTTATGTCCATCGCACAAGCCCTGTGCCGATTATGCTGTTAAATGATTAATTTTTGTATGCCAGAATAGATAGGGTTGTTATGTATGTATGTTCTCCTAATTGCAATATTGCTCTTTATATTTTGTACAAAATCCTGCCTCTAACTCACTCCTTACAATAATATAATACCCTAGCCAAAATTCCCGATATGGCTCCTCAACTGAACAAGATTCACCTATTGGAAGCTGACCCCAGATGATCCGATTTGATCTGAGATTGAGAATCGCTCCATTCGCTAGCAAGGCAGCGTCTTGATAAGGCAGGTCAATTCACGTCTGGCTCACCTCAAGACATCACAAAAGTGTTCCTTCTAATCCACACCAACCAGTTAATCGAACAAAATAAACCGGTGCTCTCACGGAGCAGTAAACAAGGACATCTGCACAGCATAAAAAAGCCTTAGTTCAAACAGCTTAGAACTCTCTGGTTATGAACAGAACCCACTACCTTGAATGAACACGTGGGTGAACAGATTCGAGACAAAACGAAGTTCCTACGCAAAAATATAGATAACCTTCAAACAACAAATAAACCTGGTTACACAGCCTTTCCTCAAACTCGCGATCGCAACAGTAAGATCATAATGACTATAAATCTCTCTTCCCAATTCAAATCTTGGCTTTACACATTCTACAAACTGGATAGTACGTGTGGATTTAAGTGACATAGCAAGGTACTTGATGCTTAATCAAGCTGATTTAGGCTAATGCTACTCATGTGGGGATTTATTTATTATTTCTATTTGATTTGAGTGAGGAACTTGTTGTTCCAGAAAATGTCTCCTTACAACATGCAACAAGGAATCACAGGGGAAGATAGGAGCATTAACACTCAGACACAATACTCTGGCAATATCTTTGGTGATGTAGTTCACAAACCTACACTCTTAATGGAAAGCTTCATCTGTCCACAGGCCTTTAAAAAAAAAAAAAAAAAAAAAAAAAAAAAAGTAATATTGTGACTAAAGCCACCTCACTCTTAAGCTTTATTTCCGCTTCGTCCTAACAACCCCAGTGAGATGCTGAACAGGAATTTATGTTATGAATGGAGCCAGTGGCAATGGATGGGATGTATTGGAGTATAGTTAAAATAGGGATCTTTTCCTTCGAAGCACTAAAAATGAATACTGCGTACATTCACTAATCACTTATCCTTTTATTTTGATCAAATTACTCATTTTAAATTATCAGGTATAACTATCTTGAATTAAATTGTAATACAAACACATAATCAATCAAACAATTGGAGTAAAGATACGAACATGTATAACCTAATATAATTACTTTATTACAAAATTACAACGCTGAATCGGACACCTTAACAAGAGCAAAAAAAAAGTTAAAGCAAACACAATTAAATGAAATAAATGAAATGTACATTTTAGCAAAAATAAAAGGGTAATCAAAATCCTTCTTACTATGGGATTCGAGATCTTTTGCAATAGTAAATTATCAAACTGTAGTCGGACACGTGGTCCCGTGACCCGAGACTTGACTAGTCTCTAAAAGCGAAAATACACAAAAGTTTGTACAAAAATCCCATGCACTCAGCCAGAATTGTGTAAAAACCTAAATAACGTAAAATGAAAATTTAACCTTCTTCAACACTTTAGTAAGAACATGTTTTTCAATCTTCTTATATATAAGGAAAGGGTTTCTTTTTCAAGACAATTCTCTGAAAGACCATTTTCCATGTCAAAACTGTATTTTTATACAATAATAAAACGAACATGGAGATATTTGCCTTTTTTATACACATCTCATTCACTTTCTTCAATAATTTAAAATCTCTCTGCCGCAATTACTTGTTTGATCAGTGTAATTTGAAACTAGACTTTTTATATACAAAGCCACCAAAAATGTGAATCTTTTCTATTGTAATTGTGGAAATGTGTGATTTGACCGATTGACCTGATTTTTTTGTCCTAATTACTCAAAATTATGCCCAGCATACTAAAAATCCACACTTAATATGCCAAACTATTACAGAATCAGTTATCAAATTACTTTTCCTCAAAAATGATTCACACATTCACATTTTCAAAATCTGGGCCTAGTCTACTGAATCGCATATAGATTTTAACTCATGAGCAAGAAGACCGTCGTAGGAAAACTTGTAAAAAGCAGAATAAGTTTTAAAGCATTTACCTTAAGTAAAGACCATTAGGTACCCATTTATGGTAATTAGGCCCATTCTTGATTTTGGTGTCCCCTTCACTGGGTTCGAGGACACATTACTTTGGTCGAAATGCATTTGCATTTTCGTATTTAAGCAAGTGCGGGGTTAGATTAAGAACTTGTAGATGTATAAATCAGGATGATCCTTCCATTCCTTAGACAGGTGAGACTTGAAGTCACTCATGGATGGAGCACTGACTGTGCCCTGACTAAGACTTTTGCACGAGCCAGTATCCCTTGCTGAGAAGAATGTCCTGGGTTGTTGCTACCGAGGTGCATACACCTGCACTTCTCTGGATGGAAGGTTATCTGCATCTTATCAGCCAATTCCTTCATCCGAGCTAGGTTTACCTGCAGGACAAATCTCTCAGGGCCCAGATCTGACAAGACTTCATAAATTTTCGTATCGTCGGCCAACATTAGGATCTTGTTGTCCAGGAGATCCGGTATGTCACACACAAACATCGAAAACAGCGACGGACACAAGACTGAGCCCTAGGGGACCACGCTGCCCAACCACTCCCGCTCAGAGTACTCAGCACCATGACCTGCTGTTGTATGTCAGTGAGGAAGCTCCTCGTCCAGTTCAACACATTGTACTTGTACTGAAGGACTAGAGTTGATTCAATAGACGTGCATGTGGAAGCTGGAAACCTGTTGAATGCCTTAGTTAGCCTAGTCCCGAAATACAATGTCCACTGGGTGGTCATGACTGAGAGCTTCGGTCCATACAATCCAATGCTTCCAAGAGGTTGGTGGTTAATGAATGTCCCTGGATGATCCAATGGATGAAACCATGCTGTTGAGTGCAGAGGAAATTGTTATACCGTAGATGGGCCAGTATGTCTTCCGAGATGAATCTTTCCATGCAACCTGAAAATAAGGATAACTGACAAAATGAATATTTTCCACTCATATGTCGAGTTTAACAGTATTTTTTCTCTTAAAACCCACAAGTTTAACAGTGATTAAAAAGAAAAAAAAAATAACCCCCAAGTATGATAATCAAATTTTTTTCATTAAGTCAGAGTGATTATATGAGAATAATAAAGAAAGTAAAAAAAACCTACTGCAGAAATGATCCATTTCCAATTAATGATGTAAAAGATGCAGAAAATTTCACCAGACTACAAGAGACCTACCGAAACATGGTAAATATGAGTCTAACACAGGCAGTTTTCCCTGATTGTGAAAAAGTTGCATGTGTCAAGCCTGTGTATAAAGGAAAAGGTGATGCAGACAATTCAAGTTCATATAGGCCAATATCAAATCTGTCATATTTTTCGAAAATTATTGAAACTGCTGTACACGAACAAACCTGGAAACATCTGAAAAAATCTAATGCCATACCTGATGATCAATCTGCATACAGAGAAAATTACTCCACAGAAACAACAGTGTTAGCGATAAAAAATGACATAACAGAAATTATAACAAATGACAAGTGTTGCATTCTTGTGATGCTTGATCCAAGTGCAGCATTTGATACTGTAGAACATACATATCTGACGGAAGACCTTAAAGCTGTGGGCATCGTAGAACGAGCATACGACTGGTTTGTGAGCTATCTTGAAAACCGCAAAGTTAAAGTAGTAATATCAAATGTTGAATCTGAGACAAGAAAACTAACCAAAGGGGTGCCTCAAGGCAGTGTACTAGGTCCTCTCCTGTTTGAAATTTACACGATTGAACTGGCAAATATACTTGAAACTCACAGAGTTAAGTTTAAAATATACGCTGATGCTACACAATTCTATTTCCTAATAGAATCAGTTGATGAAGCTAAAAGAAAGATACATGAAATAATGAATGACATTAAGGCTTGGATGTTAACAAAAAAAGCTCAATGAAGACAAAAGTGAATGTATTATTTTTGGAAATGAAAAAGATATAAAAAGAATCGAATGCTTCCAAAGAATTGAAATAGGTCAATCGATCATTAACCTAAAGAAATCTGTCAGGAATCTTGGAGTAATCATGGATGATAGACTGACAATGAACGAACATATAAATAATATGGTAAGAAATTGTAACTATCATATTAGAAACATAGCATTTATTAGTAAATACTTAGATGAAAAATCTACAGCCATACTCATTAATCACCACATATTTTCAAGAATTGATTACTGCAACTCACTGTTCTATGGCTTACCAAATTATCAGCTGAAGAAAATTCAGAGAGTATAAAACAGAGCCGCTAGATACAATAGGGAAAGAATTACCCCTGCACTAATTAAATTACACTGGCTACCGGTAAAAGCGAGAATTGAATACAAACTACTCTTACTAACGTTTAAGATACTGAACCAAAATTAACCAAAATATCTAAAAGAATGCCTGAATAAACTAGAACTAGAAACAAATGTTAACACAAGACACATGAGTGACAAACATAGGCTATCTGAATCAAGAACAAATAGTAAATTTGGTGAAAGTGCTTTTAGCTACTGTGCGCCTAGACATTATAATAAACTGCCAACTGAAATGAAGGACCTAGAGGGGGCAATTGAATTTAAGAAGAAACTAAAGACATTACTTTTCACAAGATCATATGATTTGGAAGATGCTACAATCAAAGAATTGTATAAGTTATAATGAAAATGTTTCGTTAGATGATTAATATGGACCCGCCCGAGAAGTAGTTCACTCGACTTCAGTGGAGGGTTGGATTTAAACCCAAAACAAGTAAACAAGTAAGTAAAAATGGGGGTCACGACCCAACGCAACCCCTCTGAATCCGGTAGTTTATTTCTGCAGTGTATCTACTTAGTTTATTGGGTTATGTTTGTTGCAATGGATTAGAAAGATGGTTACAAAATGTTAATAAAATCTTAATATCTAAAAAGGATTACGAAGAATGAAAACAACAGATTATTTGGAGGTATAATAAATCTATTGATTGAAAAAGTTTGATTTAAATGTTATGAGGACAATGATAAATAACATAGAAAAGACACTGGAAAATAAAAACGAAAACATTCCCAGTAATCTAAGACGAGGCTAAAATGGAGGGGCGTTACAAAGCCCAAAGTAGTGTAGTCACACTTGTCCCATCGTTCAGCAGGATTCGTAATTTCGTAAAAGATTCCGGGTAAAACAAAGAATATAAGAGTCAAGATGTTCCTCGCAAAATCATTCAATGCAGAACATAAAGATCTTATTCATGATGTGGCTTTTGATTTCTATGGTCGTCGTATGGCAACATGTTCCAGTGACCAGAGTGTGAAGGTAACTAATGTTGGTTAGGCTAATTAGCCTGATTTTTTTTTTTTTTGTTACGGGGTAGAATGATAGATTGCAATTGTCCTATATCTAGTAAGGCATAATTAAGATTATTCGGTGTTCTCACATCTCAAGAAGTTGTCTTTACCTGTTATATTGATCAAAACTAAAGTATCTCCAAATGTCCTGAATGCCCATAATTTGGTAAATTTGTAGAATAGTACAATAGTAGTCAAGGCCAAAATAATGGGTTTTGACGTAGTAAAAATCTATTTTTGCGGCAGATAGCCATGTCGTCCTGAAGGAAGTTCCCTTCGGCATCTTCCTACTGTATAATATTCAGCGAGTGATATTACAAGAGAATTACCGTCGGGTATCACGGGGTTCTAATCCCCTGAACGACTATCCGAAGATACCGTGTATAATCAGGGACGTATCCGAAGATAACCGTAGATATCTGCACCCCCAATAGACTTTACCCAGTCTAATCCACTAAGGGGAAGGTTAAGTGAGGCGTCATTACATATCCTCTCGCCTTACGGTGCCCTCGTACGTCTCTGGCACCCCATTCCTTTGTCGCAGCTTCGATGTACTGTTGTGTTGTTTTGTTGTGCGCTCTTTATCAGCTTCTTTAGAAGATTTTCTTAGTTTGGTGGCTTCCTCTGAGTTATTGTATGATGTTTTGAACGTTTCTGATAACAATAATTGACGGAAACACACAGTGTTTCAGTTCTGGTGTGTTGACTACCATGACAAAAAAAAAATATGGGTGTCCACTAGTTATTGCCATCCTAACGTTCAAAACACCTTTAAATACAGTACACTGTATACCAGTCTTATTTTATGCTAATGACCAACTTGTTGAAACGGTATTTTTTTGGGAGCAGGGGGTTCGACTACTAGGTTGGCCAGGGCACCAGCCACCCATTGAGATACTGTTGCTACTGCTTGAGAGTACTTTGACTGGTCAGACAGTACTATATTGGATCCTTCTTTCTGGTTACGGTTCATTTTGCCTACACACACACACACCGAATAGTCTGGCCTATTTTTCACAGATTCTCCTCAGCCCTCATCATCTGACAACACTGAGATTACCAAACAATTTTTCTTCACCCAAGGGGTTAACTACTGCACTGTAATTATTCAGTGACCATTTTCCTCTTGGTAAGGGTAGAAGAGACTTTGTTAATATATGATATTTTCATTACTAGCAAAACTGAAATTCGCTATAATAAATGGACGAGTACTCGTTAGTTTGGTATTTTTCTCTATATGTTCAATAGGGGCTGGGGTATAATAACTTGTGTATCGGTCGATTAAAATGTGAAGTATATCTTACTGTAAGTCTATTGTTTACATATGGGAGACTGATGTTGAGTTACTGTGGTAACTGCGCAGGCGTTGCTTGCATTTGTTTTGGCCAACTTTTCTGTTTTTTCTATAACGTAATCATTAACCTGGCTTTCTTAACCAATTAGGAGATTCCAGATATTTATGCTTAAGTTCCCGGATGTTCTATAACAGCCATTTTTTTCCACCTTTCCCTTCAGTATGAGTTAAACCACTATCAAATAGATGTCTCCAAGATGGAACTTAAGGGAAGTACAATCTTTTTTTAAATTTAGTCTTAATTTCATTTATGTCGGCAATTAATTAAGATGGAAACGCTCTCCGTTCAGTGTATAGCTATTGTTACCCATGTGAAAGCAAAAAATAACTTGGAAATAATGAGCCACGGGGAATGTAAGCGCAGCTCAACATTACTGCTTGCTAGTACATACGAAGCTTGCAGTTTTTCTTTTTACACGAGCAAAGCAAGCGCACACCAGAGCGAAAACCATTAGAAGGACGTGAAGTGAATCCTAGATAATTATGATACTTTAATTTTCAGCCACTTATGTGAATCATATATTTTTCTAACTGGTTATCTAGTGTTTATTTTGCATCCTGACCATTATTATTACTGCAAATCACTTTTTTTGGCATTTCCCCACCCAAAAAAACCCTGGTTTCCCACTGGAGTCCCCCATAATTATCTTTACATAAAGGGGTCGTAAAATAATTATGGTCAAAATGCATAAAAAACAAGATAGTGAGTAGGAAAAATATATGGTTCATGTACTGTATTTGGCTAGAAATTAAAGTATCACATATTCATCAGAGACTCTTTAATTATGGTAAGCAGCTCTTTTAGGAGGACACTCCAAAATCAAACCATTGTTCTCTAGTCTTGGGTAGTGTCATAGTCTCTGTACCATGGCCTTGTACTGCCTTGAATTAGAGTTCTCTTGCTTAAGGGTACACTTGGGTACGCTATTCTATCTTATTTCTCTTCCTTTTGGTTTATAGTTTTTTATAGTTGATATAGGAGATATTTATTTTAATGTTGTTACTGTTCTTAAAATATCCTATTTTTCCTTGTTTCCTTTCCTCACTAGGCTATTTTCCTTGTTGGAGCCCCTGGGCTTATAGCATCCTGCTTTTCCATCTAGGGTTGTAGCTTAGTAATAAATAATAATAATAATTGTAATAACTCAAAAGCTAGGTTTTGGCCAGGTATTGTTATAAAAAACAGGCTTTTCCATTACTTTAGTCCCATGCTTAGTCGAGATGGGACCCAAACAGGACGAAGTCATACTTCAAACACCCCTTACTTAAAGTGTGTTTCGAGGTATGTTGTTCCACCGAGTTAACATTATCTCAATGCTCCTCTGTTCTGGAAAATGTTACTTAGTACTATGCCAATTAACTGCAAAGGTGAGTATTTGTTCTGTAATTGGAATACAAACCTATGCTATTTATTAGGGGTATTACTTTCGGTGAAGGTGAAAGGACGAGCCATTAAAATTTAGCGAGAGTTAACTGCCCATTGCGGTTTGGGGGGTAGCTTGCTACCGCTCCCACTCGCACACCTATGATTTAGCTCACTTTGGTTTTGGCTTGGATGGTGAAAAGTCGTTGCCATTCTTCATCCTCCCCAAGTAAATTTGAGACTGCCATTAATGCTATTTATTTGTGCTTTCTCTTTATTAGTGTGTGTTTGTGTTGACTTTTGCCGACATGCGTACCTGCCCTGGACTTGACGGCAAGCCTTCGTTACCTTCATGTCAGCCGTTGACACCGATCATCATACCCTTTGTCCTGCCTGCAGAAGTCAACGGTGTGATAGCGAAAATAAGTGTAGTGAGTGTCGGGAGAGGTCTGCCTCTCGGTGGGAAAGGTTTGGGCGCAGGTGGAAGAAGTCAAAGCAGGATATTCCTCCTTCAAAGGTTTCTTCGAATGGGAAAAAAACCCAAGGCTTGTTCTTTCGCTTCACGACCTTCCTCCCAAGCTCCTGCTCGGCTCTTTAATTGATGGTTAACCCCGGTCTTCGAGAGATGGTGTTGCTTCCCCTAGCGAAGTGGCCCCACCTCTCCCCCTAGGTTAGGCCTTGTGTCTTTCTCCTTTTATTCAGATGTGGTCGTCCTTGAGGCTTCTAAGTCCGCCCTTCAAGGACTCCTTGCTGCAGCTCATCATCCGTGGTGCTAGTGTGCAGCCTCCGTCGACTTCGGAGGTGGATCCTCTGTCGTTTGTTGACGTAGTGGTGTCTGAAGCGCCTTTTACTGCTGCTGCCAACACCCCTGCCCCTCCCGACTCTTCAACTGATGCTGCCGACTGCGCTAACCCCGTTCCTGATCATCCTTCGAGGGGGAAGCAAACTCTTTTGTCCCTCTCTTCTGCGAGTGCTTCTCCTTGGAGGAGGAGTTCACTCATGGAGACTTCTCTGCGGAGGACTGCTGCTTCCAAAGGTCAGCTTGCTAATCCACCGTCCCCCAGAGGGCGTCAACGATCTCGCAGAGTTTGTCCTCCGCTTTCCCTGAGAGGTGTCCCTTCACCATCGGTGAAAAGGCGCCTCTTCGGCTCTTCAGCCTCGTCTTTGCAGCCTTCCCCACCAGAGGAGCCTTTTCTTCTGTCGTCCTCTGGCCCTCGACCTTTGCCCTCTCCTGGACTTTCTCCTGGCGATGCTGCCGCTAGTCCTCGGACTTCGGCCTTGGATTCTTCTGTGGATCGCGTGCGATCCCCTTCGGAGGATGTTCGCCTTTCTAAAGGGCACATCCATGTTCCCGACCTTCCAACACGCCGATCTTCTGCTTCTCGCCGGCCTTCTGACCTGCCTTCTTGGTTCCTGACTCCTGTTCCATGCCTGCCTGCTTGTAATGTGTTCAAACGTCACTCGTCCTCACGAACACACCGCCTTACACAGCGTTCCAGTCCTTCAACCCACCAGCGCCCGCCAACAACTCGTCAGCGGCCACCAGGCCGTCAATGCTCTCCAGCGCATTAGCGCTTTCCTGCGCTTCAGCTCTCCACTGCCCCAGCGCTCTCCAAGCGCATTCGCGCCTTGCGAAGTGCCAGCGTTTGCCAACTCGCCAGTGCACCTGCGCTCTCCTGCCCTCCAGCACTCTCCTACATGTCAGCCGTCTCTAGCTCGCCAACGCTCTCCTGCACGTCTGTGTTCACCAGCTCACAAGCGCTCTCCTGCGTGCCAGCACTCTTCTGGGCGCCAACACACCAGTACTACAGTGGAACAAGTTTCTCCAACTTCAAGGAAATCTCGCACTCAAAAGGAACAGGAAGGTAGGTGTTTTGACAGGTCACCGTCGCCCCATTTTCCACTCCAGAAATGCATTACAGAGTGACCGCTGGAGAAAGAGGGAACGGGCTCCACAGAAGGGTTCAAGGTACTGAAGATATCATCTTCGAAGGCGGACCCACTGCATCAACCATCGGTCGAGATTCCTCACAGGGAACCTTTGGTCCCTTTCTCTTCAACAGGGCTTTCTGATAGTGCAACGGTCAGCAAGCAGCCTTGTTTCAGTGCCATAGTCCGAGCAGTTGTGCAAGCCTTCGGGCCTTCTTTTTCATCTCTCTTCTGTGACCCCTCATCATCCGTCGGCACCAGCAGAGCTTCTGTAGAGAGACTCTGCTACTTCTCCCTTGAAGAAGAATAGAGGATTCTCAGACGCAGTAGCATCACTTAGGGTGGAACTGACTCCTGTTAGGCCATCTAGGCCTGTCCTTCCGGACTCTCCCTCCGGTCGCTCTCCTGCCTCACCTCTGCCAAGGGAACCTCGCGAGGGACGG
Source organism: Palaemon carinicauda (assembly GCF_036898095.1). Taxonomy (NCBI): domain Eukaryota; kingdom Metazoa; phylum Arthropoda; class Malacostraca; order Decapoda; family Palaemonidae; genus Palaemon; species Palaemon carinicauda. The sequence continues at coordinate 65,862,639 of NC_090730.1, read as the reverse complement.
ATTTCCTCCCTCCTGCCTGTGGAGGAAGGTTCTCCTTGCACAGCGAGCTCTCCACCTCCAGTGGAAGTCAGGAAGGACAACTCCAACTGGCCTACGATGCCAGAGTCCTATCTCCTTCCCCGGAAGGAATCGAAGGACTCTAAGACACTGCATAAGTCCTCTTCAAGGACCTCCAGGCCTGAAGGAACCACCAGTCACTCTAAGAATGTTCAAAACCCACCCCGAGAGGAGCTCTTGGGGGTGGAAGAAGGAAATTTCGCTGCCAGGCCCTCTTCTGAGGGGTAGCAGAAAGAGTCAGAACATGCCTTCTGGCAAATCCTGACTCTCATCAGGGTGCTCGACGGGTTTACCGACCCAGAGATTCCCCCATGAGAGGGCAGATACACAGTCTTAGATCGTGTCTTTGGCACTCGGAAGCCCTCAAAGACAAGTGCAGCCTTGCTCTGGTTTTAAGGGCTAAAGAGTGCCAGGGCAAAGATTGCCCATCAGATTTCCAATCTCTCCTCCTCTCAACGTTCTAGCTCTACCGCCAAGCTCCTCTCAATGTTTTAGCTCTACCGCCAAGCTCCTCTCAACGTTCTAGCTCTACCGCCAAGCTCCTCTCAATGTTCTGGCTCTACCGCCAAGCTCCTCTCAATGTTCTAGCTGTACCGCCAAGCTCCTCTCAATGTTCTAGCTGTACCGCCAAGCTCCTCCCACCTCCTCGCGTCTAGCAGGGGAGATACTTTGAGGTCTTGGACGAGCCTCGTCCAGCTCTTCCACTCAATCACTCTTTGGAAGAGTTCACCAAGAGGGGGTCTCTTGAGAGGCTCTCCAGCCATCAGGTCTCTTTCTCAGCAGCTGATAGCCTCAACCAGGAAAAAGTCACGAAGTATGTCATGCAAGCTACTTTGTGGCTTGATATTTGGTTGGGAATCCTGGTACGGACCGAGGATTTTTCCAGGGAACGTACCAGGAAAGCTTTGGAAACTTTCCTTCTCTCAGGCACCCACACCATTGAGTTTCTTGCCCAACAAGTCTCAAACTTATGGGCGAACATCCTGAAACGTCAAGATGCGGTGTCTTAAGAGATTCCATCAGCAGGTCCAGAATGCCGAGATAGCTAGACTCAATAACTCCTCTCTAAAGGGATCCCCTCTTTTCGAGCTAAAAGACTTGGAACTCGCTTCTGAGAGATGGAGGAAGTCTCACCAGGCCTCTATCCTCCATAGGGCTTTGTCATCCAAGCCCTATAAACCAACAGCTCCTCAGCAATCCCGTCCAAACAAGACCTCGACGAACAAGACAGCAGCGAAGCCAGTGGTGTCTAAAATGCAATTTCCGTCCCAGGACAGGGAGGAAAACTTCTTAAAGGGAGCGGCCGAGGCCGCAAACGCTAGGATAGGCACTTCCCTTCGCTTTGTCCACCAGTGGGGGATGCCTAAAAATTTGCTGGGACAGGTGGAAGCAACTCGGGGTCGAACCCTGGACAGTCTTGTGTGATTCATTTAAGGTATCGCGTCCTGTTCACAACATCTCTCCCTCCCCTGATCAGGAATCCAGTGTTAAAAGACTCCTTTGTGAAGGGATCAGCAAGGGGGCTAGCCCTCCGGGCAGAAGTCTAGACCCTGTTGAAGAAGGGCGCTCTCCAGGAGGTCCTCGATGGGTCTCCAGGCTTCTTCAGTCGACTCTCTCCTGTGAAAAAGGCGTCTGGAGGCTGGAGATCAGCCATCGACCTCTCGGCTCTGAACAAGCTAGTCAAGCAAACTCCGTTCAGCTTGGAGACGGCAGACACAGTCAGACAAGCGGTAAGACCACCCAAAGGACAAGTGCTTGCAGATCCCAATCCATCCGTCTTCAAGGACGTTCTTAAGATTCAGCCTAGACATCAGGAAATACCAGTTCAAGGTGCTGTGCTTTGGTCTTTCCATAGTACTGTACCTCGAGTCTTCACCAAAGTGTTCGCCCTAGTGTCATCGTAGGCACACAGGATTGGCCTATGCCTCCTCCGTTATCTGGACGACTGGCTAATCCTAGTAGACTTGGTGTTAACCCTTCTTCAACACGACTTGGTGTTAACCCTTCTTCAACACGACTTGGTGTTAACCCTTCTTCAACACCGAGACAAACTTCGGAGACTTTGCCAAGATCTGGAGATCATGGTAAACCTCGAAAAGTCCTCTCTGCTTCCTACGCAGAGACTGGCATGATAATAAACACCAATCTCCACAAAGCCCTCCCATCAGACGACAGGATGATGAGGCTGAGAAAGGTCGCAAGACCCTTTCTCAGACACGAAGAACTTCCATCCCAAACGTGACTACGTCTTCTCGGGCACCTTTCATCTCTGACCCGTCTAGTTCCTCAGGATTTGATTTCTCCAATAACGACTCGTCCAGGTGATATCAGGCCTTCAACTCCCCGGACATCCTGATTCCCATGGGAGCAGCGGAACAGACTGACCTCGAATGGTGGTGTCAGACGAGAATCTACGAAAGGGAATGTATCTTCTCAATCTCCCCCCGGATTTCATGCTGTTCTCAGACGCTTCAAAATAAAGGATGGGGGGCCCATGTGCTGCGCCTCACGACCTCAGGCCTCTGGTCAGAGTCAGAAGAATATCTCCACATAAATCTCCTAGAAATGAAGGCCGTCTTCCTGGTCCTTCAACAGTTCCACCAGTTCCTTGCAGGCCACTCAGTGGTGGGGATGAGTAACAACACCACATTAGTGGCATGCATCAACAAGCAAGGAGGTACTTTTTCGCAGCCTCTATCCCATCTAACAGTAGAGATACCGAGATGAGCCGAGATTCACTTGATACCACTATCGGCACGCTTCATTCTAGGCAAAACAAATGTGCTCGCCGATAACCTGAGCAGAGCCTCTCGGATAGTGAGTACCGATTGGTCTTTGGATCATCTAGTACCCAACAAAGTTCTGACTTTGTGGGTTTTTCAGACTGTGGATCCCTTCGCAATGGCCCTGAACGTGAGGCCCCCATTGTACTGCTTCGCAGTCCCAGACCCCTAGGCTCTCTGTCAAGATGCATTCCAACAACGGTGGGGCAACATCAACGTCTATGCCTTTCCCCCATTCTGTGTGAGGAGGAAGGTACTTAACAAGGCCAGAACTTCGGTCAACCTCTTAATTACTCTCATAGCTCCGCTATGGCATCATGCAGAATGGTTTCCGGACCTTCTGCAACTCTTGACTGAGTCTCCTAGAGAACTCACTCCATGACATGACACGATTTACGTAGACAACCACATGCCAACATATTCCCCAAAGCTGTAGCTTCACTACAATTAACACCTGGAGATTCCAGCATCTCCTCAGTCAAAGAAAATTTTCGCGACAATTTGGGAGCAGGATGTCTGGATACCTGCGGAAATCATTTGCAGCAGTCTACCAGACAAAGTGGAAAGTTTTCTGTGGTTGTTGTCATGGAAGGGGTATCTCTGCTCTTGCTGCCACTATTCCTTGTGTATTTGTGTGAAGAAATGCGCCTTTCAGTCTCGCCGGTAAAAGGCTATCGCTCAGCCTTAAGCCTTGCCCTTAGACTGAACGGAATGGACATTTCCTCATCGCTAGAAGTTTCTTTGCTCATACAGAGTTATGAACTTACTATCTGAAGTGAGACCTCCCCCGTGGGATGTGGTTCGAGTTCTCAGGTCTCTAAAGAGACCTCCCTATGAACCATTATGCCAGGCAGCAGATCTTCACCTGACTTGGAAGACGGTGTTCCTACAAGATTTGGCTTTGGCTAAGCAAGTCGGTGAACTTCATGGTCTCTCATACGACATCGCCCATTCAAGGGGATGGGGAGAGGTAACATTCATCTTCGTCCCTGATTTTGTTGCCAAGACTCGGAATCCAGGAGTGGTGGATCCTTGATTCAACTTTCTCCGGATTTCGAGTCTCCGCTCAGTAAGAGATGACCCTGATCATCTCTTACTCTGCCCAGTGAGGAGTTTGAGGCTGTAGCTCGTTCCCGTGTGCCTGCACTTTTCATCAGCACAGGGAGGAACAAGAGGAGCGTCGCCAAGAACACCATCTCTGCGTGGATTTGCTACTTCATAGACCATGCACTGAATCCAGAGCCCCCTCCTTCACGTTGCCCCAGAACTCATGATGTCAAGGGTGTAGCTACATCCCTGGCCTTCAAGAGAAATTTCTCAGTGAAGTAGGTTCTACAGGCTGGGGTGTGGAAATGTCTGAATACGTTCACAGCCCATTACCTGCAAGACGTGACCCACAGGAGGCTCAGTATGTTCTCTATCGGCCTTGTGATGGCTGTACAACAGTTTGTATAATACCCCTTAGTCTTTATTGGAGAAGTAGCAGAAGGTTGAGGGCACTGTTACAAGGGTTTTAGTCTGCGTGAATGAAAAGGTATGGCTGGCTCATTCTTTTCTTCATCCTCTCCTCTCTTGGGGAAAGCAGCATCCTGTGTTCTTTGCACAAGTCGACCTCAAACCACTGCAGGTAAACCATGCTTCCTTGTGTACCTAGTATTAAGCTAATATTGTTGCATCCCCATACACTGGCCAGGTAGTTTTGGGAAAGACGTGGTTACAACAGTTTTTTCCCTACAAAGACACAGAATAACTTTTACCTGGACAGTCACATTACTAAATATCTCCACACAGCTTGCGCAGGTCGCGGACCTTGCATAGCAAGTTTAAGCGAGGTGCAGAGGGACTTTATTTTTTGTACAAACCTATTCAAGATAAGGAGCCCCCTGGGTACCTAAAAAGCCAGATTGGCAGGGACGTCCACCCTCCTAATGGGCGAATCACCCCTAACAATGACATTCGGAGAAAATTTTTATTTTTCCTAACGATACAAACCTTAGCTATTTATACAAACTTACCTGCCAGCCCTGTCACCCTGAAGTCTTACCTCCAAGCAAAGTGAGCTAAATTACTGTTGTGAGAGTGTGTGCAGTAGCAATCTACCCCGCCTCCCTCGCTAGCTAAGGGAATGGGTAGTCAACCCTTGCGAAATTTTAAAGTCTCGTTCTTTCAGCTTCGCCGAAAGTAATACCCGTAACAAATAGCTAAAGGTTTGTATTGTTAGGAAAAATGTAAATTATCTCCGATTTTGTCATATTTTTTCCTTGCTATATAAACCTGAGTCCTTTAACTTTAACCCCAGCCATCTGAAAGTCTCAGATGCAATCTAAGTGACTTCAGTGTACTGGCATGGGGTTCGGGCTTCCTTGCTGCCGGCCAGTAACTACCAATACCTCTTTAAAGGCTAGATTGCTGAGCTCCAGCTGGCCTAGAATCATCTAATTAAAGGTATCAGGTTTATATAGTTAGAAAAAGTACAAGGTACTTTTAAAATTTGTGATATTTGGTACAATAATCTATTATAATTGATTTTTCAAAAAAGAAAACTGCAATGGTAACAAATCTGGTGTGATTAATGATACAATAAGGTCAACCCTGTTTAGGCTGTAATTCAATGTTTTTTAGGAAGTATTTTCCCTTGTCCATTAGTCAAAAGCAGCTTAACTATTTCATCCCTTACTAGTGTTTTCTGTACTGTATGTTTGAAAATTGTAATGATTTACCCATATAAGTAGGTGTTATCATTTGTTATAGGTTTGGGATTTAAATGAAGAAGGTGAATGGATTTGCACCTGTTCAATGAAGAAACATTGTGGATCCGTGTGGAAAGTAACATGGGCACATCCAGAGTTTGGACAGATTATTGCCACGTGTTCCTTTGATCGCACTGTCATAGTATGGGAAGAGATAGGTATGTTTTATATAAATATTTTTTTTATGGTTTTAAGTCTTTTATAGTACTGTATAGTACTGTATTTATGTTTGTTCCGTAACTGGAATACAAACCAACGCTATTTATAGGGGTATTACTTTCGGTAAAGGAGAAAGGACGAGCCATTAGAATTTTGCGAAGGTTAACTATCCATTCTGCTATTTAGCGGGGTGTAGGGAGGATAGCTAGCTACCCCTCGCACTCATACACCTGTGACTGTGCTTCACTTTACTTTTGGCTCTGAGGGAGAGTGGTTGTTGCCGCTCTTTCTCACCTATTTTGGACTGCCATTAATCTTTATATGTTTAACTTACGTTTGTTCTGTAACTGAAATACAAACTACGCTATTTAATATGGGTAATTACTTTCGGCGTAGCTGAAATGACGAGCTATTAGAATTTTAACGAGGGTTTATTACCCCACTGCTAGTTAGCGGGGGATAGGGAGGGGTAGTATATTACCCCCCCCCCCTTGCACACACCTGTGCTGAGCTTCTGACGAGTTATCTCAAACCTCTGCTCCTGTTACTGATGTAGCTGAAGGCTTAGCTCCCCCCTCTGCATACCCTTCGAGGGAGTCCAACGGTCTCGCCTGCAGGTGATTCTCCCCCTCGGGGGAGTTCACTGACAGAGACTCCTCTTCGGAGGACTGCCGACGGTCTACCTGCTGCGCACAGAGGGCGTTTAAGGCGTAAGGCCTGCCTTCCCCTCCGCCGTAGAGGCCTTCTTTCAAATCACCTGCCCTTCCAGCTACATCCTTGGACCTGTCCGCTGATCGTTCGCGATCTCCTACTCCTGCCAGACCGGCTGACCTGCCGTCGCCCTTCCTAGCTGCCGACGCGCTGTGGGCACCCACGCATCCTGCGATCAAGCAGGCCACGGTCCCTTTGGGGCAAAAGGGACTTGCTCACATTGTAGCAAAGTCCCTTAAGCGCCAGGTATCACCTGCGCGCCAGTGCGCTCTACAGTTGCTGACCCAGAGACATTGAACCAGCGAGCACCTGTTCCTGGGACTTCGCGCCAGCGCTCACCTGCGCGCCATCGATCCCCTGTGCGCCAGCGTTCTCCTGCTCGCCAGCGTGCCACTACGCGCCCGTATCCTGATGCGCGCCCAGGATCTCCTACACGCCCTAGATCTCCTACGCGCCAGCGCTCACCTGCGCGCCAACGTTTGCCCACAATCTTCAGATCTGGGCGTAGGAGGGAAGATACCATCTTCCCCTGCTCGCCAGCGATCTCTTACGCACCAGCAGACACCGACGCGCCATCAGACCCCTCCTGCTCGTCAGTATTCTCCTACGCGCCATCGCGCGCAGTCACCAACGCGCGCCCTCGCGCGCCACGCCCGTTCGCCCATCGTAGATGTGCGCCCTCGTGCGCGGTCGCGCGCAAGGGAGGTTTCCCTTGCGCGCGAGCGCCTAACACTTTCACCCTCACGGGGTCAGAAAGATCCTGCGCGTCCATGCGCTCGCGTGCAATCGCCTCCACGCACGCGAACGCTTGCTCAACCTGCTGCACGCCGTAGGCTTTCTCCAGAACGCACCACTGCGCGCCACCGATTGCCTACGCGCCCACGCACTCCATCTCCTGCGCACCATCGCCCGCCAACGCGCTCCCTCGCCTACGCGCCAATGCGCGCCATCACTCGCCCGCACACCATCTCTCGCCCGCGCGCCATCGCTCGCCCACACGTCATCGCTCGCTCGCTCGCCATCACCCCCGCGCGCCCTCGCCATCACCCCCGCGTGCCCTCGCCATCACCCCCGCGCGCCCTCGCCATCACCCCCCCCCCCGCCCTCGCCATCAAACCCCCCCCTCCCGCGCCCGCGCCATCACCCGCGAACAATCGCCCGCGCGCCCGCAAGCGAGCAATCGCCCGCGCGCCCGCAAGCGAACAATCGCCCGCGCGTGAACCTGATAAGAACCTATCGCGCGAGTGCCAGTGCAACCACCACGCGATTCGCAGCGGGATTTCCAGTGCCATCCCACGCGTGAGGCTGCAGGACCGCAAGCAACCAGGTCGTCTCTTTCACGTCCGTCCGTCCCCCCCCCCCCCCCACACGCAGACCAGCGCACTCACCGTAGGGCGGGAGGACATCGGATAGGTCCAGGAACTTGCATTCTTTCCCTTCTTCTTTTCAGGAAGACCCTGTTGTGGTTTCTACTCCTAGGATTGTACGATCCTCTTCCCTCCAGAGGGAGTCTCTGACAGCGCCGCTGTCAGTAAGCAGCCATGGTTTGGGTCCCTTGTCAGAGTCGTTGTGCAGGCCTTTAAGCCTGCCTTCTCTGAATTGGGCCTCAAATCAGCGGCAGTACCGACCCCCCTGAAGAGGAAGAGAGGAGTAGACGACGTAGTGACTTCCCCAAGGGTTAAGCTGGCTCCTCGGAAGTCTTTGAGGAAAGCTCCCTCCCCCCCCAGACTTTCTCTGCTTCTCCTTCGGACGAAGAGTTTCCGTCCTCAAGGGATTCTCGTGAGGTGAGACGTTCTCAAACCGCACCATTGGGAGAAACCCCACCTCGCGTAGAGAAGTCTTCTCGGGTAGGGGTGGAGAAGAGCCTCCCGCCATCGCTGTTGGAGTCCTGTATCTCTCCCAGGAGGGAGTCGAAGGACTCTAAGACTGTTCCCAAATCGTCCTCGAGGATGAGACCAGAGCCAGCCAAACTCGCGGAGAACGTCCACGAGTCCCCCTAAGAAGAGCCTTTGGGGACAGGAGACTTTGCTGCCAGCCCTACAGAAGGAGAGCTACAGGAGTCGGAACATGCGTTCTGGCAAGTTCTGACTCTGATGAGGAATCTCAACGGGTTCTCGGATCCTGAGATTCCCCCTCAAGAGAGCAAGGACACTGTCCTGAACCGAGTCTTCGGCACTCAGAAGCCCCCTAAGGCCAGTGCAGCTTTGCCTTGGTCCCAAGGGGTCAAGAGTGCCAGAGATAAGGTTGAGGGCCAGCTCTCCGAGCTTGCCTCCTCCAGCTGTTCCAGTGCCGGCGACAAACTCCTCCCGCCTCCTCGGGTCCATCAGAGGAGGTACTTTGAGATCATGGAGGAGTCTTGTTTAGCTCTTCCATTACACCACTCTATAGAAGAGCATACCAAGGGAGTCCCTCTAGAGCAGTGGTTCCCAAACTATCTTACCTGACGCCCCCATTTTGCTTCCGTGCGCCCCCACTCCTCTCTTTTTTTTATATGAAATGAGAAAATTCTTACATTTATTTCTTAGCATTGTACAGGAAAACAGATTTCTGTTTGTATTACATTTTAATAATGAAAACGACTCAGACAAATGATAGTACATTCCAGTAACTAAAAACGAAACATTTGGTTCAAAGTGAGCGAAAAAAAGTTTGAACATTAGCAAATTGGCAAAATTGAGTTGCAATTTTAAGAATAGATAATTTGAAAACATGGCATATAATATTTGGAAATACTTATGAGACTAAGGAGTGACTGCTATAATTATACTTTGCATGTATGTAATGACAGATATTTGTTTTTTTAATGATTTTATTATTCTATTAAACAAGTAATTTCGAGCAGATGACTTCACGCCTCCATTGTATCGTCCTCACGCCCCCCTAGTGGGGCACGCCCCCCAGTTTGGGAACCACTGCTTAGAGAGACTTGCCAGTCGGCAAGTGTCTTTCTCGGCCTCGGAGATCCTCGGTCAGGAGAAGGTAGCGAAGTGTGCCATGCAGGCAACTTCGTGGCTGGGTATCTGGCTGGGGTCTCTCGGCATCCTGCTACGATCCGAGGACCTGTCCAAGGAGAGTACCAGGAAGGCCTGGTACTTCTATCAGGCACACATCCCATCGAGTTTCTAGCCCACTAATTCACGAACTTGTGGGCTAATTCCATTTTGAAGTGTCGTGATGCGGTGTCTGAGAGATTTCACGCGAAGGTCCCCAGCACCGAGGTCAGCAGACTCAGACATTCCTCCATCTTGGGGAGGAACTTGTTTGAGCCGAAAGACGTGGAACAGACAGCTGAGAGGTGGAGGAAGTCCAACCAGGACTCCTTCCTACATAGTGCTCTTACATCGAAGCCCTATAAACCACCTCCAGCACCTCAGCAACCTCGCACGTCCAAGACAACGAAACCGGCAGTGGCAGTAAAGGCAACGGTGTCGAAGCCCTTTCCTGTCAAGGACAGGAAAGGCAAGAGGGAGTGGCCGAGGCCTCAAACGCTAGGATTGGCAGTCCCCCCCGCATGTCCACCAGTGGGGGGATGCCTTCAAAGTTGCGCGATCAGGTGGCAGCAACTCGGGGCCGATGCCTGGACGATTTTTGTAATCAGTCAAGGTTATCGCGTCCCGTTCACAACATCTCTTCCTCCCCTGATGTTGGATCCAGTGGCAAGGGGGCAAGCCCTTCGGGCAGAAGTCGAGACCATGTTGAAGAAGGGCGCTCTCCAGGAGGTCGTCGACGGCTCCCCCGGCTTCTTCAGTCGACTCTTTCTTGTAAGGAAGGCGTCTGGAGGCTGGAGACCAGTCATCGACCTCTCAGCCCTGAACAGGTTTGTCAAGCAGACCCCGTTCAGTATGGAGACGGCAGACACGGTCAGACTCGCAGTGAGACCCCAAGACTTCATGTGTACACTGGATCTGAAGGACGTGTACTTCCAGATCCCAGTCCATCTGTCTTCGAGGAAGTACTTAAGGTTCAGCCTAGACAACAAGATCTACCAGTTCAAGGTGCTGTGTTTCGGTCTCTCCACAGCACCCCAGGTTTTCACCAAAGTGTTCACTCTGATATCATCGTGGGCACACAGGATCGGCATCCGTCTCCTCCGTTATCTGGACGATTGGCTGATCCTAGCAGACTCGGAGTCGACCCTTCTTCGACACAGAGACAAACTTCCCAGACTTTTCCAAGATCTGGGGATCATGGTAAATCTCGAGAAGTCCTCTCTGCTTCTTACTCAAAGACTGGTATATCTAGGCATGATCTTAGACAGCAATCTCCACAAAGCCTTCCCATCAGACGACAGGATAGCAAGGCTGAGGAGGGTCGCAAGTCCTTTCCTCAGACGAGACGAACTCCCAGCCCAATTGTGGTTACGTCTTCTTGGTCACCTCTCATTCTTGGCCCGTCTAGTTTCCAATGGTCGCCTCAGAATGAGATCTCTGCAATGGCGACTCAAGTCTCGGTAGAATCAAGGACACGATTCCCCGGACGTCATGGTCCCTATGGGGCCCGCGGAACGGACGGACCTTCAGTGGTGGGTGAGAGACGAGAACCTACGAAAGGGAGTGGATCTTCTCGTCCTCCCCCCGGATTTGATGCTGTTTTCGAATGCCTCAAAGAAAGGGTGGTGGGCCCACGTTCTGCACCACAGGACCTCAGGCCTGTGGTCAGAATCAGAAAAGTGCCTCCATATAAACCTGCTAGAAATGAAGGCCGTATTCCTGGCCCTTCAACAGTTCCAACAATACCTGGCGGGTCACTCTCTGGTGGTGATGAGCGACAACACCACAGTAGTGGCTTACATCAACAAGCAGGGAGGCACCTTTTTGGATCTGCTATCCCATCTTGCAGTAGAGATACTGAGATGGACCAAAGTCCACTCGATTCCACTATCGGCTCGCTTCATTCCAGGCAAAAGGAATGTGCTCGCCGACAGTCTGAGCAGAGTGTCTCAGATAGTGAGTACCGAGTGGTCTTTGGATCATCTAGTAGCCAACAAAGTCCTGACTTTGTGGGGTTCCCCGACTGTGGATCTGTTAGCTACTGCGTTGAACTTCAAGCTCCCGCTGTACTGCTCCCCAGTCCTGGACCCCAAGGTACTCTGGCAAGATGCCTTCCAACAACGGTGGGAAAACATCGACTTTTCAATATTAATCTTACCCGATAATCATGTAGCTGTCAACTCTGTTGCCGACAGAAATCTACGGTCGGGATACGCCAGCGATCGCTATACAGGTGGGGGTGAACACCACAGCGCCATCTGTGGTCAGGTACTCCAGTACTTCTTGTCAACACCACCTCAATTTTTCCTCTGTCGTGCCTCCGGCTAGACCTACATGGATACGCTGTTGATTCTGGAGTTTTTGCTCACGATTTGGTGATGTATTTGCTCTAGAGTTTAGCTTTCGCTATTCAGGAAGTTTTATCATTAGCTTAGCTAGCTTTTGGAATTAATTTGATTAATTATGGTGACGAAGAGAGTATGAACTCTCTTTTACTTTTAAATGGCCGACCCTTCCCTTAGACGGAAGTGTTGGTGTCTAAGAGAGTAAAGACTCTCTTTCTTAATTTTGCTTAACAAAAGTTATAGATTTATTTTATATCTCTCCGCCTTTTATAGGCCTCTTCGATTAACTTCCTTTTATTATAAACTTATTAAAATTAATTTTTATATTTGTTTATATTCGACCTTTCCTAATAGTAGGCGGTCTTTTCTTGGTACCGAAGTTAATTAACATTGAGCCCGTCATTTCGTTTTTACCTGTTAACATATTATGCTATTTTAATGTTTTTGAAAGAATTTCTTTGATAGTCTCGTACTGTTTTCAAAGTTGAACTAACGTTTTGTTTTGTCTCTGCAGTTGTTGACGTTCAGAACGTTCAACTTGCGCTCTATCGTTACGATAGAGAGAGAATTTTCACGGTGTCACGTTGCAGTAAGAGTAAACCGATTCTAGCGTTTTGTTCATTCTTTCTTAGCTTAATGGTTTTAATTCTAATAAAGGAACTTTTTATTTGGGAAATCTTTCAGTTTTTTTCCTTTAACAATAATATGTTTTAACGATATATATGATTGGGCTCATCTCTCAGGTTCTAAGTCAAGAGAGAGAGAGAGAGAGATAGAGACGGAGGGAGAGAGAGGAGGATAAACGTTTCGTTCAAGCGAGTAACGTTGTTATCGTTTTTGCTCTTCTCCCTAGTCTCTTTAGGGGAAGAAGGTAAACGTTTCTAGAGTTTTATTCTTGTTCTCAAGCTTTATGCGGTGAGAGATTTTAAACGTAGTTTATTTGATCTAGTGTTTAGTCTCTTTCCAGCCACTGAATTATTTATCTTTCATTATATTTTTCTGTTACATTGTAATTCTGTTTTCGCAATTACTAACTTTTAAGGAAGGATAGAATTGCGTGTTTCAGGTACAAACCACTTAAAGTTTCGAGTTCAGTGAAATAAGTGCAAACAGAAAATCAAAAGTGATAAAGTGATAAGCGCAAAGTGTTACAGTGTTGCGTTCGAGGGTTCGTCTGTTCGTGCCAGTTGTTCGCCTAGTCTGGGACCTGTTACAAGCTCCCAAGCCCAGGGGAGAAGTAATGTCGAAGGACTTATGGGTTCAGCAGGCCTTGATCGACGAACAGACGTTTCCCTCCGTGGTTTCGGGTGTATCTACACACGTTGCCGACGTGATCACCCCACCCACAGAAAGACGAGAGAGCCCTTTTATTCCTCGTCTGCGGAAGAGGTTTCTCGCAGAAACCATGGACCAAATCTTGCAGCTTTTAAGTGTAAGTCGGTCCCTTCCGCGCAAGTCCAACTCCTAGGTGTAGCCATTAGCACTGGGTCAGTTCGGACTTGCTGCAGTACGACAACTGCACACCTCCCAGAGAGGCAAGGTGGTATCGCAACAGGCAGTAGCTCCGTCTGTTGCCGCACCAGCTGTTTTAGACCCTCAGTCTCAACGGACAGTAGCTCCGTTTGTTGTTGTCTTTCTTAAACTCTAGTGGTCTATGCTGCAGACAATGCAGTCTCAGCTTGCGGTGTTGATGCAGGAGTTTCAGGCAGAGAAGGTTAACACACCTCCTCCTGCGAGCGCTCCTCCACCTCTACGCAGTCCAGCCTGCCAGACGTATGATGTTGAGGTTCCTCAAGCTACCTCCATGCGTGAGTTGCCGCATTGGGAGTTGCCAGATACCAGCTCTGTGCAGCAACCTCCACTTTCCTTGAGGCAGGAGCCTCTTGCCACGCGGCAACCTCCTCAACACTTGAGGCAGGAGCCTTATGCTTTGCAGCAACCTCCTCTACCCTTGAGGTAGGAGCCTCATGCGTTGCGACTACCTCCTCCATCCTCGAGGCAACAACCTCTTGCGGTGCGACAACCTCCACCATCCTCGAGGCAGCAACCTCAACTCCACCTCTGCGCAGTCCACCCTGCCAGACGTATGATGTTGAGGTTCCTCAACCTACCTCCACGCGTGAGCTGCCGCATTGGGAGTTGCCAGATACTAACGCTATGCAGCAACCTCTTGCGTTGCGGCAACCTCCACCATCCTTGAGGCAGCAACCTCAACTCTTGCGGCAGCCACCTCCACTCTTGAGGCAAGAACCTCAACTCTTGAGGCAAGAGCCTCAACTCTTGAGGAGCAACTCTTGAGGCAGGAACCTCACAGGAACCTCATGCTATGCGGCATCCTCCTCAAACCATGAGGCAGGAGCCTCATGCTATGCGGCATCCTCCTCAACCCATGAGGCAGGAGCCTCATGCTATGCGACATCCTCCTCTACCCATGAGGCAGCCTCATGCTATGCGGCATCCTCCTCAACCCATGAGGCAGGAGCCTCATGCTATGCGGCATCCTCCTCAACCCATGAGGCAGGAGTCTCATGCTATGAGGAGCCTCATGCTATGCGGCATCCTTCTCAACCCATGAGGCAGGAGCCTCATGCTATGCGGCAACCGCCTCAACCCATGAGGCAGGAGCCTCATACTATGCGGCATCCTCCTCAACGCATGCGGCATAAGCCTCTTCCCTTGCAGCTTGAGCCTCATCCCTTGCAGCTTGAGCCTCATCCCATGCAGCATGAGCCTCATCCCATGCAGCATGAGCCTCATCCCATGCAGCATAAGCCGCACGCCATGCAACATGCTCTGCTTACCTTACAGCATGCTCTACATACAGCATGCTCTGCATACCTTACCGCATGCTTCTCAGTCACACATCTTTGGTTGTTGCCAACTCACTAGACTGTCAAGCAGTTTCATAACGTTGCCTTCTAGTCTGCTGCTTTTGCACCAGTGAAACCCTCACTGAGAGAACTTAGCTTTTCTCGGATATGGTTCCTGTAGATGAGAAAGTGCTATTCTCCCTCCTTCTGATATTCCCTTGAGGACTCTGTCATTTGGAGAGGAGCCTTTAGCTGCGTAGCCTCCTATGGACTTTTATTTAAGCATAACATGCTTCCAGGGAAGGTAATGGTTCCACTTCAGTCGCTAACCCCGTCTGTTACCACACCTGCTCCCATAGACCTTGAGCTGTGTTGCAAGACATGCAGTCCAAGCTTAGTCCTTGTTAGAGGATTTTTTGTTTACGGAGTCAGTGTGTCACTGGGAAGACGTTCAACAACCAGCAGAAGTGACTTGTTGTGACGCAGTGCGGCAACCTCAGCAACCCGATAAGGAGTTGTCTGTACGACCCAGACAGTCTAGACAGCTTCGGGTTGTCACTGTACTTCCTCGCTTCCCCATGGTTGACAGTTCACAGACTGTGCAGCAGTACCATGATCTTGTGTCCGGCTCCGTCAGACGACTAGCTTTTAAGAGCTCCCACAAGTCGTCGCTGTCTGGAGATTCTCAGATGGACTATGGATCTGACCAAGGAACTGGGCCTCCTGGTCAATTTTGAGGAGTCCCAGCTCGTCCCATCCCAGACCATTGTCTACCTGGGTATGGATCTTCAGAGTCGAGCTTTTCGGGCTTTTCCGTCGGCCCCAAAGATCTACTAAGCCCTAGTTTGCATCCAGAGCATGCTGAGAAGGAACCGATGCTCAGTCAGGTAGTGGATGAGTCTAACAGGGACACTTTCATCGCTGGCCCTGTTCATCGAGTTAGGGAGACCCCACCTCCGCCCCCTTCAGTATCATCTAGCGGCTCACTGGATAAAGGACATGACGCTAGAGACGATCTCGGTTCCTGTTTCCGAAGAGAGGTGGTCTACTCTCACGTGGTGAAAGAACAGCTTTCTTCTCAAGGAAGTCTACCTTTGGCTGTTCAGAAACCCGACCGCCGTCTCTTCTCTGACGCATCAGACACGGGCTGGGGTGCGACTTTGGACGGACAGGAATGCTCGGGAACATGGAATCAGGAGCTAAGGACACTTCACATCTTTTGCAAGGAGCTGTTGGCGGTTCATCTGGCCTTGATAAACTTCAAGTCCCTCCAGCTTAACAAGGTGGTGGAGGTGGACTCTGACAACACCACAGCCTTGGCTTACATCTCCAAGCAGGGAGGGACTCATTCGTGGAAGTTGTTCTAGATCGCAAGGGACCTCCTCATCTGGTTAAAAGATTGAAAGCTCACGCTGGTAACGAGGTTCATTCAGGGCGATATGAATGTCATGGCAGATCGCCTTAGCCGGAAGGGTCAGGTCATCCCCACAGAGTGGACCCTTCACTAGAATGTTTGCAGCAGACTTTGGGCCCTGTGGGGTCAGCCAACCATAGATCTGTTCGCTACCTCGATAACCTAGAGGCTCCCGTTGTATTGTTCTCCGATTCCAGACCCAGCAGCAGTTCACGTGGATGCTTTTCTGCTGGATTGGTCCCATCTCGACCTGTATGCATTCCCGCCGTTCAAGATTGTCAACAGGGTACTTCAGAAGTTCGCCTCTCGCAAAGGGACACGGCTGACGTTGGTTGGCTCCGCTCTGGCCCGCGAGAGAATGGTTCATAGAGGTACTGCAATGGCTGGTCGACATTCCCAGGACTCTTCCTCTAGGAGTGGACCTTCTACGTCTACCTCACGTAAAGAAGGTACATCCAAACCTCCACGCTCTTCGTCTGACTGCCTTCAGTCTTTCGAAAGACTCTCAAGAGCTAGGGGCTTTTCGAAGGAGGCAGCCAGAGCGATTGCCAGAGCAAGGAGGACATCCACTCTCAGAGTCTATCAGTCTAAAGGGGAAGTCTTCCGAAGCTGGTACAAGGCCAATGCAGTTTCCTCATCCAGTACCACTGTAACCCAGATTGCTGACTTCCTGTTACATCTAAGGAACGTAAGATCCCTTTCAGCTCCTACGATTAAGGGTTACAGAAGTATGTTGGCAGCGGTTTTCCGCCACAGAGGCTTGGATCTTTCCACCAACAAAGATCTACAGGACCTCCTTAGGTCTTTTAAGACCTCAAAGGAACGTCGGTTGTCCACTCCAGGCTGGAATCTAGACGTGGTCCTAAGGTTCCTTATGTCATCAAGATTTGAACCTCTCCTATCAGCCTCTTTTAAGGACCTCACATTGAAAACTCTTTTCCTCGTGTGCTTGACAACAGCTAAAAGAGTAAGTGAGATCCACGCCTTCAGCAGGAACATAGTTTTCACATCTGAAACGGCTACATGTTCCTTGCAGCTCGGTTTTTTGCTAAAACGAGCTTCCTTCACGTCCTTGGCCTAAGTCGTTCGAGATCCCAAGCCTGTCCAACTTGGTGGGGGACGAACTGGAGAGAGTACTTTGCCCAGTTAGAGCTCTTAGGTACTATCTAAAAAGGTCATAACCTTTACGAGGACAATCAGAAGCCTTTTGGTGTGCTATCAAGAAGCCTTCTCTTCCAAGGTCTAAGAACTCAGTTTCTTACCTATTCAGGCTCCTGATTAGGGAAGCACATTCTCATCTGAAGGAAGAAGACCTTGCTTTGCTGAAGGTAAGGACACATGAAGTGAGAGCTGTGGCTACTTCAGTGGCCCTCAAACAGAACCGTTCTCTGCAGTGTGTTATGGATGCAACCTATTGGAGAAGCAAGTCAGTGTTCGCATCATTCTATCTCAAAGATGTTCAGTCTCTTTACGAGAACTGCTACACCCTGGGACCATTCGTAGCAACGAATGCAGTAGTAGGCGGGGGCTCAGCCACTACATTCCCATAATCCCATAACCTTTTTAACCTTTCTCTTGAATACTTTTTATGGGTTGTACGGTCGGCTAAGAAGCCTTCCACATCCTTGTTGATTTGGCGGGTGGTCAATTCTTTCTTGAGAAGCGCCGAGGTTAAAGGTTGTGATGAGGTCCTTTAGTATGGGTTGCAGCCCTTTATACTTCAGCACCTAAGAGTCGTTCAGCATCCTAAGAGGACCGCTACGCTCAGTAAGGAAGACGTACTTAATAAAGGCAGAGTAATGGTTCAAGTCGTCTTCCTTACCAGGTACTTATTTATTTTATGTTATTTTTGAATAACTAATAAAATAAAATACGGGATACTTAGCTTCTTTGTTAACATATATGCTGGTCTCCACCCACCACCCTGGGTGTGAATCAGCTACATGATTATCGGGTAAGATTAATATTGAAAAATGTTATTTTCATTAGTAAAATAAATTTTTGAATATACTTACCCGATAATCATGATTTAATTGACCCACCCTTCCTCCCCATAGAGAACCAGTGGACCGAGGAAAAAATTGAGGTGGTGTTGACAAGAAGTACTGGAGTACCTGACCACAGATGGCGCTGTGGTGTTCACCCCCACCTGTATAGCGATCGCTGGTGTATCCCGACCGTAGATTTCTGTCGGCAACAGAGTTGACAGCTACATGATTATCGGGTAAGTATATTCAAAAATTTATTTTACTAATGAAAATAACATGTTTACGCCTTTCCCCCGTTTTGTCTGATGAGGAGGGTGCTCAACAAGACCAGAACATCGGTCAATCTCTCGATGACCCTGATAGGCTATGGCATCACGCGGAATGGTTTCCAGACCTTCTGCAACTCCTGACGGAGGTCCCGAGAGAACTCCCTCCATGAAGCGAGCTACTCAAACAACCACATGCCAACATCTTTCACAAAGCCGTAGCTTCGCTTCGGCTTCACGCCTGGAGACTATCCAGCATCTCCTCGTAGAGAGAGGATTTTCGCAACAAGTTGCGGAAAGGATGTCTGGACACCTGCGAAGGTCATCCGCAGGGGTCTACCAGGCAAAGTGGAGAGTTTTCTTGGTTGGTGTCGTGGAAGGGGTATCTCTCCACTCGATGCCACTATTCCAGCAATAGCGGAGTTCTTCGTGTATTTGCGAGAAGTAATGCTCCTTTCAGTCTTGGCAGTGAAAGGCTATTGCTCAGCCTTAAGTCTCACCTTTAGGCTCAAAGGAGTGGACATTTCTTCTTCGCTGGAACTTTCTTTACTTATACGAAGTTATGAACTTACCTTCCCTCAGTCGGAAGTGAGATCTCCTCCATGGAACGTGGTTTGAGTTCTCAGGTCTCTGAAGAGACCTCCCTTCGAACCATTACACCAGGCTTCAGATCGCCACCTGACTTGGAAGACGGTGCTCCTACTTGCGTTGGCTTCGGCCAAACGAGTTGGGGAACTGCATGATCACTCGTATGACATCGCCCATTCAAGGGGATGGGGGGAGGTAACGTTCAGATTCGTCCCTGAGTTTGTAGCCAAGACTCAGAATCCGGGAGTGCCAGACCCTCGGTTTGACTCTTTCCGGATTTCGAGTCTTTGTTCTGTAACAGATGACCCAGACCATCTCCTACTGTGCCCGGTAAGGAGTCTGAGGCTCTATCTTAAGAGAACAGCTGCAATTCGTCCTCAAGTGCAAGCATTGTTTGTAAGCATTGGGAGGACAAAGAGGAGGGTCACCAAGAATACCATCTCAGCTTGGATTCGTAGGGTAATCCATCATTCCCTGAATCCCGACCCTCCTCCGTCACGTCGCCCTAGAGCACATGATGTCAGGCATAGCTACGTCCCTGGCCTTCAAAAAGAACTACTCAGTGACGCAGGTTCTTCAAGCAGGGGTGTGGAAGCATCAGACGACCTTCACAGCCCACTACCTGCAAGACGTAACCCACAGGAGGCTCGATACGTTCTCTATCGACCCTGTGGTGGCTGCACAACAGCTGGTTTAAACCTCAGGCTCCTTAATGGACAAGTAGCAGAGGGTTGAGGGCATTGTTACCTGGTTTTAGTCTGCATGAATGAAAAGGTATGTGTGACCCTTATTCTTTTCTTTATCCTCCCCTCTCTTGGGGAAAGCAGCATCCTGGGTTCTCTGCACAGCTGACCTCAAACCACTGCAGGTAAACCATGTTCCCTTGTGTTCCTAGTATTAAGCTAATACTGTCACGTCCCCATACCCTGACGAGGTGGTATTGGGAGGGTCCTAGCCTTAAGTTCTAATACTGTCACGTCCCCATACCCTGACGAGGTGGTATTGGGAGAGTCCTAGCCTTAAGTTCCATCTAAAGAACTTCAGGTCAACCTCCTAGGACGAGTCACACTTCATTCCTCCACACACAGCTTATGTAGGCCGCAGCCCTTGCAGAGCAAAGTGCTAGCGAGGCGCAGGGACTCCTTATCGTTGAGTACCAACACACTCAGATACTGAGTCCCCGGGCAAAAAGCCAAAAGTCAGTAATGGCTGGGACTTGCCACCCTACCTAAGGGTTGAGTCACCCCTATTAAATAGCGTGGTTTGTATTTCAGTTACGGAACAAATGACAAATTCGTAGATAATTTGTATTTTTCCTAACTATACAAACCTTGGCTATTTAATCAAACTTGCCCGCCGGCCCTGTCCCCCGTGAAGTCCTACCTCTAAGCAAAGTGAAGCTCAGCACAGGTGTGTGTGTGAGGGGGTGGGGGTTAGTTGTATACTACCCCTCCCTACCCCCCCCCTAACTAGCGGTGGGGTAGTAAACCCTCGTTAAAATTCTAATGGCTCGTCATTTCAGCTACGCCGAAAGTAATTACCCATATTAAATAGCTAAGGTTTGTATAGTTAGGAAAAATACAAATTATCTATGAAATTGTCATTTTTCTTCTATATATATAAAAACATTCTTAATATTTTTTATATGTTGTAAGCTTTTTTACTATGAATGTTGGTGTTTGTGTGACAGCGTACAGTATTATTGCAGGTTCTCAAGGACAGAGAACTTTCCTTTCCAACTAGGGATTGTTTCCCGGGATCCTGGGATCTTGTTGCTTTTTTGTCCGGGAAAATTCCCGGGAAATCCGGCTTCTTATAAAATGTGCAAAAAAAAAAAATACATCTTCAATAGTTAGCAGCTATTGCCGTATAAGTGTAACTATTACCTAACACTGTTTTAAATGATTTAGAAGCATTGCCAGCAAAAAGTGTTCTTTTGTTTGCAGAAAAACCACTTATTCACCTTTATGATGAAAATAGTGATGGAATGTTTGCTTTATCTAAATCCAAAGGAGGAGTGTTTCAGTCAGTCAACCCACATCAAAGGCGAGAAATTAGAGGGAGCAATAAAAAAAACAGAGGGCATTTCTAAAACAGCCCAAACAAGTCGGGCGATTAGCAGGAGCATAACTTAAGAGCTTGAAATTTTGAAGCAACTGGAGAAAAGACAGCAAACATAACAAATGAGAACAGCTGTATTAAAATATATAGCACCCACATAAGTTGAAGAAGAGGTTTTTTTTTCAGCTGTAGGACTGTTTATCACGAGACTTAGAACTTGTCTAATTGATAGTGTTAATTATTTGTTTTCTACATCCTTATTTAAACTCAAAATTGTTGGTACTTTGTAGTAACAGCTAGAAGCAAAATTTACTTTGTTCCGTAACTGGAATACAAACTACGCAATTTATTAGGGGTTATACTTTTGGCGAAGCTGAAATGACGAGTCATTAAAATTTAGCGAGGGTTAACTACCCACACTGCTAGTTAGCAGGGGTAGGGAGGCGGTAGCTTGCTACCACTCCCGTTCACACACCTGTGATTTAGTCACTTTACTTTTGGCTCGGATCGAGAGCGGTTGTTTCCTTTCTCCCTCCTTGCCCCGCTTAATGAAAGAATGCCTTGATGAAGTCATTGAGCTTCAGCACGGCATTTCATTCCTGTGCTGAATCTTGGTGACTGGCAAGAGGGTTCTCGAACTTCGGGAAATTGCTCCCCCAGTTCGAATCTAAATTTCTCTCTTTCATCTTTTTCTTCTGCTTAATATTACTTCTACCTTCTCCTAATTTTATCAACTTTCATTCATCTTGCTGTCCTATCTCTATGATTATTATTTTTCTTAATTTATATATATATATATATATATATTTATTTATTTTATTTGTTCATTTATTTATTTATCTATTTTTTGTTTTCTATTTTATTTAAATGGCGTGGATATTTCCACATTCGTTATTACTGCCTGCTTAGATGAATGGGAGAAGGGATCACGGTTGGAAGGTATTCGCATTCAAAGCTATATATGAGAGTATTGGATGATCTCAGCCATCCCAAAGATGGTTTGGACCTTTTTGGCAGAACTACTCTCAAGGGTTGGGTCATCGGAATCCAGGGGGATCCAATCCTTGAGGTGGGACTCTTGGCTTTTGGCCGGAAGCCCATCATTACAGATATGGGGAGGATGATTCCATATTTCCTTGGTCTCAGTCCTAACAGGCGGGTTTAGCTTACACCTGTGCCTCTATATCTGTTTTGATGCTATCCTTCGGGTAGGGTATGGAGTGGACCATCTGGGAAGTATACTCTCATTGTGCCGATAGTGGAGAATACAAATTTCCTTTCCAACGTATGATACTTTCTTATAATTCTCAAGCAGGTAAACCAACAAAACAACATAAAAAAACATGAAAATCCCACCCTTAAATATGGACCCTTCAATTACTGACTCCCCATCCCCTGGATTTGCTGACTCCCCCCCAGCACTGTTGATGACTTCTGCTACTGTAATTAAGAAAAATTCTGTTGACAACCTTCGAACTAAAAAGGACCACTCTACTGATGTTAAAAAATCTAGCAATTTGGGTAACAGGGAAACTACGATTCCTTCATGTTTCCCAAATCCCATTAAAGACAAATTATGATGATATATATAGAGCATTTGAGTGCTATGGATTGATAAAGAAAATAAGGATGAGACTCGGAGATGAAAAATGGGACTCTTGGATATCTTTTGAAAGTCATGATGAAGCGTTTAATGCCATAAGTAATATTAGTAGTATCAAAATTAACGAATTGAACATCATGGGAGCTCTTTGTGATAAGGTCCCAAAGGAATTGGATGTGTACAAACCTGCTGATTGGTTTGAAAAAGATAGAATTGTACCCATGCCTTCACAGAGAAAACCCAAACCACCAATGTGGCTCTTAGCTGAACCTAAAGGGATAATAGGGAATTATTTTAAGATATGTAAGTTTATCCAAAAAAAAGTAGGAACCATAGCACCTGGAGATATATCTCGTTTTGGGAAGAATAGCTATCTCATCCATGCCAAATCTTTGACTCAGTCTGCAATACTATCTAACTTACAGACAGGCAGTGATGAAATTACATTGGAAATGAAACCTCATCTAAATTTTAGTTATGGAAGGGGAGTGGTCTTTAATAAGGACCTATACGAATTTACAGAGGAGGAGATACTTTCTATGTGTCCATTAAATGTATGGAAAGTGCATAAGGTTCCTGGAACTTCAATGATTATACTTACTTTCCAGGATGCTGATGTACCTTTCCATATTTTTATTGGAAATGAAAGGATTAAAGTTCGGCCTTTCAAACAAAAGCCCCTGCAATGTTTTAATTGTTTTAAATTTGGACACCCATCCAAAGTTTGCAAAAATGGAAAAATGTGTGGTATTTGCTCCAAAACTTATCATGGAGAATGTACACTTGAGGCCAGGTGTTCAAATTGCAATTTAAATCATAAATCAACTGATAGGAGATGCGAACTGTATAAGTTGGAGGAAGCTGCCCTAAACAAATCAAGTTTAGAACGCATAAGTGTGGGACATGCAAAAAGACTGTTGAATAAATCAACCAGCTATGCAAAGGCCTTAAAATCAAAGGTAAATTTACCACAGGAGACATCAACCCCACCTAGCACTGCCAGTAATCCTAAGAAAAGAAATACAACCTCTGATAATAAAGTACTGCATGACAAGGTAATCATATTGCCTTCTGAGGCTCTGCCACAGTGTATTAAAAATGGGTCATTGCCCAGTTCTGTACAGCCTTCGTTCCCCATTACCAACAATAGTACTAACCTCTCTCAGGCCATGTCCTTGCCTGATTTGATGGAGATGTCACCTGACACCAAGTTACCAGGTGCACCTGTATTGGGGAAGGTGCAAAAACCTGGTAGCTCAAAACCTACTAATCGGAAAAGAGAGAGACCTCCATCTCTCTCGCCCCCTTCCATAAGAAATATCAAAATTACGACGTCAAATAAATATGATGATTTGTCTGTTGATATTTCTGATCTGGAAGTCAATTTAAATAAATCAGAAATTCAAGTGGAGGTCCACCAACCTCCTCAACAATCAGATCAAAAAGACAAAAAGAAAATCATAAATGCTAAACCCAATCTATCAAGACCCTCTTTAATAAAACCACCTAAAAATAGTGTTAGATCAAAAACT
Source organism: Palaemon carinicauda (assembly GCF_036898095.1). Lineage (NCBI taxonomy): Eukaryota > Metazoa > Arthropoda > Malacostraca > Decapoda > Palaemonidae > Palaemon > Palaemon carinicauda. The sequence continues at coordinate 65,838,582 of NC_090730.1, read as the reverse complement.
GCTAATGGGAAGACTCCATCCAAGGGGTCTACCAAACTATAAACCATAGTTTTTTCCTCCATTTTGCCATGGAATTGTCAGGGTTTAAGGGCCAAATATGAAGAACTTAAGCTCCTTATTCATGAGCATTCCCCCATAATTATTTGTCTACAGGAGAGCAAACTTGATCATAATACCCCTTGTCCTCGCGAATATATTAGTTATAGGGCACCATATGATCACCAAGTGGGGAGCCATGGCGGAAGTCTTATATACGTTCGTCGAGATGTTCCCCAAGTTTCTCTGTCTATTCGTACACCTCTGCAGGCAGTGGTTGTACAGATTGACATAGGGCAAAAATATACAATTTGTTCTCTGTACTTACCTCCAAATGATAACATTTTGTATGATAACTTAGTGGAGGTGATTCAACAACTTACCGGCGTCAATGACCTTAGATGTCAGGATGCCTGAAAACTTTAAATCATTCATTCATTCATTCCCTCAACCTTTTCTTTTACTTGGAGATTTGAATGGTAGACATCCTTTGTGGGGTGATGTTTTAGCAAACACGAGGGGAAATATCATATCATCAATTGTGGAAAATGAAGATGTGGGACTCTTTAATACAGGAGAGCCCACACACTTTCATGTCCAGACAGGTACCTTGTCATGTATTGACCTATCAATCGTAAGCTCTAATTGCCTTCTCGACTTCGATTGGAGGACATTAGATAATTGGCATACTAGTGATCATGCACCAATCATTATAAACACCAACAATGGTCCACCTATACCGAGATCGCCACGATGGAATCTTGAGAAGGCGGACTGGGAAAAATTTTGTGAGCTAAGCGAAATTGAGGGGGACGCTGAACAGGTTGAAAATATCAATGATGCCATAGACTTACTGAATGGAACTCTCCATACAGCAGGAGTCAATTCAATTCCCAAAACAACAGGGTTATTCAAACGATGACCAGTCCCGTGGTGGTCTTCAGAACTAACTGCCCTCCACAGAGCCACAAGAAGATCTCTAACACGATTGCGTAGACTCCGAACCGATGAGAATTTAATTATGTACAAGAAATGTAGAGCACAGTTCCGTCGTGCCATGAAAGAAGCAAGGCGCCAGTCATGGATGTCTTTTGTTTCCTCCATTAACAGAAGAACACCACCATCTGCTGTGTGGAGGAAAGTAAAAAAGATAGCTGGCAAATTCACCCCCAACCCACCACCAGTGTTGAGGGTGAATGGTCAGTATGTAACTGAAGCAAATGATGTTAGCAATGCCCTGGCTAATCATTTTTCAAATGTATCCAGCAAGTGTGTAGGAGCCCCTGGTCACCAGTATAGGAGCGTTGAGGAAAAGAAAATTCTAAATTTTGCAACAAGAAGGGAAGAGTCGTATAATTCTCCTTTCACTGAAAGAGAATTTGATCCCGCACTTGCTCATTGCAATGATACAGCCCCTGGACCTGATGGAATTCCATATGCAATGATTAAACATGTACATTTTAATACAAAGCTATTTATTTTAAGCATTATTAATAGAATATGGCATGATCATAGTTACCCAAGTGTTTGGGAACTAGCCATTATTTTAGCCTTTTTAAAACCCAGTAAAGACAAGTTTTTAGCAGCAAACTATCGTCCTATTGCATTGACATCTTGTTTATGTAAAATCATGGAGAAGATGGTCAATGCAAGACTGATATGGTACCTTGAAAAGAAAGGTATTTTATCACCGATTCAATGTGGATTCAGAAAAATGCACTCAACGACTGATGTGTTGATACGACTTGAGTTTTCTATTTGTGAAGCCTTTGCTTCCAAATAGCACCATGTTACAGTATTTTTTGACCTTGAAAAGGCATATGATACTACATGGAGATATGGTATACTTAAAACCATTCATGAAATCGGATTGAGAGGAGAGCTGCCACTATTCAGTCATTTCTTTCACATAGAGTTTTTCAAGTGAGAGTTGGGGAAGCTCTATCAGAGAGTAAGTGCCAGGAAGAAGGAGTTCCTCAGGGTAGTGTGCTGAGTGTAACCCTTTTTGCACTAGCGATTAATGGGATATCCTCAGCCATTCCCCAGGATGTTCTCTCAACATTATTTGTGGATGATCTCTCCATTTCATTTGCTGGAGCCAGAATGGCAATGGTTGAGAGAAAAATCCAACTCTCTATCGATAAAATTATCCAGTGGGCTGACATGAATGGATTTAAGTTCTCGACAAGTAAAACTACCATTGTCCATTTTTGTCGTATCCGGGGAGTACATCCAGACCCGGATATATACATTAAAGGTCAACGGATACCATGTGCAAGTGAAGCTAAATTTTTAGGTTTGATATTTGATTGTAGGCTTACATGGGTTCCTCACTTAAAAGCGTTAAAAGCTAAATGTGTTGGAGCTCTGAATATCTTAAAAGTATTGTCCCATACATCATGGGGGCAGACCGCAATACTATTTTAAAATTATACAAGGCCTTGATTTTTTCCAAAATTAGTTATGGATGTGAAATATATTCTTCAGCTACCCCAAGCCGGTTAAAAATATTAGACTCGATACATCCTGCAGGTATTAGATTGTCTACAGGAGCTTTTAAAACCTCGCCTATCCCAAGTCTCCTTGTTGATGCTGGAGAGTTACCTCTAGACCTTTACCGAATGTTTTCCATTATTCGGTATTGGTTTAGATTGCAAAGACTCCCTAACTCTCTAGCCTTTCAGACTGCAAGCCTTGTAAGACACGCATCATACTTTGAGTTGCACCCAAAATCTCCTCAACCTTATGGCTTTCGGGTGAAACGATTATTAAATAGTCTGGATATAATTAGAAATAAGGTACTTCCATTCAAGGTATCATCAACGCCTCCATGGAAGTTACCAGTGATATCTTTTTGTAAATATTTTATTGGAGATAAGAAGAATATGTCAGATCTAGAAGCCAGGTCTCTTTTTAATGAACATGTTAAAGAACATAGAGGATCAACTTTTATCTATACTGATGGCTCCAAATCTGATGCTGGCGTTGGATTTGGAGTACATAGTAATGGTTTTAATTGTAGAGGTGCACTTCCTCTGACCGCTTCCATATTTACTACCGAACTGTATGGCATATTAACCGCTATTGAGAAAATAGCGTTGGAGAAGGAGGGTAATTTTACAATTTTTAGTGATGCAAGGAGTGTCCTTAAAGCTATAGAAGTTTTTAATTCTAATAACCCTCTAGTTTTAAAGATTTTAGAATGGCTTTTTATTATTGGACGGAGAGGTATAACAGTTCAATTTTGTTGGGTTCCAGCACATGTAGGTGTGTCTGGGAATGAAAAGGCAGATTCACTGGCTAAGAAGGCTGCATCCGAGTTGCTGCCAAAAAGGTATCCCATTCCCTGTAATGATTTATTACCTGACATCAAGAAATTGGTTTGCAATAAATGGCAACAGCAATGGGATAGCCAAGATGGGAATAAAATGCTAGAGGTAACAAATGTCATATCTCCTTGGAGGTATAATATGATGCCCCGAAAATGGGAGACGTCTCTTTGTCGTCTCCGTATTGGTCACACTCAGTTGACACACGAGTTTCTGCTGAAGGGCCAACACCAACCGTATTGTGACGACTGTTTAGTACCTCTAATAGTGAGGCATTTGTTGACCGAATGCCCCAATTATAACAACTTAAGAAATAGATATTTGTTTGAGGCTCGAGGTGAGGGTGGCAGGTTCATCCTTGCCAAGATTCTTGGAAATGATGTGTCCTACTATGCAAGTGGCATTTTTAGATTTATTTCAGAAGCAGGTCTTCTGAAAACTATTTAACTTTTATGACATTCAACTTTTATGATTTTAATTGTATACTCTTTTATTTTTATTTTTTTAAATTTTTTATTTTTGTATACATAAATTAAATGTTACCGGCGTCAATGACCTTTGATGTCAGGATGCCTGAAAACTTTAAATCAATCAATCAATCAATCTCCCTCCTCGCCTATTCTGGACTGCCATTGATTTTTGTCTTTTAACTTACTTTTTCTTATACTTGTATATATATGAAAACATTCTTAATGTTTATGTATATATATGTGTATAGAAGTGTGATAAGTTTCCTTTTCAGTGTTTGTGCTGTGTATGTGATACATATACGACAACGACACGTGTAGATTAGCAAGGCCAGCACAGTTCCGCTTCGTGGGGAACGACCTCTCCCTCTCTGGTCCATCGGTCTTCCCGTCGGCATATAACCGTTAACTCGGCTGCCGCAGGGGAATCGTCATTGCCTGGACCCTCTTCATTCAACTATTGTCTTTGCCTTTCCATTTTCCTACGGGAAACATGGATTTCTGAGCGAAGGGAATGTGTTCTCTCAAAGATTGACTATGGTCTGTCTCTTCTCGAGATCGTTCACCTTTACAACAACAGTGTACTATTGGGGAAGCTCCTTTCCCATGCACTGGTTAGGTTGCTCTTTCGATTGTTTGTCTCAATTATTTTTAGTGAAATTATAATTGTATTTTAACTTTTCAGATTTTCTCCGTGGGGAACACTTCCCTTCGGAGGATCAGTGGTTCTCACTAATAGTGATTATTTTTAGCTGATTTAAGTAATTGTAATTCTGTTTTTATTACAGTTACTCCGTTCCCCCCTTCTCCCGTGGATGTCGACTGGGGAAGGAAGGGCGCAATACTTAATTTTATGTAGTTTCCTCGAGGTTCCTCTTCGGAGTTCCTCCCTAGGGAATTTCTGTTGAATAATTAATTTTATTGTCGGCGCAATACTTATTTTTATATTGTTCACTCGGGGTTCTTCTTTGGAGTTCCTCCCTAGGGAATTTCTGTTAAATAATTAATTTTATTTTTTCCCAGTTAACTATGCAGTTTTTCTTCGTTCGACTAAGAGTGCCAACGAAGCAGAGTTGTTCTGTTCATGCCTGGGGAATCTGCTGTCACTGCCGTCCCTCAGAGGACGTCGTCATTGGCGTCATCCCTTCTCTAAGAAGTACTCCAGTGACAACATGACCAGCACTTCAGATCATCTTAGAACGTTAAAGGAGGTTCTCCTCCAGGGGTTGGACAACTTCCCTTCTGAGGGAAAGTTTCCTCCCCAGGTGTGAGGTTGTTTCTCCCTTGAGAGGGAGAACTTTCCACATCTTAATAAATTCATCGTCTCCGACTGCTCTTGCTGCCTTCGCCCAGACTTCTCTCCCCCCTTGCTGAGTTTCTCTTCCTTCAGGGGCGGAGCACGGTCTTGGCAAGTCTCTTCTACGAAGTGCTTACCTCTCTCGTTCATGAGAGAGGCCACTCATAGAGACTCCTCTTCGGAGGATCGCTACTGTTAATCGTCAGCTTGCTGATCCACCGGCTCTCAATGGGCGTCATCATGGGTGTCTTCTAGTCTTTTCTACGAAGTGTTCACCTCTCTCGTTCGCGAGAGAGGCCACTCATAGAGACTCCTCTTCGGAGGATCGCTACTGTTAAAGGTCAGCTTGCTGATCCACCGGCCCTCAATGGGCATCTTCTAGTCTCTTCTATGAATTATTCACCTCTCGTTCGCAAGAGAGGCCACTCATAGAGACTCCTCTTCGGAGGATCGCTACTGTTAAAGGTCAGCTTGCTGATCCACCGGCCCTCATGGGCGTAATCATGGGCATCTTTAAGTCTCTTCTACAAAGTGTTCTCCTCTCTCGTTCACGAGAGAGGCCACTCATAGAGACTCTTCTTCGGAGGATCGCTACTGTTAAAGGTCAGCTTGCTGATCCACCAGCCCTAATGGGCGTCATCATGGGCGCCTTCAAGTCTCTTCTACGAAGTGTTCACCTCTCTCGTTCGCGAGAGAGTTCACACATAGAGACACCTCTTTGAAGGATCACGCCAGCAGACCTACCAATGCAACCTTGCGCTGCAACGTAGTCCTTTGGACTTCGGTCCTGGACTCTTTAATGCAGACCTTTTTATGGCCCCCATCAGTGGAGGCTCGCCCTTCCAAAGGGCACATCGCAGTTGGGATGGCAAGTGATGTGTGTGGCAAGAAGTTTGTTGGAGGCAGTATGAGGAAGGGCAGTGAATGGTGGAATGAAGGAGCGAAGGTAAAAGTGGAAGAGAAAAAGAGGCCTTTTGAAGAATGGCTGCAGAGTAATAGTGTAGAGAAGTATGAAAGATATAGAGAGAAAAATGTGGAAGTAAAGCGCAAGGTAAGTGAGGCAAAGAGAGCAGTTGACCTGAGGTGGGGTCAGGGATTGGGTCATTCATATGAAGAGAATAAGTAGTAGTTTTGGAAAGAAGTGAATAGAGTAAGGAAGGCTGGTTCAAGAATTGAGGAGACAGTGAAAGATGGAAATGGAAGGTTGTTAAAAGGAGAGGAGGCAAGGAAAAGGTGCGTGGAGTATTTTGAAAGTTTACTGAATGTTGAGAATAATAGGGAGGCAGATATAATTGCTGTTGCAGGTGTTGAGGTACCGGTGATGGGAGATGAGAATGAGAGAGAGATTACAAGAGAGGAAGTGAGGAGAGCACTAGACGAAACGAGAGTAGGAAAAGCATCTGGTATGGATGGTGTGAGAGCCGAGATGTTGATGGAAGGGGGTGTGACTGTACTTGAATGGTTGGTGAAATTGTTTAATATGTGTTTTGTGTTGTCAATGGTACCAGTAGATTGGGTTTGTGCGTGTATTGTACCACTATACAAGGGTAAGGGAGATGTGCACGAGTGTTGTAATTCAAGGGGTATTAGTTTGTTGCGTAGTTGGAAAAGTGTATGGTAGAGTACTGATTAATAGGATTAAGGATAAAACAGAGAATGCAATCTTAGAAATACAGGGTGGTTTTAGAAGAAGTAGGGGTTGTATGAATCAGATTTTTACAGTTAGACCGATATGCGAGAAATATTTAGCAAAAGGTAAGGAGGTGTATGTTGCATTTATGGATCTGGAGAAAGCGTATGATAGAGTTGATAGGGAAGTGATGTGGAATGTGATGAGGTTATATGGAATTGGTGGAAGGTTGTTGCAAGCAGTGAAAAGTTTCTACAAAGGTAGTAAAGCATGTGTTAGGATAGGAAATGAAGTGAGCGATTGGTTTCCGGTGAGAGAGGGGCTGAGAGAGGGATGTGTGATGTCACCGTGGTTGTTTAACTTGTATTTTGATGGACCGACAACACCAGTGCTGAGTGAACGTTGCGTCACGGTGTTCATGCATTTCCAAAATCTGTACAGATCAGTCAGATTTGGTTTCACATCTATATTGAGTGGCATCATATCGATGAAATTACATATTTTCCCAAAAGGAGAAAATATGGACCCTGATGTGCTTTCAATGCCGGATCAGATTCATACCTGATTGTAACTACAATTGATAATTTAGCTACAAGTTAAGATACTGAACGTATTTGCATCTTATTGCTGCTATCTCAGTAACAGACGAATAAAGTAGACTAGAGTTTTAACTAATCTCTAGAAGGGCTCAACTTGAAATCAGAATACAGATTTCCAAGGGATAAAGGGTAATCTCTAAAATTTACTGTCCGTCCCTATGGAGATACAAACTTTGAATCCTTATAGTCGAAGTCGACACTTTCCCTGCAGGGGGCACGAAACCCTAAGCTAGTTCCAAGCTTAGTGGATATGACAAATAAAGGTAATGTCATATAAAAAGGTCTAGGAGACCATATAAGGAACTCATTCAAAGTAAAGGCACTTATACAAACCCACAGATATAGTACTATCAAGTAATTATCTGGTAAACTTCCATCAGGACGACATGGCTGACCCCAAAAAAACGGATTTTGAGCAAAGCAAAAAATCTATTTTTGGGTGATGTGGCCATGTCGTCCTGATGGATCCACCCTCCTTTCTAAAAAGGAGCATACATATATGTAACAAAATCCCCACCCAAAACTACTCTCTCTGCGGCTCTCCATGCTTAATTGCAACAAGGAATAGTTCGCCGGGGTGGTACAGGGAGGGGATCCACCGGGTAACCTTGATAATGGCTCCCCTTCAATTTCGCCACTCTTCCCCCTCAAAGCGAAAACTCTATTTGGGGTGAAGATTGCTATGTGTCGTATCAAGAAATACGTCCCCTGATATTATGCGATATCCTTAAGAGTTATATTAAGGATACTCGCACCAGGAGTTAGAATTCTGGAGACCTGTGGTCAGTTCTCTGGGAGTATCACTGTAGCCATATATCCCTTAGAAAGTTGCCTAAAGGAACCTTTCATTAGGACGATATGGCCATATCACCCAAAAATAGATTTTTTGCTTTGCTCAAAATCTGTTTGTTATTATTATTATTTTTTTTTTTTCTTTTTCACCCAGTTTCATCCGTTTCTCTCTTCGCATGATTAACTATCTATCTTGGGCCCCCTAAAGACCTTCTGTCTGGGGTAGTGTACAAGATGGAACTTCTGGCATGATCATTTCTGAAGTCTAGTGCACACCATAGACTTATTAGAGTTAGTTTCATCCATTCCTCCCAATACATGATTAACGTAACTTTTTGGGAGTTTTAAGGAGACCGTCCGCTATGTCCTGCATTTCTTTTCTATTTATTCAAAATACGCCCTTTCTATATATGTTTTAGACATATATAATGCCTTCATCATATAAAAATTTCAAGTAATCTGATCAGAAACTTTTTTTTTTATTTATTAGCAAAAATCAGTATTTTTCAAAACATTTGTAACATTTCTCTCCACTAATATGACACCAATTGTATTAAAAATCATGCCATCAAAAATTCTTTATAAACCAAATAATTTTCTGTGACAAATTTTTAATTTTCCTTTTGCTTTTTTTTAATTAATATTTTCTTAATTTTTTTTCGTCTAGAAGTAAATTTATCGTGAAAAAATAGAAAAAAGTAAAATTAAAATTTTCTAAAAAAAATTTTGGGATTTTCATCCCTCTTTTCAATGATGTCTTTCTCCCTAAAATTGAACAATAAATAACCGAGAAAAATGTACTGAAGTGTGAACAAGTATGTTTTTGAGTTTTTAGCTATAATTTTTTTTTTTTTTTTTTTTTTTTTTAGGAAAATCAAAATAACATTATTATGATAACCTTATTTTGTACTTTTATTGTTTATTCCTATGTGAAGGCTCCCTAAACGAGGTATTTAAACCCTAAGTTTACTAATACACTTGGTATGAGGGTGTCATGAGTTGCCAGTGGCTCTCATTGTTACCAGAGTTTTAGTATACGTCTTTAGAATCTGGCTGGTCCTCTCGTAGATCGTAGTTTGTGTTCGCCTACCCTCTACCAATGCCTTCCATTTCTGCCAGACGTACGAGATTTCGAAACATAAGTGGAAAAAATTACTGACAATGCAGTAAGGATAACGTCATCATTTAAAGACCGCTTTATGTTCATTACTGTATTTGTAAAAATAATTGGCTGAAACTTCTGGAAAGCATGTACGACATGTTTCTGCATACTGTACATAGAAACAATAAAACTATTTTCAAATTTTTAAAGTTATTCTGTCAAACACCATAGCGGATGGTCTCCTTAATGTAGTCCCCGGGCCTGAAAGTACAGGATACAGCCAGCCAGAAGTTCATTTCACTAAAACATGCATAAATTTTATCCGTTCAGATAACCATACCTTTTTCCTCCCTTCGCATGATTAAAGTGCCCGTAGCTGCCGGTCTATAATAATCCCTTCCGACTGCTTGCGGCTGTCGTACCCACCGTGGTTCAGATATGAGTCTCCGGAAACATAGTTCTTCGGGTTTTAGACTCTCTCCCTACGAGTTAGAGAGTTCATCATTATGCGATCTCCGTCTACCCATCAGACACTCGAGGCATAAGGTCTCGTGAAAAATAACCCTTCAAGGTTATTACTTTTATTCGCTTGCATGGAGGGTTGTGTAGGGGGAGCAAACCCCTACAGTATTGCCATCAAGGCCTGATAGATCTGAAAGCTGCACGTACGTTTCGTGGGCGAACGAACATGTTATAGTTGATGATCTTTTCCTATTGAGCATTGATATTGCTCCTACTCGCACACACATTATTCCCGCAAGTGACTCTACAAGCTCTGTGATGGTGCTCGTACATAGAAACGTGTTCACATTACTCGGGCTTGTTTTAGAGCACTTGCCCTTCGGCAGAGAAGTAACGATTGCAAATAACCGCATTCGGGCAAGTGAACTATAATTGTCGACAAAGCAGTTTGGCGCGTGTGAGGGTGGCGTGGCCAGTCCTACTCCGCTAACTAGCATTGGGTAGTTACACCTCATTAAAACTCTTAAAAGTTTTACGGCTAGTTTCACCTGTATACGAAATATATCTGTAGTATAGAGTGTCGGGTTTGTATGGTTAGGAAAAATACAAATTATTTCCAAATTCGTCATTTTTATAGTTTAAAGAAGTATCAACTAGAGCTTTAACCAAGCCTGGAGATTTCACTGTGGTGTCCTGGCAACCCACTGTGTTAAAAATATAGTGCATCTAGTTTCATGGTGGTAGGTTGCCATGTAGACTTGTTGGCTACAGCTTTTATTTTCAGGTCAATCTGGCTTCAGTTTTTTGTTAGAACTTGCAGAAACATGAGAGTAATTAGAATTATACAAAACATTATGAACACCTGTCAAAACTACTTAAGCATGTAATCTTGTTGAGTATTATATAAAATAATTTCTAGGGTTTGGTATTTCATTTCCATTTTTTTTTCAGTCACGGATTCAGGTCACGATGTCCATAGTACTTGGATAAAGAGAGCAGGACTGGTGGATTCACGTACTTCAGTCACTGATGTGAAATTCGCTCCTAAACTTCAAGGGCTTCAATTGGCTACTTGCTCTGCAGATGGTTATGTAAGTGTTTTACTCCACAAGATACTTCTGTATTTATTTTAGTTCGATTTCTCAAGAATTAGAGGACTTTTATATAGGTCATTGGGTGTAGCTGTATTAGTGAAAGGGTAATCAGAGAAGTATATTGTTACTTTACAATGTACTTCTTTTCTATAGTTAAAATCATCTGCCCTTGCAGTAAGATGTGAGTACTCATTTTGAAATATAATGTTAATCATTTTCATTGATTCAGATTCCAAACACCTGCCTTTTCTCTGAAACTCTTGCCAAAATTACCTGAATTTTGTGCAGGTGGAACAGAGGCTTACTGAACAGGTGTAGGTGGGTGCACTGCTTTCTCTTCTTGAGACAAAGACTAGAGACATCAACTTGTCTGGAAGAAAACCAAACTCCTTAACACCTTAAAAATGTACAAGTGTTTGACTTATTGAAAAAAGGCACTGCCACGGTATTCAGCACGATAGTTATAAAGTTTTTTAACTTTAAATGGATACGTTGGTATCAAAATTTAAAACCCAACTTTTTCCACAAAGATGACAACTTTTTAAAGTGAAATGTTTAGAAGTGACTTACGTTCTGGGACTCCTAACTGTATGGGTAAGTGCTGGCGTTTCGTTTTACATGAAGGTGTTTTTTCATTACAGAATATTTCAAATCGTTACAACAAAGAAGCTCCATCAACTGCTATGCCACAACAATCTATTGAAACTGATTGGTTGGCAAAGATCTCGCATTTTAGTAAATTTGTATTTCTTTTTTGTATCCATAATTTTACCAATGATTTTATCAAGTGGAAATATGTGTTTTGATGATTATGCCCCCAAAATATCCCAGCAAATAACATGATTATATATGTATATAAGATGAAAATGAAGGAAAACATGTACTATGTTAGGAGTTGAGCCCTGCTGCCGAGTGGTTTTGCTAAATCATATGCTCTTGATCACATTGGGGATTCTGTGAATGTCTGCGTTCAATTTGGTACACTTTAGATACAGGATAATGGTAATTACCATTTTACGTTATCCTGCTTGTTCTCTATGCTTGATGAAAAAACAAACGCTATCTTTTAGGGTAGCCTATAAAGATTATATTTCCTGCTGATCTCAGAAACTTTACCAAATACTAATGCTTTCGATAAAGTAAAAAGTTAATTGGAGTCATTTTGTGTTTTAGGTGTATCCTGTTTATGAAGTTTTGATTGTAGGCATAATCCTATAATTTTAGAACAGTTTTGTAATAGTTTTTCTTATTATTTTAGTTATGGTTTTTTTTTGTTATTAACATGGTTATTGATGACCTTTGGCTAAGATCAGATCAGCTGACGTCTAGCTGCCGGTCTCAAGATTAGGCGCATACAATACAGTAACAAAGTATTGTTTATACCATTTCTTAACTTATTCAAAACATCTATACAGTTGATATTACATAAGCACCAATGTGTTATAACCTATCATATTTTTTGTTTTTGTTTAGTAGATGTACATTTAAAACTCTCTCTCTCTCTCTCTCTCTCTCTCTCTCTCTCTCTCTCTCTCTCTCTCTCTCTCACTAACAAATGAAATCTTTGTTGATTCACAAAGTTTGTTATATTGAAAATCAATCATGATTCAATTTTCCTTACTTTCTCCAATCTCGCACCATCTCTGTTACATCGAACGTTATAGCGGCAACTTAATTGTTCGATAACTTTAAAAATTGGCCTAGTACTTGCTTCTTCTCTTACTTTTTTTACAGATGGTTTCTTAATTGAAGTGGGTACAAGTTGACTTATAACTAAAGTCAGGAAAAGTATTTTGGATATGGAATGGACAATCATCTTTAGTAACAGTTTAGAATTATCGTAAATTATCATTCTGTCATTAGAGGCAGTTTGTTATCGTTGATTAAACACAAAAAGAAAAAAATAGTTTTCCTGCTTTGCTACGTATGTAGGAATTTATATAGATATGGTAAATAATATTTGTAATAACATATTTACTAAAAGCTTTTAATATCATTATTTATCATTTTTCAATATTTAACTTAGCCGGTGATTATATAGCTGCAACTCTGTTGCCCGACAGACAACTCTACGGTAAAAACTCGCCAGCGATCGCTACACAGGTTGCGGGTGTGCCCAACAGCGCCATCTGTCATCCAGATACCCAGTACTCAATGTAAACAAAGACTCAATTTTCTCTCTGTCGAGCTATCGACAAGACGTACTTACTCGCTGTTGCTAAACTGGAGTTTTTTCACAACTAATTGGTGAAGTACTTTATTCTAGTTTTGAGCTTTCGCTATGCAGGTGTTTTATCTTCATCTTAAATCTTGAACTCGTTTTGGATAGATTTAATTATGGTGACAAAGAGAGTATGGACTTTCTTTCACTTTTAAATGGCCGACCCTTCCCTTAGACGGAAGTGTGTTTAGGCTTTTAGTAATTATCTTATCACGTTATAGATTTTCCTCTATATATTTTATATCTCTCCGCCTTTATTAGGCCTCTTCGATTAACTTTCCATTTATTATAAACATATAAAAATAAATTTTAATGTTTTGTTTATATAGACCTTTCCTGAGAGTAGGCGGTCCTAACTTGGAAACCGAAGTTAATCAACGTTGAGCCCTTTATATCGTAATTAGCTTTTAAAGAGCTAAGGATTTAAAACTTTTTAAATGTAATATTTTATGAAAGAATTTCTTTGATAGTCTTCGTACTGTTTTCAAAGATGAACTAACGTTTAGTTTATTTATGCTACGCAGTTGTTGACGTTCAGGACGTTCAACATGCGCTCTATCGTTACGATAGAGAGAGAGTGTATCACGGTTTCACTTTGCAGTAAGAGTAAATCGATTCTGACGTTTTGTTCATTCTTTCTTAGCTTAAATGTTTTAAATTCTATTTTAAAGGAACTTTTTATTTGAAAAACCTTTCAGTTTTTTTCCTTTAGTCAAATAACATGTTTTTTTGACGAAATATAATTGGGCTCTTCTCTTAGGTGCGAAATCAAGAGAGAAAGAGAGAGAGAGATAGAGACGGAGGGAGAGAGAGGAGAGAAAACGTTCCGTTCAAGCGGGTAACGTTGTTCTCGAGTTACTCTCGTCCCTAGTCGCTGTACGGGGAGGAAGGATAAAACGTTTTTAGTTTTTTATTCTCGTCCCCAGGCTATGTGCGGTGAGAGATTGAAAACGTAGTTATATGAACTAGTGTTTAGTCTCTTTCCCAGCCACTGATTTTTTTATCTTAAAATATGTTTTCTGTTTTTTGCTGGTATTAATGAGCTTGCATTATACGACTGATTTCGCAATTACTACCTTTTAATGAAGGGTAGAATTGCGTTTTTCAGGTAGAAATCAGTAAAAGTTTCGATTTCAGTGAAATAAGTGCAAAACAGAAAATCGAAGTGATAAAGTGATATGCGCAAAGTGTTACAGTGTTGCGTCCGAGGGTTCGTCTGTTCGTGCCTGTCGTTCACCTAGTCCGGGACCTCTTGCATGCTCCCAAGCCCAGGGGAGAAGTAATGTCAAACGACTTATGGGTTCGAGAGGCCTTGATCAACGAACAGACGTTTTCCCTCTATGGTATCGGGTGTATCTTACCAAGATCTCCCCTACCATAAGACGAGAGAGACGTTGTTTCTCCTCGTCATCCGAAGGCTTTTCGCATAAGAAACCTGTCACAAGGTTTCGAAGCCCTTAAGCGAAAGTCAGTCCTTTCAGGACAGGTCCAGCGTCCTGGTTACAACCATTAGGACAGCTCTGACCCTATGCAGTCATCGGATAACTGCTCGCTTCCTAACAAAAGCGTAACACAGACTCCGAGAGTCTTTTTTTGTTGGCAAAGTGTTGCGGTCACAGACGTTACCCTCGTCTCTTACCACAACCATTTCCGTTGATCCTTAATGGGTTGTATGGCAAGACATGCAGTATATGCTTGCCTCCCTTATGGAAGACTATTCTGCCGATTAGTCCGTTGAGTCTAGCCGTTTATCTCATCGATATCCTGGCTTTCAGCCAACCTAACGTTCCTTTGTGCTTACTGTTGACGTTGGCGTAGCTTAGTCACGTCAGTCAGGTTGTTTAGAACCACACTCGATGCGGTCTCGTGTGGTTTTTCAGCCGCATTTGGACGTTAGGCCACTTGCTGATGCTCCTGTGACGTTCAAGACGTTCACTAACAATCGGAGTTGACTTGTTTTGACGCTGTGCGTCAACCTCCGCATTCTAGAGTTGTTTTGACTGCTCAGTCTAGGCAGTCAAAGCAGTCTCGAGTGGACGCTGTGCGTCCTCACGCACCTGTTGTGGTTGACAGTTCAGTTGTTGACAGTTCACAGACTGTCAAGCAGTTACATGACGTTGCGTTCTGGTCCGCTACTAATACACCAGTGAGTGTGGACTCTGCTTGTAAAGCATTGCCACCACGGTAGGTCTCTCCCTTGCTTGAGACTCAGCTTTTATCGGACAAGGTTCCTGTAGATGAGGAAGTTGCTGTTCCCCCTCCTACTAATATTCCCTTGAGGACTCTGTCAGATGGAGAGGAGCCTAAAGCTGCTTAGCCTCCTATGGACTTTAATTAAATCATGATGATTTTTTTTTAAGGATCTTTGTCCGGATCTTTTTGTAACTGCTGCTCCTCGTTCGCCTAAACGTCAGAGCTTACACTAGGCCTAGCTACTTCGAAGCCGTTGTTTTTAAGCTAGTGCTCTCTCGCTCTCCTAGAGAGCTTTACGTTGGCTAGGCGACTGGTTTTTCACCAGGAGGAGTTTGGGGGATACAGCCTTTGCTTTCCCTTCTTTTCAACTGGTTTATAGAGCGAGAGTCTGATATGACACGAGAGAAGTTCTCGGCTTGGGAGTTCATGCCTCTGCCCAGATAGACTTCTCAATTCTCGTAGACTCTCCCTGGCGCCTGGCCAGGAGACTCTCCAAGTTGTTTACAGGTCAACTTCACAGCTGTTTTCGAGCCTTTGAAGTTTTGCTGTACAATTATGTCATGCATAACAAGGCTTTCAGGGATGGTAAGCGGTACCGCCTCAGTCGCTAACCCCGTCTGTTGCCACACCTGCTCCCTTAGACCCTAAATAGGCTTTGCTGCAAGACATGCAGTCCAAGCTTGCGTCCTTGATAGAGGACTTTAATGCGGAGAAGGTTGCTACCGAACCTTCTGGCCAACAACCTTCCAACCGGTCGGTTGTGCGCCCTGTTGACGCTGAGGTAACCTACTCGCGTCTGCCAGTTGAGGTGGTTCCTCCACCGATGCGACCCAGTGTGGGTTGCCAGCCGCACGTTGATGTTAAGCGACGCTCGGAGGTGGTTGTTGACGTTCAGGACGTTCAACAACCAGCAGAGGTGACTTGTTTTGACGCAGTGCGTCAACCTCAGCAACCCGGTAGGGTGTTGACTGCACAACCCAGACGGTCTAGACAGTCTCGGGTTGACGCTGTGCTTCCTCGCGCACCCATGGTTGTTGACAGTTCACAGACTGTGCAGCAGTTCCATGATGTTGCGTCCGGCTCCGTCACGCATCCACCAGTGCGACCGGACTCAGCGAGCCAGACGTTGCCCACTCCGTTGCCGTTTCCTCATCAGTTTTCGGATGAGGAACCCTCTGATGAGGACGTTGCTGAACAACAAGACGATCAGCCCCCAGAATAGATCAAGCCCTGCTATCCATCCAGAAGATGCTGAAGAAGGAACGCTGGTCAGTCAGGCTGTGGATGAGTCTGGTAGGGACGCTGTCATCCGTGGAACAATTTGTGTCACTAGGAAGACTACACCTCCGTCCTCTTCAATACCATCTAGCTTTTCACTGGAAAAAGGACAAGACGCTAGAAGCGGTCTCGATCCCGGTTTCCGAAAAGATAAAGTCTTGTCTGACTTGGTGGAAGGACAATATCAACCTAAGAGAGGGTCTTCCCCTGGCTGTTCAGACTCCCAACCACGTTCTCTTCTCGGACGCATCGGACGTGGGCTGGGGCGCGACACTAGACGGTCGGGAATGCTCAGGACTGTGGAACTCGAGTCAGAGGAGCATGCATATCAACTGCAAGGAGCTGTTGGCAGTACATCTGGCCTTGAAAAGCTTCAAGTCTCTCCTTCGAGGCAAAGTGGTGGAAGTTAACTCGGACATCACCACGGCCTTGGCGTACATCTCCAAACAAAGGGGTACCCACTCACTGACGTTGTACGAGATCGCAAGGGACCTGCTCATCTGGTCAAAAGGTCAAGACATCTCCCTAGTAACGAGGTTCATCCAAGGCGACTTGAACGTCATAGCAGATTGTCTCAGTCGGAAAGGGCAAGTAATTCCAACCGAATGGACCCTCCACAAGGATGTGTGCAAGAGACTTTGGGCCACTTGGGGTAAAACCATCCATAGATCTCTTTGCAACCTCGCTGACCAAGAGGCTTCCAATCTATTGCTCTCCAGTCCCGGACCCAGCAGCAATACATATAGATGCTTTCCTCCTAGATTGGTCACATCTGGATCTCTACGCATTCCCACCGTTCAAGATTGTCAACAAGGTACTGCAGAAGTTCGCCTCTCACGAAGGGACAAGGTTGACGTTAGTTGCTTCCCTCTGGCCCGCGAGAGAATGGTTCACCGAGATACTTCGATGGTTAGTAGACGTTCCCAGTAGTCTTCCTCTAAGGGTAGACCTTCTACGTCAGCCACACGTAAAGAAGGTACTCCAAAGCCTCCACGCTCTTCGTCTGACTGCCTTCAGACTATCGAAAGACTCTCGAGAGCTAGAGGCTTTTAGAAGGAAGCAGCCAGTGCGATTGCTAGAGCAAGGAGAGCTTCTTCCATTAGAGTCTACCAATCGAAGTGGGAAGTCTTCCGAGACTGGTGCAAGTCAGTTTCTGTATCCTCGACCAGTACCTCTGTAGCTCAAATAGCTGTTTTTCTCTTATACCTGAGAAAAGGACGATCCCTTTCAGCTCCCACTATCAAGGGCTACAGAAGCATGTTGGCATCGGTCTTCCGGCATAGAGGCTTAGATCCTTCCAAACATAAAGATCTGCAAGACCTCCTTAAGTCTTTTGAGACCACCAAGGAGCGTCGTTTGGCTACCCCTGGATGGAATTTATACGTGGTACTAAGATTCTTCATGTCAGATAGGTTGGAGCCGTTACAATCAGCCTCCCTGAAAGATCTCGCTCTTAAGACTCTTTTCCTGGTATGCTTAGCCTCGGCTAAAAGAGTCAGTGAGATTCATGCCTTCAGCAAGAACATAGGATTTTCGTCAGAAAAAGCCACTTGTTCGCTACAACTTGGTTTTCTAGCCAAAAATGAGCTACCTTCTCGGCCTTGGCCTAAATCTTTTGATATCCCCAGCTTATCGGAGATCGTAGGCAATGAACTAGAAAGAGTCTTATGCCTTGTTAGAGCTCTTAAGTTCTATTTAAAGCGTACTAAACCTTTACAAGGCCAATCTGAAGCTTTATGGTGTTCAGTTAAGAAACCATCCTTGCCTTTGTCAAAGAATGCTTGGTCAGACTTTATCAGATTGTTTATACGAGAAGCTCATTCACATCTGAGTGAGGAAGACCGAACTTTGCTTAAGGTGAAGACGCACGAAGTTAGAGCTGTAACAACTTCCGTGGCCTTTAAGCAAAATATATCTCTGCAAAGTATAATGGACGCAACCTATTGGAGAAGCAAGTCAGTGTTCGCGTCATTTTACTTGAAAGATGTCCAGTCTCTTTACAAGAACTGCTACACACTGGGACCATTCGTAGCAGCGAGTGCAGTAGTGGGTGAGGGCTCAACCACTACAATTCCCTAATTCCATACCCTTTTAATCTTTCTCTTGAAATTTTTTATTGTTGTTTTTTGGGTTGTCCGGAAGGCTAAGAAGCCTTTCGCATCCTGGTTGATTTGGCGGGTGGTCAAAGTCATTTCTTGAGAGCGCCTAGATTAGGGGTTTTGATGAGGTCCTGTTGTATGGGTTGCAACCCTTGATACTTCAGATCCTAGGGGTCGATCAGCATCCTAAGAGGATCGCGAGGCTCCGTAAGGAAGACGTACGTAAAAGGCAGAGTAATTGTTCAAGTCGACTTCCTTACCAGGTACCTATTTATTTTGTTTTTGTTATTTTGATAACTTCTAAAATGAAATAAAAACTCTTGGCTCATAAAAGTGTAAACATATATTTCTGGTCTCTACCTACCCCCCTGGGTGTGAATCAGCTATATAATCACCGGCTAAGTTAAATATTGAAAAATGTTATTTTGATAATAAAATAAATTTTTGAATATACTTACCCGGTGATTATAAATTAAAGGACCCTCCCTTCCTCCCCAATAGAGACGCAGTGGGACGAGGAGAAAATTGAGTCTTTGTTTACATTGAGTACTGGGTATCTGGACGACAGATGGCGCTGTTGGGCACACCCGCAACCTGTGTAGCGATCGCTGGCGAGTTTTTACCGTAGAGTTGTCTGTCGGGCAACAGAGTTGCAGCTATATAATCACCGGGTAAGTATATTAAAAAATTTATTTTATTATCAAAATAACATTTTAATCATGCGTGTTTAATGCCTTCGTTTGTTTATTATGATCGAAGATGGAGCGTACAGTAAACGAATGGAAGGTTTCCATTTCAGGCGGCGTCATAAAGAAAAACATTACAGTATATGAATGGCATTCATTTCATTTATTTGGAAGTTCTAAGAAAAATTAAGGAGAACATTGGTAATAGCAAAATCAACATGTAATCAATACTTGGTAAGATTGCTGTCGATGCAAAACTAACCTATACACAGATGTGTAAATGCGTCTGTTTCTTCGTTATGATCAGTGATAAACGTAAACAAATCATTGGTTGTCGTTTTTATTGTGCTTTTAGGCGTGTTTAGGAAACACATGATATAGAATCGCCTTTATTTTGATAATTCTGGATTTTCAATGATACAACAAAAACTAGTCTATAGAGTGATGGTTTTGCTATTCACCAGTTGTCTTATACAATAGATATGACATACATTAAAATTTGTCTGTATTTTGGGTCGTGTTATAACGGGAAATATACGGTGTTTACACCCATCCTGGTTTTGATTTTAACCTTTTTTCAAGTTATTAGAACTTTAAAGTATATTAAATGTTTGGTTTATTTACAAGAACAATTTGATATTATAAAAAAATGCAGTATAGTACATAGAAAGTATTGGAAATGGGAAGTAAACACGTTTGAATAGGCAAGTTGCTGGTTGCCATGGCCCCAATGGAATTCTTTCTGTTAGTTGTGTTTCGAAATATGCGATTTTACATTAATACGATGTCATTGATCGACCAAATTCTCGCATAATTCGGGACCCTACTGTATGTCGCATAGGAATACATGACAAATTTTCAATGTTATGTGCATCTTTCCTAGCAATACAAACCTGAGTCTTTTAATTCAACTTCCCTACTCACCACCACCTTTCTGTCCTGTACCGAAGGGCCAAAGTGAATGCTCTCTGACTGGAGAGGGGTGGGAATCCTCACTGCGCACTCTCACCAGTTGTATAACCGCTTATCTAATTTTAACGACCGATTCCAACTCATACCAGAGTAATCTCCTAATTAAAGGACTCTGGTTTGTATGGCTAGGAAAAATACACATTACCTTAAAAATTTGTCATACTGTATTTTTAGAAACACTATAATTACTCTTTAGAAATTTCAGTACAATGCAGCTGTTATGAAGCTACAGTAATGGAAATTGCACTGCTCTAAGATTGATGGAGAAAGTCACTAAACTGATATAGAAAACATTAGGAAATTCTATTAAAACAAAAATGTTATAATGGAAGATTTTTCACATTTGTCCCTTTCTACTGAATCAGACATGGGAAAGATAATTTCTTTGATATAATTAGCCAATTACCACTACTAATTAAATTTGTTGTAATCCACCTTTGGCAAAAGAATACATTTACTAAAGCAAAGGAAAACAACGTTATCATTGCTGTAATTATATGCATCAAAAATCGAAAATTGTTTTATGAAATAAACTTTCAAGTTTCATTCTCTTCTTTGTGCAAATTAAAGAAGACAATGGTAAACTCCAGACTCACTTAGTGTATCCAGAGTTGTAATATCCTTATACCCATTTTGGGTCCAAACATTACAATGTCAGGCTAGATTAGATATCCAACCTGGAAGGTTATACGTAAAAAGAATTTTTTTTGCAAGACATATAACTGTGGCCATTATCTTCATAACACAAAATGGGGAAAAGTGGATTCAACCCATTGCTTGTAAGTTTCAAGTTATTTGATGGATAGGAGTACTACACATTCCAGATATTCAAGAAATTACTAGGTAATGATGATGATTAGCAAAACTAAGATCTATAGAGTACTGTACAATGAAGTCTCCTATTCATGAATGTTGTAAGGGAAGACCCACTGATTGAAGAAGCCTTTTAAGAAAGGATATTGTACTACCTTTCTACAATTTTTTTTTTTAATTTCTCTTTTCCTTGTTATTTATATCATGATCATATAGTGATTGTGTTTTTATTTTGAAAAATTATTTATCATCAATAGCACTGTATGATTAACAATGGATCTTCATGTTTCTGAAACATTCCCTTTTTTCAATATTAAACTTACCCGATAATCATGTAGCTGTCAACTCCGTTGCCCGACAGAATTCTACGGAAGGGATACGCCAGCGATCGCTATACAAGAGGGGGGTGTACTCACAAGCGCCACCTGTGGCCAGGTACTGCAGTACTTCTTGTTGACACCACTTCAATTTTTCCTCTGTCGTGCTTCCGGCAAGACGTTCATGGATACGCTTATAATTTTGGAGTCTTGTTCACGGTTTTTGGTGAAGTATTGCTCTAAGATTTCAGCTTTCGCTATTCAGTACCGAAGTTAATTAACATTGAGCCCGTCATTTCGGTTTTACCTGTTAACATATTATGCTATTTTAATGTTTTTGAAAGAATTTCTTTGATAGTCTCGTACTGTTTTCAAAGTTGAACTAACGTTTTGTTTTGTCTCTGCAGTTGTTGACGTTCAGAACGTTCAACTTGCGCTCTATCGTTACGATAGAGAGAGAATTTTCACGGTGTCACGTTGCAGTAAGAGTAACCGTGTCTAGCGTTTTGTTCATTCTTTCTTAACTTAATGGTTTTAATTCTAATAAAGGAACTTTTCATTTTGGGAAATATTTTCCTTTAACAATAATATGTTTTAACGATATATATGATTGGGCTCTTCTCTCAGGTTCTAAGTCAAGAGAGAGAGAGAGAGAGATAGAGACGGAGGGAGAAAGAGGAGGATAAACGTTTCGTTCAAGCGAGTAACGTTGTTATCGTTTTTGCTCTTCTCCCTAGTCTCTTTAGGGGAAGAAAGTAAACGTTTCTAGAGTTTTTTCTTGTTCTCAAGCTTTATGCGGTGAGAGATTTTAAACGTAGTTTATTTGATCTAGTGTTTAGTCTCTTTCCAGCCACTGAATTATTTATCTTTCATTAGATTTTTCTGTTACATTGTAATTCTGTTTTCGCAATTACTAACTTTTGAGAAAGGATAGAATTGCGTGTTTCAGGTACAAACCACTTAAAGTTTCGAGTTCAGTGAAATAAGTGCAAACAGAAAATCAAAAGTGATAAGTGATTAGCGCAAAGTGTGTCAGTGTTGTGCGTGAGGGTACTTCTGTGCGTGCCAGTCGTCCTCCCAGTCCGGGACCTCTTGCAAGCTCCCAAGCCCAGGGGAGAAGCAATGTCGAAGGGCAAAAGGGTTCGGCAGGCCTTGATCGGCGCACAGAAGTATCCTCGGTGGTTGCGGGCGTGTCTTACAGAGACCGTCACTCCCACCCGCAGACGATTGAGCCCTTATTTTGCTCGTCTGCAGAAGAAATTTCGGGGAGAAAACGCTGGTCTCAGGCAAGACCTCTTAAACGTAAAGTCCAGACCTATGCCAGACGTACGAAGTTAGTGTTCAACAACCCGGATGCAGTCATTGGGTTAGCTCTGACTCTCCTCAGTCATCAGGTGACTGCACACCTCCTAAGAGAGGTAAGGCTTTGCCTCAACAGACCTTATCGTCTGTTGATCCCAAGACGACTTTGCTGCAGTCCATGCAGTCGCAGCTTGCGGTCTTAATGCGTGAGTTTCAGGCTGAGAAGGTTACACCTCCTCCTGCGAACGCTCCGCCTCTCCGCAGTCCAGTCTGCCAGGCGTACGAAGTTGAGGTTCCTCAGGCTACCTTACCGCGTTCTGAGTTGCCAGTTACCAGCGGTGTGCAGCAACCTCCGCCTCCTCCTGCGAGAGCTCCGCCTCACCGCAGTCCAGTCTGCCAGGCGTACGAAGTTGAGGTTCCTCAGGCTACCTTACCGCGTTCTGAGTTGCCAGTTACCAGCGTTGTGCAGCAACCTTAACCTTCCTTAAGGCAACCTCAGCAATGGGAGCAGGAGTCTTATGCCTTACTTCCTCCGCTTCCGCTTGCGGTTCCACCAGCGAGGCAACAATCTCTTGAGGTACGACAACCTCTTCCATCAATGAGGCAGCCACCTCAGCACTCGCTGCAGCGACCTAAACCCTCAAGGCAAGAGTCTCAACTCCTTAGGCTAGCACCTCAGGAACCTCAACTCGCGAGACAAGAACTGCGTTCTGCGCAGCCGCTACCTCAACTCTCGCAGCTCACACCTCAGGAACCTTAACTCGTTCCTCAGGAACCTGCTACTGCGCATCCGCAACCCTTACAGCAAGCACAACTCTTGAGGCAGCAACCTCATGCTTGAGTCAGCCACCTCAACGCATGCATCTGCCATTTTTTCCTCAACTTGAGCTTCTCCCCATTCAACTTGGGAATAACAATGACAATAATAACACCTCATTACTTTCATAACTTGCATTTGTAATCATATACATGTATGCCTACACAAACATTATGATAATGGAGGTTATTTGTATTACTTATATAAAAATATATATGTATTCCTTGCAATATATTTTTAACAAATCGCAAAATATGGCAAAAATATCTTCTAAACAAATGAATCATGAGTTATGAATGTAAGGTAATATTATGTTATTAAACCCCATGCAAGCATGCATGAAGTATGCAGTGTTGCCAACAGGGCGAGTTTCCCTTTCCTGAGGTGAAGTAGATTATAGTACATTTAGTGTAGCTTAATTCTACGATTATCATGCCGGCTATCAAATTCATCAACAAAACAGTCTAAATCAATTCCCTCGGCACGTGCACTTTCAATGGACGGTAATGCGATATTACTCACTCTAGCACTGGTCATGGAATTTCTGGGAAATGTTACACGCCATGCAACACGCTCTGCTTACCTTACAGCATGCTCTACATACAGCATGCTCTGCATACAGCATGCTCTGCATACAACATGCTCTGCATACCTTACCACATGCTTCTCAGTCACTCATCTTTGGTTGTTGCCAACTCACTAGACTGTCAAGCAGTTTCATAACGTTGCCTTCTAGTCTGCTGCTTTTGCACCAGTGAAACCCTCACTGGGAGAACTTAGCTTTTCTCGGATATGGTCCCTGTAGATGAGAAAGTGCTTTTCTCCCTCCTTCTGATATTCCCTTGAGGACTCTGTCATTTGGAGAGGAGCCTTTAGCTGCGTAGCCTCCTATGGTCTTTTATTTAAGCATAACATGCTCCCAGGGAAGGTAATGGTTCCACTTCAGTCGCTAACCCCGTCTGTTACCACACCTGCTCCCATAGACCTTGAGCTGTGTTGCAAGACATGCAGTCCAAGCTTAGTCCTTGTTAGAGGATTTTTTTGTTTACGGAGTCAGTGTGTCACTGGGAAGACGTTCAACAACCAGCAGAAGTGACTTGTTGTGACGCAGTGCGGCAACCTCAGCAACCCGATAAGGAGTTGTCTGTACGACCCAGACAGTCTAGACAGCTTCGGGTTGTCACTGTACTTCCTCGCTTCCCCATGGTTGACAGTTCACAGACTGTGCAGCAGTACCATGATCTTGTGTCCGGCTCCGTCAGACGACTGGCTTTTAAGAGCTCCCACAAGTCGTCGCTGTCTGGAGATTCTCAGATGGACTATGGATCTGACCAAGGAACTGGGCCTCCTGGTCAATTTTGAGGAGTCTCAGCTCGTCCCATCCCAGACCATTGTCTCCCTGGGTATGGATCTTCAGAGTCGAGCTTTTCGGGCTTTTCCGTCGGCCCCAAGGATCTTCCAAGCCCTAGAATGCATCCAGAGCATGCTGAGAAGGAACCGATGCTCAGTCAGGTAGTGGATGAGTCTAACAGGGACACTTTCATCGCTGGCCCTGTTCATCGTGTTGGGGAGACTCCACCTCCCCCCCTTCAGTATCATCTAGCTGCTCACTGGATAAAGGACATGACGCTAGAGACGGTCTCAGTTCCTGTTTCCGAAGAGAGGAGGTCTTCTCTCGCGTGGTGTAAGAACAGCTTTCTTCTCAAGGAAGTCTATCTTTGGCTGTTCAGAAACCCGACCGCCTTCTCCTCTCGGACGCATCAGACACGGGCTGGGGTGCGACTTTGGACGGACAGGAATGCTCGGGAACATGGAATCAGGAACAAAGGACACTTCACATCAATTGCAAGGAGTTCTTGGCGGTTCTTCTGGCCTTGATAAACTTCAAGTCCCTCCAGCTTAACAAAGTGGTGGAGGTGGACTCTAACAACACCACAGCCCTGGCTTACATCTTCAAGCAGGGAGGGACTCTTTCGTGAAGTTGTTCTAGATCGCAAGGGACCTCCTCATCTGGTCTAAAGATCGAAAGCTCACGCTGGTAACGAGGTTCATTCAGGGCGGTATGAATGTCATGGCAGATCACCTCAGCCGGAAGGGTCAGGTCATCCCCACAGAGTGGACCCTTCACAAGAATGTTTGCAGCAGACTTTGGGCCCTGTGGGGTCAGCCAACCATAGATCTGTTCGCTACCTCGATAACCTAGGGACTCCTGTTGTATTGTTCTCCGATTCCAGACCCAGCAGCAGTTCACGTGGATGCTTTTCTGCTGGATTGGTTCCATCTCGACCTGTATGCATTCCCGCCGTTCAAGATTGTCAACAGGGTACTTCAGAAGTTCTCCTCTCGCAAAGGGACACGGCTGACGTTGGTTGGCTCCGCTCTGGCCCGCGAGAGAATGGTTCTTAGAGGTACTGCAATGGCTGGTCGACATTCCCAGGACTCTTCCTCTAGGAGTGGACCTTCTACGTCTACCTCACGTAAAGAAGGTACACCCAAACCTCCACGCTCTTCGTCTGACTGCCTTCAGACTTTCGAAAGACTCTCAAGAGCTAGGGGCTTTTCGAAGGAGGCAGCCAGAGCGATTGCCAAAGCAAGGAGAACATCCACTCTCAGAATCTATCAGTCTCAAGGGGAAGTCTTCCGTAGCTGGTACAAGACCAATGCAGTTTCCTCAACCAGTACCACTGTAACCCAGATTGCTGACTTCCTGTTATATCTAAGGAAAGTAAGATCCCTTTCAGCTCCTACGATCAAGGGTTACAGAAGTATGTTGGCAGCGGTTTTCCGCCACAGAGGCTTGGATCTTTCCACCAACAAAGATCTACAGGACCTCCCTAGGTCTTTTGAGACCTCAAAGGAACGTCGGTTGTCCACTCCAGGCTGGAATCTAGACGTGGTCCTAAGGTTCCTTATGTCATCAAGATTTGAACCTCTCCAATCAGCCTCTTTTTAGGACCTCACATTAAAAACTCTTTTCCTCGTGTGCTTGACAACAGCTAAAAGAGTAAGTGAGATCCACACCTTCAGCAGGATCATTGTTTTCACATCTGAAACGGCTACATGTTCCTTGCAGCTCGGTTTTTGCTAAACAAGCTTCCTTCACGTCCTTGGCCTAAGTCGTTCGAGATCCCAAGCCTGTCCAACTTGGTGGGGAATGAACTGGAGAGAGTACTTTGCCCAGTTAGAGCTCTTAGGTACTATCTAAAAAGGTCTTAACCTTTACGAGGACAATCAGAAGCCTTATGGTGTGCTATCAAGAAACCTTCTTTTCCAAGTTCTAAGAACTCAGTTTCTTACTATTCAGGCTTCTGATTAGAGAAGCACATTCTCATCTGAAGGAAGAAGACCTTGCTTTGCTGAAGGTAAGGACACATGAAGTGAGAGCTGTGGCTACTTCAGTGGCCTTCAAACAGACCCATTCTCTGCAGAGTGTTATGGATGCAACCTATTGGAGAAGCAAGTCAGTGTTCGCATCATTCTATCTCAAAGATGTCCAGTCTCTTTACGAGTACTGCTACACCCTGGGACCATTCGTAGCAACGAATGCAGTAGTAGGCGAGGGCTCAGCCACTACATTCCCATAATCCCATAACCTTTTAACCTTTCTCTTGAATACTTTTTATGGGTTGTACGGTCGGCTAAGAAGCCCTCCACATCCTTGTTGATTTGGCGGGTGGTCAATTCTTTCTTGAGAAGCGCCGAGGTTAAAGGTTGTGATGAGGTCCTTTAGTATGGGTTGCAGCCCTTGATACTTCAGCACCTTAGAGTTGTTCAGCCTCCTAAGAGGAACGCTGCGCTCAGTAAGGAAGACGAACTTATTTAAGGCAGAGTAATGGCTCAAGTCGACTTCCTTACCAGGTACTTGTAATTTCATTGTTATTTTGAATAACTGATAATATGAAATACGGGATACTTAGCTTCTTGATATACATGTACACTGGTTTTCACCCACCTCCCTGGGTGTGAATCAGCTACATGATTATCGGGTAAGTTTAATATTGAAAAATGTTATTTTCATTAGTAAAATAAATTTTTGAATATACTTACCCGATAATCATGATTTAATTGACCCACCCTTCCTCCCCATAGAACCAGTGGACCGAGGAAAAATTGAAGTGGTGTCAACAAGAAGTACTGCAGTACCTGGCCACAGGTGGCGCTTGTGAGTACACCCCCCTCTTGTATAGCGATCGCTGGCGTATCCCTTCCGTAGAATTCTGTCGGGCAACGGAGTTGACAGCTACATGATTATCGGGTAAGTATATTCAAAAATTTATTTTACTAATGAAAATAACATTTTTCATATTTAGAATGTTTAATATCCTAAGACCTTTTTCTTTCTAAACAGGTGCGCATATATGAAGCCCCTGATGTTATGAATTTGAATCAGTGGTCTTTACAGCATGAAATACATTGCAAAATGCCATGTTCTTGTATCTCATGGAATCCATCGCCCTCTAGGTAGTATATGTTCTATATTTTTAATTATAATTGAATGAAGAAATGTTATATCTACCAGATTTTTTTAATATTAAATATGCTAATTCTCATTTTCTGTGGTTGTTACATAACCTTAAGAGGTTGCAATATTTTGGTTATAATACCAGGTTTTATACAAATTTTATTATTCCAGTACCTTAAGTGTTTTAACTTTAATTCGTAAATGTTAATTTTCAATATTAAACTTAGCCGGTGATTATATAAGCTGCAGCTCTGCTGCCCGACAGAAAAACTCTACGTTCAAAATACACCAGCGATCGCTATGCAGGTAGGGGGTGTACATCAACAGCGCCATCTGTCGAGCAGGTACTCAGTACTCAATGTAAACACAGAACCAATTTTCTCTCTGTCGTGCCACCGGCAAGACCTACTAAATTCGCTGTTGCTTACTGGATTGGTTTTCACAGATTTTGGTGAAGTACACATTTCTAGTTATTAGCTTTCGCTTTGCAGAGGTTATCTTCAATACATCCTTGCATTCTTTTATTGATTTTGGATTATTTGTTGACGACTTTGGATAGATTTTGAATTCCCCTTTGACTAATTCAAGATGGCTGACCCTTCTCAAGTCCCTAAATTCAGGAAGTGTAATGCTAGGGACTGTTCAAGGCGTCTTCCGAAGGCCTCTATCGATCCTCACACCATTTGTTCCAATTGTCGGGATAAGACCTGTCAATTGGAAGATCGATGTGAGGAATGCGTTGGGCTTTCGGAATTCGATTTCATCGAATTCCAGAAATACACACGTAGGCTAGAGAGAGATAGGGTCAGGAGAAGTTCATCTCGCTCCGTTGATTTTTCCTCTCCTCATGCCCCACAACCTATTCCTTCCCCTGTAGTGGTTTCTCCTGATCCCCCTTCTAGCACTCAACAACCTTCGATGGCAGATATGATGCGTGCCATCCAGGCTCAGGGTGAGAGAGTCGAGTCATTGGCGAGTGACCGTAACCAACTCATGGCAGACGTCAAGGAGTTGAAGTGTAAGAGTGCAGTGGGTAGTGACAAAGTGAGTGGTAGTGTTGTGGAAAGTGTTGTAGATAGTGTTGTGGAAAGTGTTGTAGATAGTGTTGCGCTTGAGGGTTCGTCTGTTCGTGCCTGTCGTCCTCCCAGTCCGGGACCTTTTGCAAGCTCCCAAGCCCAGGGGAGAAGCAATGTCGTACGACCAAAGGGTTCGAGAGGCTTTAATCAGCGAACAGACGTTCCCTCCGTGGTTTCGGACGTATCTAACCAAGATCGCCCCACCCACAAGAAGACGAGAGAGCCCATTTATTCCTCGTCTGCGGAAGATGTTTCTCGAAAGAAACAATGGACCAAGGTCTCGCGGCCTCTTAAACGCAAGTCGGTTCCTTCCGCGCAAGTCCAACGGCCCAGTTGTAGCCACTGGGTCAGTTCGGACTCGCTGCAGTCTTCCGATGACTGCACACCTCCTAAGAGAGGCAAAGCGGTACCGCATCAGGCAGTAACACCGTCTGTTGCCGCACCTGCTACTGTAGACCCTAAGTGGTCTTTGCTGCAGACCATGCAGACACAGTTGACGTCATTAATGCAGGACTTTCGTGCGGAGAAGGTTGACGCTGCACCAACCGCTAGCCTACAACCTCCCACGGTTGTGCGTCCAGTGGACGCTGAGGCTACCTTCTCCCGCACTCCAGCTGTGAGAGTCCCGCCACCCATGCGTTCCAGTGTACCCTGCCAGCCGCATGTTGACGTTCAGCGACGCACGGAACCTTCCGTTGACGTTCGCGAGTTACAACAACAACCTAAGTTGTTTTGTTTTGACGCGGTGCGTCAACCTCCGCAACCCAGTGTGGTTACCACTACTCGCCCACAGCAGACTAGACAGTCAGGAGTAGACGCTTTGCGCCCCCGCGCTGCTATGGTTGTTGCCAGCTCACAGACTGGGCAACAGTTCCATGACGTTGCGTCCGGTTCAGTCACGCATGCACCCGTGCTGCCGGACTCAGCTGACCAGCCAATTCCTACTCCTTTGCCGCTTCCTCCTCAGTATTCAGATGATGGACTCTCTGATGATGACGACGCTGCACACATTGACGACCCGCATACGGACATCGACGAACCCAAGACCACGCAACCCTCCTTGGACTTTAGGAAAGTTCTTGCACTGTTCAGGGAGATGTATCCTGATCAGTTTGTTTCTGCGGCCCCACGCTCTCCTCCATCTGAGTTCGCTTTAGGCACGCAGTCATCCGCGCCTGCCTTTACGAAGCTCGTCCTCGCCCGCTCGTCTAAGAGAGCTTTAAGAGTGTTGGGAGAATGGATGCAGTCCAAAAAGCACCTTGGGAAGACAGCATTCACGTTTCCCCCTGCGAAACTCTCTTCCAGATCGAGCGTCTGGTATGCCACGGGAGAAGTTCTCGGCTTGGGAGTTCCTGCCTCTGCCCAGGGCGACTTCTCAAGTCTAGTAGACTCTCCCCGCAGGCTAGCCATGAGACGCTCCAAGATTTGTTGGACTCCTTCAGACTTAGACCATCTGATGAAAGGAGTGTTCAGAGCCTTCGAGGTTTTTAACTTTTTGGATTGGTGTTTGGGAGCGTTGAGCAGGAAGATCTCCCCTTCTGACAAGGAAACTTCCATGCTCATTATGTCCTGCATGGACAAGGCCATACGGGACGGTTCCAGTGAGCTTGCGGCTTCGTTCGTTTCCGGGGTCCTCAAGAAACGGGAAAACCTTTGCTCCTTCTTGTCAGCTGGAGTAACACAGTGTCAGAGATCGGAACTTATGTTTGCTCCTCTCTCAAAGTGCCTTTTCCCAGAGGAGTTGATAAAGGAGATTGCTGCCTCCTTGATTCAAAAAGACACGCATGACCTGGTTGCGTCATCTGCCCGCAAAGCCACCCCTTTGCCTACCGTGTCTAGACCCAGGATGGACACTCCAGCGTCCAGATTCATTCCGCCCTTTCGTGGCAGAGCCTCCAGCAGAGGAGGTGCTCGTGCCGAAGGGAGACGTGGGAATAAGAAGAAAGGTACCAAGTCCTTTAAGGGCAGAGTCTGACTGCCACCTTCTTCAGACAGCAGTGGGAGCCAGACTCAAGAACTTCTGGCAGTCCTGGGAGAAAAGGGGCGCAGATGTACAATCTGTGAAGTTGCTCAGAGAAGGGTACAAGATCCCGTTTGTACGCAAACCCCCTCTAGCAACGTCTCCCATCGACCTCTCTCCCAGGTACAGAGAGGAGGACAAGAGACTAGCTTTGAAGCAAGAGGTGTCTCTCTTACTAGAAAAGGGAGCGGTAGTCAAAGTCCGGGACCATCAATCCCCGGGCTTCTACAACCGTCTCTTCTTAGTGGTAAAGAAGACAGGAGGGTGGAGGCCGGTGCTAGACGTCAGTGCTCTGAATGTCTTTGTCACAAAGCAGACGTTCGCCATGGAGACGACAAAGTCTGTTCTAGCAGCGGTTAGGAAGGAAGACTGGATGGTCTCTTTAGACCTAAGGGACGCTTACTTTCACGTCCCCATCCACCCAGATTCCCAACCTTTTCTAAGGTTCGTTTACGGGAAGGTTGTCTACCAATTTCAAGCCCTGTGCTTTGGCCTAAGCACGGCTCCTCTTGTCTTTACGAAACTGATGAGGAATATTGCCAAATTCCTGCATTTAGCGGACATCAGAGCCTCCCTCTATTTGGACGACTGGCTTCTAAGAGCTTCTTCCAGTCGTCGCTGTCTGGAGAATCTAAAGTGGACTCTAGATCTGACCAAGGAATTGGGTCTCCTGGTCAATATGGAAAAGTCCCAACTGGTCCCATCCCAAACTATAGTGTACTTAGGGATGGAGATTCACAGTCAAGCTTTTCGGGCTTTTCCGTCGGCCCCCAGAACAAGTCAAGCCCAAGGATGCATCCAGAACATGCTAAAGAAGGACCGATGTTCAGTCAGACAGTGGATGAGTCTGATAGGGACGCTTTCATCCCTGGAACAGTTCATTGCGTTAGGGAGACTGCACCTCCGTCCCCTTCAATTTCACCTAGCTGTTCACTGGAAAAAGGACAAGACGCTAGAAGCGGTCTCGATCCCCATTTCCGAGAAGATAAAGTCATCACTGACTTGGTGGAAGGACAACATCTACCTCAGAGAGGGTCTGCCCCTGGCTGTTCAGACCCCCAACCACGTTCTCTTCTCGGACGCATCGGACACGGGCTGGGGTGCGACATTAGACGGTCGGGAATGCTCGGGAACTTGGAACTCGAATCAAAGAACGTTACATATCAACTGCAAGGAGCTACTGGCAGTTCATCTGGCCTTGAAAAGCTTCAAGTCCCTCCTTCTAGGCAAGGTGGTGGAGGTGAACTCAGACAACACCACGGCCTTGGCGTACATCTCCAAGCAAGGAGGGACCCATTCTATGACGTTGTATGAGATCGCAAGGGACCTCCTCACCTGGTCAAGAGATCTAAACCTTTCTCTAGTAACGAGGTTCATTCAAGGCAACATGAATGTCATGGCGGACTGCCTCAGTCGGAAGGGTCAAATCATCCCAACAGAATGGACCCTACACAAGGATGTGTGCAAGAGACTATGGGCCACATGGGGCCAACCTACCATAGATCTCTTTGCAACCTCGATGACCAAGAGGCTCCCAATTTATTGCTCGCCAATCCCGGACCCAGCAGCAGTTCATATAGATGCCTTTCTACTGGATTGTTCCCATCTAGACCTTTATGCATTCCCCCCGTTCAAGATTGTCAACAAGGTACTGCAGAAGTTCGCCTCTCACGAAGGGACAAGGTTGACGTTAGTTGCTCCCCTCTGGCCCGCGAGAGAATGGTTCACCGAGGTACTTCAATGGCTGGTAGACGTTCCCAGAACTCTTCCTCTAAGAGTGGACCTTCTACGTCAGCCACACGTAAAGAAGGTACACCCAAGCCTCCACGCTCTTCGTCTGACTGCCTTCAGACTATCGAAAGACTCTCGAGAGCTAGAGGCTTTTCGAAGGAGGCAGCCAGGGCGATTGCTAGAGCAAGGAGGACATCCACTCTTAGAGTCTACCAGTCGAAGTGGGAAGTCTTCCGAAGCTGGTGCAAGTCGGTATCAGTATCCTCAACCAGTACCTCTGTAACCCAAATAGCTGACTTCCTATTATACCTGAGGAAGGAAAGATCTCTTTCAGCTCCCACAATCAAAGGTTACAGAAGCATGTTGGCAGCAGTCTTCCGTCACAGAGGCTTAGATCTTTCTAACAACAAAGATCTACAGGACCTCCTTAAGTCTTTTGAGACCTCGAAGGAGCGTCGTTTGGCTACACCGGGTTGGAATTTAGACGTGGTACTAAGATTCCTTATGTCAGAAAGGTTCGAGCCACTACAATCAGCCTCCTTTAAAGATCTCACTTTAAAGACTCTTTTCCTCGTTTGCTTAGCAACAGCTAAAAGAGTCAGTGAGATACACGCCTTCAGCAGGAACATCGGATTTTCATCTGAAACGGCTACATGTTCTTTACAGCTTGGTTTTCTAGCCAAAAACGAACTACCTTCTCGTCCTTGGCCGAAATCGTTCGATATTCCAAGCCTTTCTAATTTGGTTGGAAATGAACTAGAAAGAGTCTTATGCCCTGTTAGAGCTCTTAAGTTCTATTTAAGACGAACTAAACCTTTACGAGGACAGTCAGAAGCTTTATGGTGTGCTATTAAGAAACCTTCTTTACCTATGTCAAAGAATGCAGTTTCCTATTATATCAGACTGTTGATACGAGAAGCTCATTCCCATCTGAATGAGGAAGACCATGCTTTGCTGAAGGTAAGGACACATGAAGTTAGAGCTGTCGCAACTTCAGTGGCCTTTAAACAAAATAGATCTCTGCAGAGTATAATGGACGCAACCTATTGGAGAAGCAAGTCAGTGTTCGCGTCTTTTTATCTTAAAGATGTCCAGTCTCTTTACGAGAACTGCTACACCCTGGGACCATTCGTAGCAGCGAGTGCAGTAGTGGGTGAGGGCTCAACCACTACATTCCCCTAATTCCATAACCTTTTTTAATCTTTCTCTTGAAATGTTTTTTATTGTTGTTTTTTTTTTGGGTTGTCCGGAAGGCTAAGAAGCCTTTCGCATCCTGGTTGATTTGGCGGGTGGTCAAATTCTTTTCTTGAGAAGCGCCTAGATTAGAGGTTTTGATGAGGTCCTTTAGTATGGGTGGCAACCCTTGATACTTCAGCTCCTAGGAGTCGCTCAGCATCCTAAGAGGATCGCGAGGCTCAGTAAGGAAGACGTACTTAAAAAGGCAGAGTAATTGTTCAAGTCGACTTCCTTACCAGGTACTTATTTATTTTATGTTTGTTATTTTGAATAACTGCTAAAATGAAATACAAAATACTTAGCTCATAATAATGTAAACAAGTAATGCTGGTCTCTACCCACCCCCCTGGGTGTGAATCAGCTTATATAATCACCGGCTAAGTTTAATATTGAAAAATGTTATTTTTATTAATAAAATAAATTTTTGAATATACTTACCCGGTGATTATATATTAAAGGACCCTCCCTTCCTCCCCAATAGAGACCCAGTGGACCGAGGAGAAAATTGGTTCTGTGTTTACATTGAGTACTGAGTACCTGCTCGACAGATGGCGCTGTTGATGTACACCCCCTACCTGCATAGCGATCGCTGGCGTATTTTGAACGTAGAGTTTTTCTGTCGGGCAGCAGAGCTGCAGCTTATATAATCACCGGGTAAGTATATTCAAAAATTTATTTTATTAATAAAAATAACATTTTATCCCTAGCTAATTGGTGGACTTTATTTTCAGGCTTCATTCACCGCTTCTTGCAGTAGGGAGTGATGATCCAAACCCTTCCTCAGGTGGAAAGGCTTTTATTTATGAGTTCTCAGCCAATACACGTAAATGGACGCGGGTAGAGACCTTGATTGGTATCACAGAGCCTGTTCATGACATCGCCTTCGCACCAAACCTTGGTCGTTCATACCACCTTTTAGGCATTGCTACTAAAGATTTGAGGATAATTGCTCTCAAACCAAACAAGTAATGTATTGATGGTTTTTGTAATCTATCATTAGGACAGTGTATGGTAGTTGTGGTACACAGGTAAGTCAGTACTGTTTTATAGCCCAATGTTGGTACCTACAAGGAAAAATGAAGATTTTAAACGCTCTAGCTAAGGCCCACTTCATACGAGGGGATTGAAACCGCGCGGTTTATTTCTGCCTGTTAAAAAGCATTTTTTCACACGAGCGGTTGTTTTCATTCGGTTGTGACTGTTGTACAGTATATTATTAAGATCATATTGTGAATGAGAAATTGGTGAATGGAGATTCGGTATCCAGAAGTTGGAAAAACGCCTGGAACTCAAAGATTCAGATATTTGGCACATGTAATGAGAAAAAATGAGAAAAAAATTGGTCAGGACAGCAGTAAAATTGTATGAGTCGGCAAAGACCTGTGGAGGAATGCCCAGGAAATCATAGGATATAGGTGTTTTGAAGTTCTATTTCTGATAAGAGCTCAGGATATAGGATGGAAAACCAGAGAGAACTCATTTCTCCTTTTGGTCTGTGAGGACTGAATAGTTTCTCAGGCCCCAGCTCTGATCCAAATGGCTTAAGTTCATAAATCTAATCCATCTTAGTCAAAAAGGAAAGAGCTTATTTAAAAATGTCTACGAATAGTTGAAGAAACTTCTCGAATCACATTGGGGTTTTGACTTGCTTCCGTCCAAATGACTTTTGCAAATCCATTGTGCCACAGTAAAGTTGACAAAGTTCAATAGCTCTTATAATTTTTATATACTATAGTTGAACCAAGCTACTAAGTTAAAATCATAGATAATTCAATAGCTGCCCTAAATAATAATGTATTTTTTCTGATATTAGACAAACCTTAGACTATTTAATAGGGATTATCTTTCGGGGAAGCTGGAAGACTAGCCATAAAGACTTTATTGTGAGGTGGCAACCACCAAACCACTAGTCAGTGGGAGTAAAGAGGGGTAGCTGAGGGGTTGCCGGCTACCCTTCTCACTTGTACATCGGTGAAACTGTTACTTTTTTTTCTTTGTGCTGGAGGAGAACGGACGTGTCCGCTCTTTGCTTCCTCAAAGATTTGGCCATACAAACCATTGCTTTCTCTTTTCAGGTGCGAGTGTTCTCCTTGACGTTCCTCATTTGCACTTGTCCAGGGCCTAAAG
This sequence comes from Palaemon carinicauda, assembly GCF_036898095.1. Taxonomy (NCBI): domain Eukaryota; kingdom Metazoa; phylum Arthropoda; class Malacostraca; order Decapoda; family Palaemonidae; genus Palaemon; species Palaemon carinicauda. The sequence continues at coordinate 65,802,424 of NC_090730.1, read as the reverse complement.
GTCACTATTACGGCACCTTCATGTCCTCGCTCGAGACCGACTGCCATTCTCTGTGTCCGACCGGCAAAGGATGTCGCTGTGAGCAGTGTTTCACCTGCGATAAGTGTAGGGAGTGGTCTGCCTCCCAGTGGGAGAAGTTTGGGTGTTGGCATAAGAAGGAGATTCTTTGCTTTCAAGGTCTTTCTCAAGGGTTAAGAAACCTCTTGACTTCTTCTCTCACCTATGATCTCTTTCCAAAGCTCCTCCTCGCTCAGCCTCTTCAGAGGGACAGTCGAGTAGGAACATAGACCGACTTAACTCCTGGGCAACCTTGTGATCAGCGCACCCATTCGCCTACTCATCGACGCCCTCCTGCTGGTGGGAAGTTCTCCCTCCACCCTCGGGTCTCTCTGTCCTCCAAGGACCGTAGTCCTCTACCTTCGTCCTTCGTCAAGTAAGCGATCCAGTTCGCGAGATTGACGATAGTCTCGTCATTCTCCTGCTCGGGATCGTCGGTTGCCTTATGATCATCACTCACTGGCTCGCGATCATCACTCGCCGGCGCATGTTCTACGCTCTGCTGAATCGTTCTCCTGCTGTTTATGATTGCCCCTCTCCAGCTGTATGCTCGCTATCTTGCTGTTCGTTGTTTTCACGCATCTCCTCACGATCGTTGTTCTCCATCAGATCGTTCTTCAGCACTTGACCTTCCAAAGCGCTGTTTGCTGGCTCGTCCTCCTAGACGATCCCTCACCAGATGCCGCTCTCCTTCTCAGCAATCTCTGGCGCACATCTCGCCGTTCACCTGGATGCTGTTCACCACTTTCGATGAACACCAAGACTACGCTCTCCTGCCTGCTGCTCGCTACTACATCTGTGTCAGGTTTGTTGATCGCCAGCCCATTATCTCTCGCCTGCTCGCCGAATTCCGACACAGCATTCTTCAATGCGTTGTTATCTATCTTGTCGCGCTGCCCCTCATCGGTCTCCCTCCCGACACTCTCCAGCTCGTCGCTCTCTAACGCGTCGCTCCCCAGCTTGTCACTCTCCTACGTGATGCTCCCCAATGTGTTGCTCGCCGTGTCGACGATCACCTTCTCGATGTTCTCCTCGCTGTTCACCTGGTCGTTGGTCACCTACTCGCAGATCTCCAACGCTTGATCATTGTCCTTGTGTTTGTCTAAGGTCTCCAAGGTCTGCCCTGCCTTCTCCTCCACATTCATCTTCCACTCATGAATTGCACGTGCCGGCGCGTAAAATCGATGATCCTACTCGCTCTTCATGCGCTCCTGCGAGCAATGAGGCTCCTAGAGAGGCTTTCACTTCAATGGATAGATCTGCAGCACTAAGCCCATTCCTTTTCCAGAAGGCTTCAAGGAGCCTCCCAACAAGTACGCTAACTTGCCTATCTCCCCGGATCGCCTAGGATGGTCACTAAACAGGATCTCCAGATCCTGTTCCCCTTCCATTTCCTCCTCAGTTTCAGGTTCTGAGGCAACGCCCTCGACCTCCAGGCCTCCCCAAGGACACTTCGGACCTGTCGTCTGTAGGAAAATAGCCATCTTGGTGTGACAACCTCTTTAAGGCCGTCAATCTAGCAATGATAGGTACGTCCCAGCTGGCAAAAATTCCATTTAGGCAGAGGTCTGCTGTGGCCTCCACTCCAAGGATTCCATTGACAAAGTTTATTTTCTTCTCTTCCTCTGTCTTTCCAACTGACCTCAGGAGGAGACCTGCTTCCACCAGGGACCCAGAACCAGCTATGCTCTTCTCTCCCATTGGTAAATTTCAGGGAGGTGCAAGTAGTACCCAGGGGGTTAGACAGGGTCTCAACTGCTTAGAGTTAACTCCTGTCATGACAGCAAAGCAGAAGAGGATGCCAAAATATACTTTACCTTACGCGGACATGCTCCACTCTCATTCTAGCATGGACTTAGGCTCTCCTCGTAATTTCTCCCTTGTGCCCTACCTTAGGCCGTCACCTATTGAGGTAGTTCCTCCCAAACTACGACCTGTCTCTAGATCACCTCTGGAGGACGAGGAACCTCAGGCAAGAGATGTTCAGGCACCCTCCAAACCTTCTCTGTTGGAAGAGTATTTGCCGTCCCGCAGGGTGGTCTAAGGACGCTAAGACGGTCCCTATGAACACTTAACGCATGGGAAGCTGTCATGCAGGAGAGGGCCTGGAGATTTGTGGCAAGAACCTCATGAAACATCTTTTTCCGTTAACGACCTCGACCCACTCCCAGGTTCTTATGAGTGTGAGTGTGGAGGTGGATGAATTTGTTAAGGAATATCTCCCTAGGGCGGCAAATCCAAAATTCCAGTCAGAAGCAGAGCGTAGGGAGTCAGAGTACGGCTTCTGGCAAATCCTAGCCTGCATGAGAGCTATCAATGGGTTGTCTGACCCAGAGATGGCGCCTCAATAAGGCAAGGATAGGGTCTTGGATCATACATATGGAACCCAAAGATCACCTAAGACCAGTGCAGCTCTGCCCTGGTCTAAGGGTTTGACAGCAGTCATGAAGAAGGCATTTTCCCAGATCGCCAGCTCCTCAAGCTTGCTTTGAGCTGGCTCGTCGTCTTAAGCTTCTCCCACCTCCTTTTTTCCAAAATATGAGGTATTATGAGGTCGCAGACGAGCCTCTTCCGGCACTACCATTAGATCCTTCAATAAAGGCTCTGAAGATGGATCCCATTAGAGAGACTTTCTGGGCTCTCGGCCTCGTTTATGGTGTCCGAGATCCTAAACGTTGAAAAAGTTGCGAAGTATGCCATGCATGATGCTTCGTGGCTTGATCTATGGGTGGGATCGGTGAGCCACCTTGTACGTACCAAGGATTGGTCCAAGGAGACTACAAGGAGATCCATGAAAACCTTCCTTTTCTCTGGCACTCACCTTGGAATTCCTTTCTCACCAGGTTGTTAACCTGTGGGCAAATGCAGTTCTAAAGAAAAGCGATGCCGTGATTGAAAGGTTTCACAAATAAGTTTCTAAGGCTGAGGTAATCAGGCTCATGACCTCCACTCTGGATGATACATCTCTCTTTAAGCCGGAAAAGGTTGAGAGGGCGGCTGAACTTAGGAGAAAATCCATTTAGGATTCCCTCCTTCACAGGGCCTTGACAACCAGACCCTATGGGAAGGCTCCTCCACCTCCCAAGACACAGCCTCAGTTCACCAAACCATTGACCAGTAGGATGGCAGGGTCCTCAACGAAGTTATCAAGGCAGCCCTTTCCTGCCAAGGATCCAAAGGGCTCCAAACCCTCCAGAGGAGAGAAAGGTGGTATGGGAAGCAGCAGAGGGGCAATCCCTCACATGCCCACCGGTGGAGAGATGCCTGCAATGCTGCTGGCAGAAATGGCTGTAGCATGGGGCAGATCCCTGGACAATCTGTGATTTTTACAGGGTATCGCGCCTCATTCACACAATCTCTCCCTCTAATGACTCAGGATCTAGTTCCATGGAACTCCTGTGCTAAGGGATCCGCAAAGGAGCCGGCCCTTTGGGGCAAAGTCCAGACTATGTTGGAGAAGGGCGCTCTCCTAAAAGTCCTCTATGGGTCCCCAGGCTTCTTCAGTTGACTCTTTCTTGTGAAAAAGGCATCTGGAGGCTGGGGACCAGTCATCGATCTCTCAGCCCCGAACAAGTTTGTCCCACAAAGTCCGTTTAGGATGGAGACGGCATACATAGTCATTCAAGGAGTAAAGCCTAGGACTTCATGTGCACTCTGGATCTCAAAGATACATACTTCCAGATCCCAATCCATCCATCTTCAAGGAATTATCTTTAGATCATACTACTAGAACAGGCAATGCCAGTTCTAAGTGCTGTGTTTCAGCCTTTCGACAGCACCTCAAGTCTTCACGAGAGTGTCTGCTCTAGTGTCATCCTGGGGGGACAGAATCGGTATTCGTCTCCTAAGATACCTTGACGATTAGCTGATTCTAGCAGTTGTTCACCAAACTAACAAACCTTCCGTTATTTATATATGGATATATATTTTTTAGAAGGTTATAATTCTAGTAACCCTTCAGTTTTAAAGATTTTAGAGTGGCTTTTAATTATGGGCCTGAAAGGTGTAACAGTTCGATTTTGCTGGGTTCCGGCACATGGAAGTGTGTCGGGAAATGAAGAGGCAGATTCACTGTAAAGTGTGCTGCAGCCAAGTTGCTACCAAGAAGGTAACCCATTCTATGTAATGATTTTTTGGGCTCAAGCCATGTCGTCCTGATGGAAGTTCCTTAAAGGCAGCTTCCTAGGGTATATTACAACTACGGCGATATTCCCAGAGAATTTACCTTAAGGTACCCAGAATTCTAACTCCTGGAGCGAGTATCCCTAAAAAAGACCTTAGGGATATCGTAAATATCAGTGGACGTATTCTTGACACGCCTCATAGCAATCTATACCCCGAATAGAGTTAACACTTCGTAGGGGTCAAATGGCAAGAAAACGAAAACGAGAACGAAAAGGGGAGAGCCGTTCGTAAGGCCCTCTCTTCTCCCATTTCGTAAGCGTGCCCTGCGCCGATTCTGGCGCCATCTGCATTCCTTTTTGCGTAGCTTTACAACTCGGTGTTTTTTCCTGTGTTTTACCAAAATCTTGGATTTACTCTCATATTATGCTTTCTCCAACTTCTTCTGCTTCGGATAAGTTGAGTACTATTTCTTTTATGTATAAATGTAGGCTCTTGTTTAAAATTAAAGTATTTAAAAGAGTTATCTTTGATACAAGAGCTGTTGCCTGCTGGAGGCGTCATGGACGCTGTCGCTCGCTAGAATAGGATTTATTTGTTAGCAAGAGCGACGTTCCCAGCCCCCTGCGCTTTAATAATTAGCTGCTTAGCTTAATTAGGAATTCTGTTATGATGCGTTAGTAGTGCGCCTGGCGAAAGATTTGCCTAGGCTGACCAACACTAGTCTTCGTAGCCTAGTTGTTGGTCCTTGTACTTCCTGCATGATATTAGTCTTCCAAGTGTGATTTTAGATTGCTTAAAGCGTTAGGCAACGTTATACATACAAGCCCTTTTCGAGTAATTTCCAAGATAGTATTGGAGTGAGTTTCGGTGATTTAGGTAATCGATTCTCTTAGTGCCTAGGCTAGGTTGTCTTAGGTCTTTATAATATTATCTGTTTCCCCGTTTGCTCCCTTCTCTTCGGGGAAGGGGCAAACCCTTTCCCTCTGTTTAAGCCTTAGGCTTAACTCTAGTGGTTTGTTTGAATTAATTTTCAAATATAACTAGGCTGGAGTAGTACTGTACCTTCCTGCTCCAACTGAATTGGTTCAGAGGGGGACAGTACAGCAGTGTTTTAGTCTGAGTCCGTGTTGGTCTAGCGTGGGGCAGAGTCTCCCTTGCTGCCTGACACGGGCATAGGAGGTTTGTTCTCCTTGTTTCACCTTGGAAGGTTTAGGTAATTATGATCCCTTCGCTCGGTGACCCCTCAGACTTGTCCTCTTTGCTGTTCCGGGTTCGGGATATGTTCCCTTTCCGGAATAGCAATTCCTTCCTTGCCTTGGTTTTAGGGAGGCAGCCAGTAGTGCCGGCCTCCCTCCCTGGATCTCTCTGGCTGAGATGAGCTTTCTTAGTTTGGAATGATCCTTAACCAAGGCAAGGTTGGACAGGACCCTCTGCCCTTCCCTTCTATTTTTCCGTTCCTTTGTGTCAGTCGTCTCACATCCGTACCTAGCATAGGTTGGGATGGGGAGCTGACGTGGTCCCCTGTCGGCCGGCAGAGTGTGCCGACCGGCAGAGGCCCTATCCTTTGAGTGCTGCCCGGTCCTTCCTTGGTCCCTCAACCGCTACCGTCTGTAGTTTCAGTAAGCAGTGGTTAGGAAGCTTGACTTAGTGTCTCCCCTTCCTCTCGGCACTCTTTCGGGTGTCGGGCGCGGAGGTACATAGCCTCTTAGCCCGGCACCCATTCTGTTGTCTTCTCTTGTGTTGTCCTTGCCGTCTGCCGGCCTAGTGGCCGACCGTCGGTAGGGGGGTGTTCCCTAGTTCTCTTGCTATCGGTCGGCGGTGGTCTTATGCCTTTGCTGGCCGGTCTCCTTGCTCACCTGCCGGCCGCTTTGAGTGGCGGCCGGCAGCCGGGCGCTACCTGGGGTGGATGCCAGCCGGCAGGGTTACTCACCGCTGCCGGGCCGGCCTGCTACATCACTCGGTTGGCCGGCCACTAAGAGTGATGGCCGGCAGCTGGGTGCCAACCGGGTAGCTATGGACCTGCAACCACTACCGACCGGTTCAGGCATAGGAACTGGAGTTCTCCCCCGTCTGGGTGATCCTAAGTTGCATACTTGAGACCTACCTTTGGAAAAGGGGGTGGGGGTGCTGACCGGCAAGAGCCGGCCGGCACACCACCCTCATGTACTGTATCAGTTCTTCCCTGTTTAGTGTCTTCTACCAGGGGAGAACATGATATAGTAGGTTACAACACTGTCTTTTCTAACTTACTTGTGTTGCCTTGTGCAATCACTTGGTGTTGCCTTACAGGGATGAAAAGAGAACTCTTTTCATCTTTAGCCAGAATGGTAAAATCTTACCTTAGGTGTGAGCTACACCTAATTTCCCTCGGGAAATATGATCTTTGGTTATTCTAGCAAAGACTAACCATTTGATTTTAATGGCTGGTGGGCTTCCACAGGTGATTGTGGGGGATTCACAAGTATGTGTCTTTATGGTCTTGCACGACCCGTTGTTGTTGGCCTTACAGATAAGAAAGTGAGTTCTTTCTTGTCTACTATCCGGTATTTTAAAATCATTCCTTAGGGGGGGCTACACCTTCTTCCTTTGGAAATTTTCCATTGGTTAATCTGGCATAGATTAACTATACGATTTTATGATTTGGAAGGCTACAACAATTGGGTGTGCGGGAAATACAAGGATGTGTCTTTCCTTTCCTTTCCGTTTTGTTATGCTACTGTGCATATCCAGTGATACGTAGTTCACTTGATACTCATGGAAATTTCTTCTCTTTACAGGAGGACCATCCGTAGTTCGGATGTATTTCTGCAACGTCCGCAGTAGGGCTTCTGCGGACATGGTTCTGAAAGAGGCGTGTGGCATGCGCTGTCTCCACGGATGTTCTCCGGTATTGGGTTCCCCAGGTATGTTTCATATGCACTAACCTATCTATTGAGGCTTTTTCTTTTCGCTTCGCTCAAAATCCGTTTTCGTCTCCCCTACAACGGTGGATTCAAGGGATATAGCTAGGGAAAAGCTTCGTACCTGGGTGAGGGGCTTTCAGAAGATTACCTCTGGACCTTATCTTCCAATTGAGAAGATGAGGGCTTTCTTTTCCTAGGGCATCAACTGTTACAGTGATTCCCCAACCTCAAGAGGAGGTCCCCTTAATTCAGATCCCGTGGATGCTGAAGTCACGGTCGCCTTGCTTAGCATCCAGTTGGACGACAGGATGCCAGACGTGTCCGAACGTCTGGAGGAAGACCTCCTGGCAGAAGGCCAGGATGAAGTTCGAGCTCCGGACAAGGTAGCGGAAGAGGCCGAGAGAGGTCGGCTGCTCCGGTTCAGGTCCTTGAACCTGCTCCCTCAACATCATCTGCTCTCGCAGTAGAGCAGGCCCTCCCTCCATTGTTGGCTTGATCCAACAAAGGCAGAGGGAGAAGAATGGGAAGGCAGCTGCATTGTAACTGCAGGGGCACATCCGGACTGCTAGGTCCGGTGGAAGGAGGTACCAGCTTCAAAGGAAGAGACAGAGCCGAAGGAGGTCGTAGTGATAGACCATGCTAGGCTCATGCCTTGCTTTCTTCTTCGATGAAAGAGAGGGGCTTCATGAACTCAAAGGTAGCCGTATTTGAGTAAGAGGCTCCCTTCCTTTGTGTCCTCTCCTGCCACAGCCTTCCCCCTTTTTCGCTGAAAGGGTTTGCGGCGGTTTTGAAAACAGTCGAGGCTGGCAAGCCTTTCCCCTCCCTGGTGGAGTGTAAACCCTTGTTGCTGGCCTTTAGAAAGGAAGATTTAGTAAGCAAAACAAGGACTGGAAGGACGTCCATCTTACCTTCTCAGTCCAGATGTGGGAGGCGGATTTCGCCGGACGCCGGTTCGGCGAGATCATCCCTAAGCTGTTTGGCTTTCTTTTGCGGAGAGAACTCTAGACAAAAGAAAGACTGGCTGCCTCTTTGTTTCTTCAGTCCACGTTTGAGACGATGACAAGTGATCCCAAGGTCCATGAAACGTTCATGGTTGTGATCAAGACTCATCTGGCCACTGTGACGAAGGATCTCTACAGCTCCGTCAGGGCGAAGAGAACCTGTAGGGAATTCGTGTTCGCCCGGGCTACGATGAGGCACGAGTCAAGGAAACTAATCTCCTCCAACAGTTGGGACAAGATCTTTTCCCTAGTGAGTCGATCAAAAAGGCTGATAGGGCCGCCACGGACGATAGAAATCTTCTCCAGGAGTGGGGCCTGTCTACCAAGAGAAATTCTTCCCCGGATGGGGTCCCCAACCTTGGGGGAAGACTAAAAGGATTAGGATACTTTCTCGGCCAGCTAAGTCAAGTAGACATCAGCAGCAACGGCATTTGCTGATGCCCTCAGTGCCCCAGATGGTGGCAAAAACCCCGACCACACTTCAGTGGGTTCCCCAATTCGTGTCGACACAGTCTCCGGCATTCAACCCATCGTTCGAAGGTCAGTCAACTGCCTGTCGAACAAGCCTAGAGGAGCAGCCAGAATTTCGCCTAGGCGCCCCTCAAGGAGAAGGGGTTTCATGGGTGGTCGCGGTCAGAGAGGCAAGACCTCAGGACAACAGTCCGAGCGAGATGATATTGGTAGAAGGGAGTCTCCAACGCTTTTGGGATCGGTGGACCTTCGATCCCTGGGTCCACAGCCTACTCAAGAAGGGACTGGGCTGGAGCTGGTACAGCACTCCATCCCCATACCCTCGGTGTTTTTCCGATACTCCACCCCCGTTCTGGAGGAGTTCATTCATGAACTGTTAGAGGAAAAGTGATCCGAAGGGTAAAGTCCATCTAATTCCAAGGGAGGCTGTTTTTGTGTTCCCAAGAAAGACTCGGAAAACTCGGAGTCATTCTGGACTGGTCGCCACTTAACAAGTTCATAGCGAACTACAGGTTCAAGATGCTAACAATACAACACATAAGGACCTTACTGCCCAAGAGGGCATTTACTGCCTCCATAGTTTTGTCAGACGCCTATCGGCACGTTCCAATCTATTGTCGATTCCCCTCCTACCTAAGGTTAAGGCTACAACGAAGACTATACGTCTTCAAAGCCATGCCTCTCGGGCTTAAAATAGCCCCAAGGATTTTCACGATGCTTGCGAACGTAGTTCTCAGTCAATTACGCCTAAAGGGAATTCAGGTAGTAGCCTACCTGGATTTTTGGCTGGTGTGGGCAGCACCCAGGACAGAATCCTTGCAAGCTTCCCTGTATGTGATCCATTTCCTAGATTATCTAGGCTTCAAGATCAACAGGAAAAGTCTCAACTTCCTCCATCTCTAAGTTCCGGTGGGTGTGAATCCACGGGGACCTAATGTCACACCGTTTTCTCCGTCATGGCGGAGAAAAGAAAGGAGATAGCTGGTTCTGTCAAGAGACTTCTAGATTCCGTATGGATATCAGATGCGAACTGGAGAGTGTACTGGGGTCTCTCCAGTTTACTTCGGTGACAGACCCGGTGCTAAGAGCACAGCTAAAGGATGCAACCGGAGATTGGAGTAGTTATGCATCAGATGCGCGAAGAGATCTGAGAAGACCAGTTCCGCTTCGTCGAAATACTCTTCTCAGGCCTTGGTCCCAAGCCAGACTCCTTAGGAAGTCGGTTCTTCTTCTTCCACCTCCCCCGTCGGTGACGAGTCACTCAGACGCCTCGAAGGAGGGATGGGGAGTTCACTCTCATCAGAAAAAGGCCCAAGGATCTTGGTCCAGTCTATTCAAGACCTCTCACAGTCATTTTCGAGAGACTATGACAGTCCTTCTTTCCTTAAAGAAAGTCTCCCCGCATCGCTCAATCCACATTAGGTTGGTGCTGGACAGCGGGGGAGTTGTGAGATGCTTGAATCGACAAGGATCAGGGTCGCCACCTCTCAACCAGGTGATGTTGGCCATCTTCCGATTTTAGGGAAGAAGAAATGGTACCTGTCAGCAGTTCACCTTTAAGGAGTCCGCAATGTGACAGCGGACGCTCTATCCAGGTTCACACCGATAGAGTCGGAATGGTTCCTAGACGCAGGACCATTCTCCTTCATTCTGAGTCAAGTCCCAGAACTGCGGCTAGACCTCTTTGCGACGAAAGACAACAAGAAGTTGCCCCTGTATGTGTCCCCGTACGAGGACCCCTTGGCGGAAGCAGTGGACGCGATGTCCCTCAACTGGAACAGATGGTTCAGGATTTATCTGTTCCCCCTTACAACCTTCTGTTGAGGGTCCTCAACAAACTGAGATCATTTAAGGGAGTAGCGGCAGTAGTGGCCCACAAGTGGCCGAACAGTGTGGGGTTCCCTCTGGCATTGGAACTACGATTGGAGTTTCGACCGCTACCAGATCCAGTTCTGACCCAGTGAGTCCAGAAGTCAATTGTCTGCGCTTCATCACAGAAAACCCGGACCCAGCAGCTCATGATTTCTTTAACAAGTAAGAAAGTGTTTCGGGATTTCGAAAGCCAGCATGGACTTCCTAGAGGATTATAAGTGCAAACCTTTTATAAGGCAATATGAGTCATCTTGGAGAGAATGGGTAGCCCTTGTCAGACGAAGATTCCGCAGGAGATCACGACGGACTTCTGCTTGTCTTTCTTCATCCATCTCCATGGTTTTGGATCGGTAACTAACACGATTTTATCATGTAGGCCTGCTTTGACAAGACCCATTCTATATGCCTTCCAGGTCGACCTCGCTAACGAGATCTTTATAAAAGTTCCGAAAGCCTGCGCTAGGCTCAGACCTTTAGCACCTCCAAAGCCCAATTCATGGTCTTTAGAAAAGTTCTTCATGTTGCTTCGCTGTTGAACAATAAGGAGTGTGGATTAAAGGATTTGACCCATAAGTTATCCTCCTTTTTGCACTCGCGTCCGGGGCCAGGGTTAGTGAGATCATACCCCTCTCGAGAGAGGAAGGTCATGTTCAGTTCCTGGATGGGTGAACTGAACCTATTTCCGGATCCTACGTTTCTCACCAAGACCGAGTTACCCACCATCAGGTGGGGTCCCTGAAGAATCTGCCCTCTGAAAGAAGATGCATCTCTATGTCCAGTAGAATGCCTAAAGGTCTATCTTCGTAGAACTTCAGACTTCAAGGATGGCCATCTGGCCAGGGGAGAAACGTCAGGCTCAAAATTTATTACTGAAACAACTCAGGGCGAAAATCACATATCTTATTCGCAGAGCGGATCCTGACTGTTCACCCACAGGTCACGATCCGAGGAAAGTTGCTTCATCCTTAAACTTCTTTAGTTGTAGGGATTTTGGACATCTTCGTTCGTACACTGGCTGGAAGTCTTCCAGAGTGTTCTTTCGTCACTATGCGAAGCAAGTGCAGCAACTAAGAGGTTCTGTGGTGGCAGTGGGTTGCGTCGTTAACCCTGCTGTTTAACTCTGCGAGGAACAGTAGCTTAATTGGGACAATTAATTCCAGGGTGAGTATGTAGTCACATGTTGTACTACAAACTATGTGAGGGTACTGGGTGACCCACGTTGACTGTTCCACTTTCAAAGGTGAACCCAGCATAAGTGCAAACATGCGTGCCGAGCGTTTCTAACGCTAATGTGACTGATTAGTAAAACAGACTTTTGACTTTGATACTTTGGTATCTTAAAAGTGGCTCCAATGTTTTTTCTGTCAGACAAACAAGTTTCTGTTTACTATCATACTTATGCTTAAAGTTTTAGTTATCCTCCTCTTATATATATATATATATATATATATATATATATATATATATGAGTGTGGTTAACCTGTTTGTTTATTGTCTGTCAATAAACTGGTTCTTAAGAACCTTGCGTCTCCTTCAGCTGTGAGCATTCATTCTATGTATATTTACCCGGGGATAATTCTAATAGAATGTTCCCTTATGCAAGCTAATATTGCATTGGTTTATGCTTCCCCTTAGCTGGAGGACTCCATCCCATAAAGGGATGGTGACGGATTTACGAGTTTCCTCCTAAGCGGATATGAACCTTTGTCCAATACGTGTTTTGAGCGGAGGACTGGTCGATATTTCATATTGACACAGTGATTCTTTTCGAACTTCGCTTTACCCAGTATGGGGTGAGACCACTATACTCGCTTGCCTGGGGTTCATACTTAGATATATGTACTCTTCGAGACTTTCCCAGAGTCTAGTAAGACTCTTCCCTGTTGGGGGCAGGAAGCTCTATCATGGTTTATGATTAGTTGAAAAGATGTATGACGGTAACATCTTAGGTCTCTAGGTCGCGTCGACTGGGGGAAATACTTCTGAGGAGTACGGCACATTTTGAGAATCCACAGATACAGTAATGCTCTGGTATACTTCCATCAGGACGACATGGCTTGAGCCCAAAAAACGGATTTTGAGCGAAGCGAAAATCTATTTTTGGGTAAGATGGCCATGTCGTCCTGATGGACCCGCCCTTCCCTTTCAATGAAAGGGCCGTAGGACCCCTCCCTACATACAGTATCTGTAGCACCTCGTGTTTCGCTACAAGGAATGCAGATGGCGCCAGAATCGGCGCAGGGCACGCTTACGAAACGGGAGAAGAGAGGGCCTTACGAACGGCTCTCCCCTTTTCGTTCTCGTTTTCGTTTTCTTGCCATTTGACCCCTACGAAGTGTTAACTCTATTCGGGGTATAGATTGCTATGAGGCGTGTCAAGAATACGTCCACTGATATTACGATATCCCTAAGGTCTTTTTTAGGGATACTCGCTCCAGGAGTTAGAATTCTGGGTACCTTAAGGTAAATTCTCTGGGAATATCGCCGTAGTTGTAATATACCCTAGGAAGCTGCCTTTAAGGAACTTCCATCAGGACGACATGGCCATCTTACCCAAAAATAGATTTTTCGCTTCGCTCAAAATCCGTTTTTTAACAGCAGTTAAGAACTTAATTTATAACAATAGGCAACAGCATTGGGATAGTTTAACCAAAAATGAGAGAAATTACGATTGTTATATCCCCTTGGAGGTATAATGGGATGCCCTGAAAATGGGAGACTACTCTTTGTCATCTCCGCATTGGTCACACTCGGATGACACACGAGTTTCTCCTGGCTGGCCAACATCAATGAGGTAGTAGGTTGGCCAAGGCACCAGCCCGCCCGTTGAAATACTACCGCCAGAGAGTTATGGGGTCCTTTGACTGGCCAGACAGTACTACGTTGGATCCTTCTCTTTGGTTACGGTTCTTTCTCTTTGCCTACACATACGCCGAATAGTCTGGCCTATTCTTAACAGATTCTCCTCTGTCCTCACACACCTGACAACACTGAGGTTACTAAACAATTCTTCTTCGCTCAAGGGGTTAACTACTGCACTGTATTTGTTCTGTGGCTACTTTCCTCTTAGTAAGGGTAGAAGAGACTCTTTAGCTATGGTAAGCAGCTCTTCTAGGAGAAGGACACTCCAAAATCAAACCATTGTTCTCTAGTCTTGGGTAGTGCCATAGCCTCTGTACCATGGTCTTCCACTGTCTTGGGTTAGAGTTCTCTTGCTTGAGGGTACAATCAGGCACACTATTCTATTTAATTTCTCTTCCTCTTGTTTTGTTAAAGTTTTCATAGTTTATATAGGAAATATTTATTTAATGTTACTCTTCTTAAAATATTTTATTTTTCCTTCTTTCCTTTCCTTACTGGGCTATTTTCCCTGTTGGGGCCCCTGGGCTTATAGCATTTTGCTTTTTCCAGCTAGGGTTGTAGCTTAGCAAATAATAATAATAATAATAATATTGCGATGACGGTTTTGATACCCTTGACAGTGAGGCATTTGTTGACTGAATGCCCCACTTATAGCACAAAAAGAAATAGATATTTGTTTGAGGCTCGAGGTGAGGATGGCAGGTTCATCCTTGCCAAGATCCTTGGACATGTCATACAATGCTAGAGGCATTTTTAAATTTATATCAGAAGCAGGTCTTAATGCTTTTTAACTTTTGTAACATATTTACTTTTCTGGTTTTAATTGAATATTCTTTTAATCTTTATTTATGATAAACATCTGCATCAATGATCTTCGATGTCAGGATGCCAGAGAACTTCAAATCATTCATCCATTCTTTCAGCAAAGCTGGAAGGTAGCCAATTAGAGTTTTGGTTGTTGCAACCCTACCCAGATCTTGGGTAGGGGGTGGCTAGTGGTACCAGCCACTTGCATATATACAGTACTCACTGAATGATGAACTAGTCACGTTTTCTCTTTAGCTTCTAGAGAGCGGTTGTTTCCTCTCTCTTCTCTTCGAGGTTGCCATAGACACTGACGAAGATGATTGTTCACGCTAATTTTAGGCTGACTTTCTCTTTTTCGGTGTAATCATGCTTATTCATTGACACTCCCATCCGAACATGTCCTAGTTTCGAAGGTTGCCCTTGCAGGCTTCATGTCATCGATGGAGTTATGACGAGTGTAGGGAGTGGTCTGCCTCCCAGTGAAACAAGCTTGGGAGACACAGGAAGAAGGCTAGGTGATTACGAGTTCCCTCTTCATCTTTTTGCTCTCCTACACCTCTTTCTGAAGCTCTTTCTCGACCGTCGTCTTCCGGGGAACGACCGAGTAGAAGTGCAGTCCCTTTAACTCCTAGGTGATCTCTCAAACTTGGATGTTGTTGCTTCCCCTAGAGAAACAACTTCTCCTTCTGCCGCTAAGATGCCCTTCTCTATTTCAGACGTTTTGCAGACGTGGCAATCCTTGGGGATTTTTTCCTCCCCTTCGAAGGAAGCATCTCGGCACTTCCAATGTGGGGCTGAGAGGGATTCTTTGCATTGCGAACTTTGCCCTTGGGCTTTGTGAGGTTCTCCTTTCGCCCTCCTGACTGCTTCCTGGTGACGATGAGCCTTCTCGCCATCGTATGGCATCGTCGTCTCCTAATTTACAGACCATTGTTTTTCCCCTTAGGAATGTTTCCAGCCCGCAGGCTAACCTCCTTCCTCCTGCTGTTGCAGACGGTCTCCAGATGGACAGCGCTTCATCTGATCATCGATCGCAGTAACGAGACTCATCACCTCGTTTTCCTGGTCGGTCAGGATGTCGTTCGGGACAATCTAATGATGAGATCGCGCTCACGATCATGAACGGGATGCTCACGTCCGTGGGCAGGACATTCTAAACTTTCTTCTTCCCAACAACCCTGTGGGTCACCAGTGCTCCGATTCGGCAGATCTCCGATTTACTAGATCTCTGATTCGTCAGCTGTCAATCGCCGTTTTTCAACGGCTAAATGATCTCCAAATTCTTATCAACGGAAGCACAGCAGAAAGAATCTTTTTTTCATTACTGTTCAACTCCTTCTGGAAGTTATTGTCTTCATTAGACGGCAGTTTTTTGTTGCTAGCGAGAAAGCGTTTGATGACAACCCCATACGAGAAAGCGGCGATGGCAACCCCCATATGAACCTGCCTAATGTATAAGTTTTGTCGAGTAGCCCTTGCATACTAGACTACACCCTTTTATGAAAAACTCTCGTTCCTGAGAAGTTTTACATAACTTTGACAGGTGTTTGTTAAAAACTCCCAAAACCCATAGGATCCCTTTCTGGGGTTCTTGCACTCTCCTCAAGCCAAACCTTAAGATTATTGCAACAAACACAATTTCTACCGATTGTTGGAGTCAACCGCATACCGTCATTGTGCCCCTAGGCACAATGAATTCTCGTTTTACAATGATTGGCTTCGGAGATTTTTTTATTTATTTTACCTTTATAGAGTTATTGTCTGAAGCCTTTAGTCTCAAGGAGCAGTTAGCTTACGTTTACGAACGATAGCAACAAATTTTTTCAAATTCTCTTTACCTTTACGAACATTACAAACCCCGCCCACAAGGGGGCCAGACCACTTTGTTTGTTTGAATATTGCCAAGCGTCTCCCACAAGAAGGGTAAGCAAAACTTACGGAGGAATGATTCCCATAACAACTGTATGTTTTGTCTGTGGACGAATGCTCTCACATATTTAAAATACTACTAGTTGTTGATAAAAAATTCCTTGTGAAATAAAGGTGCAATATGTTGTGCATACATTATTTCCTTAATCGGGCCCTAATTCGTTTTCAAACTTTTTTGGCCAGAGGCAAAGATTACACATGCGCTACTGCAAAGGGCAGTGTTATATGCGTGCAATTGATCTTTCTGTCTACAAGGGCTATAGTGTTGTAATGGCTATATCCATTACAAGAAACCAGGTTATACATTACTCGTCTAAACCCAGGTTATACATTACTCGTCTAAACCCAGGTTATACATTACTCGTCTAAACCCAGGTTATACATTACTCGTCTAAACCCAGGTTATACATTACTCGTCTAAACCCAGGTTATACATTACTCGTCTAAAACCAGGTTATACATTACATGTCTACCTTCCCGTAACCAGACATGCTGCATCATAGACACTTCTTCCATTCTTTCTGATCGAAGGTCTTAATTATTTTGAAATACTTGGTACTGAAAACTTCTCATAAGCAAATCTATTTCCTAGAAGGGAACATTCAATACTTATGCCAGTTTTTATCTACTGATTGGAGACGAAGAAATACGAACGTTTTTCGTCTTATAAGAAGGAGGAAATCTCGGTTATAAATGTTTTCAATGTGTCTCCTACTGAGTTCCGGACTCGACTATAATTTGGACTATTCCCATATGTTCGTTCCACCCCCTGGTCTATGTTACTGGTACGTGGATAGACTTGTGCATATATTACCCTTCCAACAGTAGGATGAAGATATGTCTCAATCTTATCTATTGGAATTAGAAGGGTGCGTTCGGTAGTTACAGACCGGTCTCTTGTCCCAGAGGCAAAGGTTACGCATGCGTTACTGCAAAGGGAGGCTTATATGCGTGCAAGCGATCTTTCTGTCCAAAAGGGCTATAGACCATCTCACAATTAGAACTGGGGTCTAATGAGTTGTAATAGCCATATCCCCTACAAGAAACCAGGTTATACATTACTCATCTAAAACCAGGTTATACATTACTCGTGTAAAGCCAGGTTATACATTACTTGTCTTCCTTCCCGTAACTAGACAGCCACATGACAACTTCTTCCACAAAGCCGTAGCTTCGCTTTGACTTCATGCCGGGAAACTGTCTAGCAAGTCCTCTCTCAGAGAGGCTCTTTGCAACGAGTTGTGGAAAGGATGTCTATTCACCTCAGACGCTTTTCAGTGTCATTCTTCCAGGTTAAGTAGTTGGCTTTTTGTGACTGGCGCTGTTGATGAGGTATCACTCTCCTCGATGCCTCTATTCTAACAATAGCAGAGTTCCTGGTATACCTTTGGGAAGAAATGCTTCTCTAGGTTTGGGCAGTCAAAGGCTACCTCTCATGCTTAGGTCTTGCCTATAAACTGAAAGTAGTAGATACTTCCTCATTGTTGGGACTTTCTCTACTCATACGAAGTTATGAGAGGACTTGTCCTCAGGAGGGAGTTAGCATTAGCTCGCCCCCAAGAGTACAGTACGTTTCACCAACCCCTAGAGGGTCAAAGGGAGCTCATCAAGATCTCATTCCTGACTGGGACCCACTAAGTCATATCCAGTCATTGAGTCTTCCTACAGAATCAGAGCAAATGATACCATAATGATGACCCTCATAGCTCTGCTTTGGCATCAAGCAGAATGGTCCCTGGACCTTCTGCATCTTCTAGTAGATCTCCCGAGAGAGCTACCCCCACGGCCCGTTATACTCAAACAACCACACTCGTACATCTTTCACAGGATGGTTCCGTCTCTATGGCTTAACGGCTGGAGCCCATCCAGCATCTCTCTGAGAGGATTTTCACAACAAGCTGTAAACGAATGTCCAGTCACATACGTCAGTCCTCTGCCTTGGCATACCAGGCAAAATGGAACGTCTTTTGTGATTGGTGTCATAGAAGGGATCTCTCCCCTCAATGCCTCTATTCCTGTAATAGCGGAGTCTCTGATTTATCTTTGAGAGGAAAAACACCTTATGGTCAGGGGTGAAAAGCTCAGCCTTAACCCTGGATAGGTACGCTCCTCGGACACCCCTTTAAGGGTATACTCGGACGCGAACGACCCCGACGCCAAAAAAAATTCTTGAAAAATCAGTTTTTGCAGTAACCTCCTTTTTTCTTTTGCCAAAAAAAACTTCAATGAATGCTTAAAACAACTGTAAAGATAAATACTACTCATCTGCAGAAAAACTATTTATTATAAATATTTTAAAAAATTAAGTAGAAAAAAAAAAGACCTGACAAAAATTCATAAAAAAAAAGTTTATACATATATACACAAATCCTTTTAGGAATTGATTCTTGAATGTTTAGGACACATCTTGATGTATTTTGGATGAAGTCAGACCCATGGAGGTGAAGATCTGAAATGAGAAAAAAAGGGTAACTTTTTTTGGCCAAAAAAATTTGTCCAAATTTCATGAATTTTTTTGGGTACCCAAATGAAATAGGAAGTGGCTAATTTTTTTAGGGAATAAACATATGTTATCCTAAAATAGAAATATGTAAAAAAATCTTCATTATTTTGTAAATTACATTTATATCAGGGGCCATATCTAAAGGTAATTTTTTGAGTACTTAGAAATTTCGTAAAAAAATACATATATTTAATATATAATATGATATTTATGCAGGTAAAAATATACCAAAATATCACAAATTCTATAGGGAACAAGAATATATATAGATAGGGCAGCTTACGCTTCGGATATGTCCACAAAATGGCCGCCAACCACACTGACTCAGACTCCCTAATCTGCCACTTGAAATGTAGGAAGGGTATGTCAATTTCAAGGTGTTATTTACTAATCTAATTATTCTTGGATATGCATAAAAATTGTATGGTGGGTTGCTGGATAATTGTCGATTATTTTACGACTATAAAATTAAAATTCTGACCCAAAAAAATTTTTTTGAAGGGAAATAAAATCGAAAAAAAAAAAAATGTAAAACAATATAATATTTTAGCTAAAAAATTTTGATGATATTCAATCAAAAAAAAAGTAAACAAAATTTTCCGACAAATAAACATCTAGAGGAATCATTACTCTGTGATAGTTCCTTAGTACGTAGTAATTTTGAAAGAATTGGGAAAAAACGAAAAAATGGCAATCACCGGAAAATCGAACACATACCTATATATACGCCATATCTGGCTAAAAAAAAAGACATGCATGGGTAGCCAGATCATCTAGAAACACTTTCCAACACTATAAAAATATAAGTTTTGCGACACTACTTGCCAATTCCTTACGGTAACATGACTAAGCAAAAAAATGCAAAACAAATAAAAAGGGGCACTCGCGGAAAAATGGCTAACATTCTAATATACGGCATTTCAGAAAAAAAAAATTCAGCCACGTGCTAGGCAAACCATCAAGGCACATTTTCCGACAAATAAACATCTAAATGAATCATTACTCAGTGATAGTTCCTTAGTACGTAGTAATTTTGAAAGAAATGGGAAAAAACGAAAAAATGGCAATCACAGGAAAATCGAACACATACCTATATATACGCCATATCTAGCTAAAAAAAAAAAAGATAGGCATGGGTAGCCAGATCATCTAGAAACACTTTCCAACACTATAAAATTATAAGTTTTGCGACACTACTTGCCAATTCCTTACGGTAACATGACTAAGCAAAAAAATGCAAAACAAATAAAAAGGGGCACTCGTGGAAAAATGGCCATTCTAATATACGGCATTTCAGAAAAAAAAAATTTCAGCCACGTGCTAGGCAAACCATCAAGGCACATTTTCCGACAAATAAACATATAAATGATTCATTACTCTGTGATAGTTCCTTAGTACGTAGTAATTTTGAAAGAAATGGGAAAAAACGAAAAAATGGCAATCACAGGAAAATCGAACACATACTTATATATACGCCATATCTGGCTTAAAAAAAAATAGGCATGGGTAGCCAGATCATCTAGAAACACTTTCCAACACTATAAAAATATAAGTTTTGCGACACTACTTGCCAATTCCTTACGGTAACATGACTAAGCAAAAAAATGCAAAACAAATAAAAAGGGGCACTCGCGGAAAAATGGCTAACATTCTAATATACGGCATTTCAGAAAAAAAAAATTCAGCCACGTGCTAGGCAAACCATCAAGGCACATTTTCCGACAAATAAACATCTAAATGAATCATTACTCAGTGATAGTTCCTTAGTACGTAGTAATTTTGAAAGAAATGGGAAAAAACGAAAAAATGGCAATCACAGGAAAATCGAACACATACCTATATATACGCCATATCTAGCTAAAAAAAAAAAAGATAGGCATGGGTAGCCAGATCATCTAGAAACACTTTCCAACACTATAAAATTATAAGTTTTGCGACACTACTTGCCAATTCCTTACGGTAACATGACTAAGCAAAAAAATGCAAAACAAATAAAAAGGGGCACTCGTGGAAAAATGGCCATTCTAATATACGGCATTTCAGAAAAAAAAAATTTCAGCCACGTGCTAGGCAAACCATCAAGGCACATTTTCCGACAAATAAACATATAAATGATTCATTACTCTGTGATAGTTCCTTAGTACGTAGTAATTTTGAAAGAAATGGGAAAAAACGAAAAAATGGCAATCACAGGAAAATCGAACACATACTTATATATACGCCATATCTGGCTTAAAAAAAAATAGGCATGGGTAGCCAGATCATCTAGAAACACTTTCCAACACTATAAAAATATAAGTTTTGCGACACTACTTGTCAATTCCTTACGGTAACATGACTAAGCAAAAAAATGCCAAACAAATAAAAAGGGGCACTCGCGGAAAAATGCCCAACATTCTAATATACGGCATCTCAGATAAAAAAAAAGACATGCACGTGTTAGCCCAACCATCAAGGCACACTTTCTAACACATAAACATGAAAAAAAAATCAATAATATACGGCAATTCCTTACTACGTAGTAAATTTTTACAAATATTGAAAAAAAACAGAAATTGGCAACCGCAGTTAAATACCCAATATACCAATAACTACGTCGTATCTGACAAAAACAAAATCACGCATGGGTAGCCAGATCATCTAGACACACTTTCCAACACTAAAAAAGCAAAAGTTTTACGACACTATTTCGCAATATCTTACGGAAAAAGGACTTGGCAAAAAAATGAAAAAAAATGAAAAAGGGGCACTCGCGGTAAAATGCCCGACATTCTAATATACGGCATCTCAGATAAAAAAAAAGACATGCACGTGTTAGCCCAACCATCAAGGCACACTTTCTAACACATAAACATGAAAAAAAAAATGAATAATATACGGCAATTCCTTACTACGTAGTAATTTTTACAAATATTGAAAAAAACAGAAATTGGTAACCGCAGTTAAATACCCAATATACCAATAACTACGTCGTATCTGACAAAAACAAAGTCATGCATGGGTAGCCAGATCATCTAGACACACTTTCCAACACTAAACAATCAAAAGTTTTACGACACTATTTGGCAATATCTTACGGAAAAATGACTTGGCAAAAAAATGAAAAAAAAATGAAATAGGGGCACTCGCGGTAAAATGGTCCTCGTGGTGATGAACGACATTTTAACTAAAAAAAAAATCATGCACATGGTAGCCAAACAATCCACCAAGACTTTCCACAACTGATAACCTATACAAGTTGCACCATTCTACGACAATTTCATAATACGTAATAACTTTGATAATTATGCAAACTACCTTAGAAGGGTAAACTCGGTCGCGCTCGACCCCGACGCGTCTCAGAAATCGGGGAAGGAGTACAGCTACAGCAATGCACATCTGGACACTACTAGAGCGTGTAGGGGAGACACCTCCTGCAGGTCGATCACCCACAAATTCAGTCACGGGGGTGAGTCACGTGAGAAAAACCTGTTTTTTTTTGACGCTCGGGGTCGCGAACGACCCACCGTACCTATCCGGGGTTAAAACTAGCCTTTAGATTGAATAGAGTAAACCTTTCCTCTTCGTTGGAACTTTCCTAACTCATACGGAGTTATGAGATCTCTTGCCCCCAGTTGGAGATAAGACCTCCTCCTTGGATTGTGGTTCGCGTTTTTAGGTCCTAGAATGGACCTCCCCACGAACCGTTTACGCTGTGCAACAGACTGTAACGTTACTCTGAAGATGCCATTCCTACTCGTTTAGCATCAGCTATGAGAGTTGGTAAACTACATGGTGTCTCCCACAACATCGGTTATTCAAGGGGATGGGGGGAAGTGACTCTCAGCTTTGTCCCTGAGTTTCAAATTAAGAGTATGTTCTGTTAACATGGATCCAGATCAATTGTTACTATGCCCAATAAGGAGGTTGAGGTACTACCTTAAACGTACAGCAACAACCTGGCCCTGACTAACATCGTTTTTTGTTAGTTTTGGTAGAACTAACAGGAGGATCACCAAAAACTCTGTTACAGCTTGAATACTTTATGCAAGGTCATTGACCGGACTATCAATACTGAACATCCTCCGGCTCGTAGAACTAGAGCTCATGATGTCGGGTATCTGTACATCCCTGGCATTCAAATGCAACTTCTCCGTGTCGCAAATTTTACAAGCAGCTGTTTGAAAAAATTAAACTACGTTCATCATCATCATCTCCTACGCTTATTGACACAAAGGGCCTCGGTTAGATTTCGCCAGTCCTCTGTATATTGAGCTTTTAATTCAATACTTCTCCATTTATCATTTCCTACTTCGCATTTCATAGTCCTCAGCCATGTAGGTCTGGGCCTTCCAACTCTTCAAGTGCTTTGTGGAGCTCAGCTGAACATTTGGTGAAGTAATCTCTTGAGGAGTGCAGAGAGCATGCCCAAACCATCTCCATCTACCCCTTGTAATAATCTCATCCACATATGGCACTCGAGTAATCTAATCTTGTCCTGCCATTTAACTCCCAATAGCCTTCTGTGGGCTTTGTTCCCAAATCTATTAAATCTATTGGAGATTGTTTCAATTTCCTACCATGACTCAACAAGTGGTTTAAAGTACTTTGGGCTCCTTATTGGACGGGTAGCAGTTGGTTGAAGATGTTGGTTACTCTGGTTAAGTCTGGGATGAATGAAAGTATGTCTGGCCTTTTCCTTTCATCTTCCCCTCTCTTTGGATACAGTGCTTCAATTACTGCAGGTAATGACCATTTCCCTTGTGTAGCCTAGTATGATCTATATTGATATACTCGTGCATGTCCCCAACGTTTTTTGTGTGGTAAACATTGGGAAATGTCTAATTTTTGTGTAAGTTTTCTGTTAATAACATTCTTACCTTGACGTTCATATGATATATTTTGCATCCATTTTGCTCAGGCCGCTATCATTCCCTTTTGTATTGAAAAGCGAGGTGGCAAGGTTTCCCTCGATTACAGTCTAACACTGTTCTAGTCAAACCCGGGTCATGCTAATAGTCGGACTTATCCACCCACCTAAGAGTGGGTCATCCATATATAAATAACGGAAGATTTGTTAGTTTGGTGAACAAATGACAAATTCGTACATGATTTGTATATATTCCCTAACTAATACAAACCTGGAGTTTGTACAAATTGTCCCGCCATCACCTTTCCTCCAATAAGTCTTGCCTGCAAAGAAAAAAAGGGACCAGTTCATCTCTCCGTGAGTATATATACAGATGGCTGGTACCACTAGCCATCCCTTACCCTGGCTGTGGGTAGGGTTGCCACCTTGCACCAAAAAGTCTAATTGGCTACCTTCCATCTTTTCCGAAAGATATATCTATAAATAAATAGCTCCAGGTTTGTTTTAGTTAGGGAAAAATACAAATCATCTACGAATTGGTCATATTTGATGCAGGGCTGGGGAGTCAGGACTCTGAACATCCGACTCCGACTCCTATAATTTTTTAGAACCGACTCCGACTCCGACTCCTATAATTTTTTAGAACCGACTCCGACTCCGTCTCAGACTCCAATTTAAAAAAAATAAGAATAATTAAATATTTTTATATAATTTTCTTACATTATGTTGCCTATTAGTCAAAATAGCATTTCATCATTACTAGCCTAGTAAGTAATTGTATTATTGAAAACATTTCACGTAATTTTTTGGATTCAGCTTTTCCTAGGTTACACGAAACTGTAATCAAAACACCCGTCATTTCGAGATGTTTAAATATAAATAATGACTTAATTCTAAGATTATTTATATACGTGCTGCATAAAACTATGAATCAGTAACAACTCCTACCTTTTAAATGGCTAATGGTGATTAAGTGAAAAGTTAATCATGAAATAAACTTTAATGTCCAGAGACTCGTGCGTGGAGAGAACAGCTGATCGCATGTATAATATTATTGTTTTGGTTTGGCTTATGGATGAGAGATGGCAGGAGCTACAGTAGGGTCCCGAATATTATGCGAGAATTTGGTCGATGAATGACCTCGTATAAATGGAAAATCGCAGATTTCGAAACACACAACTAACAGAAATAATTACATTTGGCCATGGCAACCGGCAACTTGCTTATTCAAACGTGTTTACTACCCTTTTCCATTACTTTCTTTGTACTGTACTGTATTTCTTTATAATATCAAATTGTTCTTGTAAATAAATCAAACATTTAATATACTTTAAAGTTCTAATAACTTGAAAAATTGTTAAAATTACAACCAGGATGGGTGTAAACACTGTATATTTCCCGTTATAACACGACCCAAAATACAGACAAATTTTAATGTTTGTCATATCTATTGTTTAAGACAACTGGTGAATAGCAAAACCATCTCTCTATAGACTAGCTTTTGTTGTATGATTGAAAATCCAAAATTATCAAAATAAAGGCGATTTTATATCATGCGTTTTCTAAACACGCCAAAAAGCACAATAGAAAACGACAACCAATGTTTTGTTTATGTTTATCTCTGATCATACGAAGAAACAGACGCATTTACACATCTGTGTATAGGTTAGTTTTTGCATCCACAGCAATCTTACCAATATTGATTATATGTTGATTTTGTTATTACCAATGCTCTACTTATTTTTTTTTAAGAACTTCCAAATAAATGAAGTGAATGCCATTTATATAATGTTTTTCTTTATGACGCCGCCTGAAACGGAAACCTTCCATTTGTTTACGCTCCATCTTCGATCATAATAAACAAACGAACGCATTAAACACACATGATCAAAGTGATAACTAATAATATTACAAACATTTAGTAAACATTATGTTATTACAAATATTTTACTTACCGTATCCATATAAATTCCTAAATTCGTAGCAAAGCTGGAAACCTTTTTTTTCCTTATGCGTTTAATCCACAATAGCAAACTGCCGCTAATGACAGAATGATAATTTACGATAATTCTAAACTGTTACGAAAGATAATTGTCCTTTCCATATCCAAAATACTTTTCCTAACTTCAGTTAGGAAAACCATATGCAAAAATGGTAAAAGAAGAAAGTACTAGGCCTATTTTTAAAGTCATCGAACAATTAGGTTACCGCTATTACGTTCGATGTGACAGAGAGAGAGAGAGAGAGATGGTTTTAAATGTACTAAACAATAAATATAGTTTATAACACATTGGTCCTTATGTAATATTAACTGTATTGATGGTTTGAATAAATTAAGAAATGGTGTAAACAATTCTTTGTTAACGTATTCGTACGCGCATATTCATGAGAGCGGAAGCTAGACATCAGCTGATCTAATCACAGCCAAAAGTAAAACAAAAAGAAGTCAGCAATACTCGATTTTTAAAACACACCCGAAATTTAAAAACCCAAGTACATGTTTTATTATAGCGCAATTGACTATTTAAAGAGTAAAAATTTTCTGGAATAGAATGGTGTTTCCTAAAAAATAGTGGTTTGCTGACGAAATCGGATACCGTATTTTAAGCTATGATTGAAATGGATGTATACACGGTATAATTTTTTTGTTTTGTATTTAATTGACACTTTAAGAAAACCGATTTTGGTTTCTTCATCTATTTGTAAGTATTGTATAACACGAGAGAGAGAGAGAGAGAGAGAGAGAGAGAGAGAGAGAGAGAGAGAGAGAGAGAGAGAATCAGCTGTTGTAATTGACTGCCGTGTTTTTGTTTCGTGTACCTCCTGAAGCGAGGAATTGATCGCCACAACTAACAATTGTCATGTTAATTTCATTCTTAAACTCAAGTTGCCATATGTTAACTAGGGTTTTATTTCTTACGGAGAGAGAGAGAGAGAGGATTTCTGCCATCAAATTTTTTTTTTCTCTCTCTCTCTCTCTCTCTCTCTCTCTCTCTCTCTCTCTCTCTCTCTCTCGAGAGAGAGAGAGAGAGAGAGAGAGAGAGAGAGAGAGAGAGAGAGAGAGAGAGAGAGAGAGATTTTTATTTTACCGTCTACTCTACAAAACTAATCTTTGCAAATCAAATGTGTACTGTTTAAAATATGACAAAATATTGCCGACTCGTTACCGTAGTTTAGGCTATTCACTGCCGATAAACGAACCCAGTCTACTCGTGAAAACCTTGAACGGCCGGAGGGAAAAATAAGGCTTTTATATATACTGTACTAAACAAAAATAATGCTTTTTTTGGGCTCAAGCCATGGCGTCCTGATGGAAGGTTCCTTTTTGGTAGCTTCCTTGGGTATAAAACTACTAAGATATTCCCAGAGAATTTAACCACAGGTTATCACAGAATTCTAACTTCTGGAACGAGTATCCCAAAGGTTTCCCTTTAAGACATCGTATATCAACAGGGGACGCATGTCTGAACGCGCCACATAGCTATCTTCACCCCGAACAGAGTTAATGCTTCGGTGTGTAAGGGTTGAGAATAGCTGGGAGCCGCTCCACAGCCAATCTCACTCGTGGCTACTACTGATACTCGAGACGTAAACAAACGGGCGCCATTGCTCAAATGACGTCACGCCCGTCTTCATCCTTTGTTTAGTAGCTGCCCTACTTAGACGGATTTTCCCTGTGCTTCTTTTATCGATTTGCATCTACGTTATGTCGCTACCTTCAGCCTCACCATCTTCTGGAAAGTTGAGTACAAGGTTCCAGTATTGTTTAGTTAAGCTCTGGCCGTAAAGTAAATATTACTTTCCGAGATAATTGCTGTTTTGTGGCAGAGCTGTGCCTCTACCGGACCCGCCATTTTATGGCGTCGTTGTTGTTATGCATGCCTTATTTAGTTAGCCACAACAACGCTTCCGGCCTTATTTACTAATCGAATACATTAGTTTATTTAGTCTTCATAGCTAGGAACTTTTATATCGTGTTTCGACGCTTTTTATCGGTCATCGATTGACCTCATACCAGTCGGCTTCTATAGCCCCCAGGCCAGAGCGCCTGTACATAAGTGTTCATGCATGATTTTATTAGTGATCCTAGGCTAAGTTATGAAGATAGGGGCATTATTTTACAATACTTTCGACCGTGATGCAATGTTCTTTCGCCTTCAGGGACCATATAGGGGATAGGTTAGTTAGTGTCTCTTTCTAACCTAACCTACTTGTAGGACCCCTATATGCTTCCTTCATCCCCTGCCTTGGCATTCCCTCTAATTAGCCTTGATTCCCTTTCTGAGTAAAGGGATCAAGTGTCTAATGGAGTTTTTATCGCCTCTCAGTCCTCCCTATGGGAATGAACCCCCCTTAGGGTTGCGTCCGAGAGTGAGGTTAGGCTAGCCCTACCTCTATGGCTAGGATTAGTCTATGACTATCCTGCGATAGCGATATGTCTTCTACCTTTCCTAGTTCAGGACTATTAGCCCTGATCTAGGTTAGGTTAGGAAGGTTTCTCTGTTCCCTGCTGAAACTGTACCCATGCACCGTTTCAGCCGATCTGCCTTATCTTAGGTTAGGGAGTGTCCTCCCTTTCCCTAGTGGCCGCTCTGGTACAGAAACCCTTCCTTGGAAGACTTCTCTCTACTCCCCTCCCCACATATCTCTTGTATAGCCTAGCCTATGCTTAGGTTAGTCTATACCCACCTGTCCCCTGTCCTACAACTCCTCCTTAGGGTGGAGTAGTAGGGCTACCCGAGCTTCCCTGTGCAGTCCGCTCTGGTACATATACCCTTCATAGTGTCCTATGGGGTTAGTCTCTAGATGTGTTCTGCATATGGGGGGCTCCCCCTCTTTGGGTGTCCCCTAGCCCTCCCTTGGGCTACCTAGCTCCCGGTCCTCAGTGACCCCTGCTCCTGGATGATAGAGCCTGTCTCTATCATGGGTACACCCTCTCAGGGGGGGGATGTCCGGAGTCCATGACTGACTTCCTGCATCCCTCCCCCCCCCGTCTCTCTCACTATCCGGGTGCTGGTCTCTTGCCGCCTCCACTGTCGGCGATACCCGCCTCCTACCTTGGTGACTCTCCCTACCCTTGCCGCCAGCCCCCTGTGTGCCGGGGGACTGCTGACTGCCGCCGGCTCCTACCGGCGGCTCTCCTCCCTCCTAGCTTGTCGTCCGCTCGCCGGTCGGCCGCCGGAGTGCCGGCATCTATTGCCGGCAACCCGGTTCCGCTATACATTGTCCCAGTCACCAAACCGGCATCCTCCGACTGCCGGAGCCGCCGCTCCCCTGCCGGCGTGCCGCCGTTGTACCGGCGGCCGCCACCCTGGTATACTCTTGACTTACATATTGTCTGTCTTAATGCCAGAAACTCTGTCGGAGCGACCTCCGGCATGCCGGCGGCTTGCCGGAAACCCCCGGAGGCGTCAAGAATACTTGCACCCCCTTCTTCTAGCTATCATATGATACTGATAGCCCTATACCGCAAACAGACGGACTGTTTCCACTATTAAGATCAATACCTTGGTACTGTTCTGTTAGGGATCATGCTGTCTCTTTGCACCCTTCTAATTCCAGCATGCTGCGTGCATCTTTGCACGGCTGGTTGCCGGAAGCAGTTACCTTAAAAGGAGGCCCTCTAGCCCCTAGTTTGGGACCGAATGATCTCGGTCCCAATCTTACCCTTGGTTTTTCCACGGAATTCCATTGCCCTATGGAACTCTAAGGAATACTATCCGGTGCCTTCGGTCTCTCGGATTATCCAAGGACAAAGCTTACGGTAACCAGCCAGGCGAGATGCATGGAGTATGTTCTCTTTACTATTTCAATCTCTATGCATCACACCCTTCTTTAAGTTAAAATTAATAATTAATATTAACTTAGTTTAAGAGCCATTCTTATGACTCCCCCATACTCATTTTCTCTTTCTTCCACAGGAGGAGCAGATGAAGTGTGACTTCGCCTTCTGCGCTGTGAAACGCCCGCAGTTTTACGGGCATACGGCTTGCAGGACTCACGCCCCTTGTGCCGACAAGAAAGGGGATCTGAAGTTTTGGAATCCACTGAACTGTACGGTCTGCCAGGCTCACATGGCTGACGCCTTCCATAACCCTCCCTCAGCGGAGGTCAGAGACATTTCTCGTGAAAAGCTACGCAAGTGGGTGCGTGGCTTCCAGAAAAATGCCACCGGCCCTTACCTGGCCACAGAAGAATTGAGGTCACTCCTGTTCCCTAAGGCCTCCCCTGATTCAGTGGTACCCAAAGACGTGATTCCCATTGTCCAACTTACAGTGGAACCTGATGTTGTCATGGCTCAGTCCATGCATGAGTGTCGCCTGGATTCCGGAGATGACGAACAGATGTCGGATGTCTCGGAAGACACCGAGAAGACGCTTATGGCTCAAGGAGCCGAAGATGACGAAGACAAGGTGGAATACGCCGAGTCGGAGCAAGAGGTCGCTCCTCCGTCCATCCCCCCTCCTACTCCTACACCGACGGAAGTGTCTATTCCGTCTACCTCCTCGACCCCGGATCCCTCTTCTTCCACTCAAGAAATGATCCGACTGATTAGAGCCGTCATGGACGACAGGTTGAAGGAGAATCAGGAGTTCATCAGGTCCATGATGGGATCCAGAGAACCGAAGAGGATTTCGGTTAAGGATCTCCCCGCTTGCTCACATGCCAACCCGTGGAGGTATGCTGAGCATATGGTTATCGCGACCGGCAGGATCTTTGTCAGCGATAAGATCGGCACGGTCCCCTTGGAAGACGTGGAGTTCTTCCCAAACTTTGAGGCCTACCCGGACTGTTACGTCCGTCTGCGTTCTGAGCCTGCCTCGAAGGAAGAGACCGAACCGAAGGAAGAGATAGTGTTCGATCTCGCAAAGGCCCAGGCTATGCTAGCCACCACATTCAAGAGTAGGGGCTTTACCTGCTCTAAGCTTCCGGCCCTGAGCAAGAAGCACCCTACTTATGTCGCACCTGAAAGTGCGATTCTTCCATTCCTGGAAAAGGCCTTAGCTGCGTGCCTTAAAGCTGCGGAAGAAGGGAAAGCCTGCCCTGCACTGGAGGAGTGCAGACCCTTCTCTATAGTAACTCCCCCTGACGCTCGAAACTGGAAGGATGTCCAGCATACTTTCGTCGTGGGAAAGCTAGATCCTGACGTCGCCGGACGTCAGTTTAATGAAGACCTCCCTAAGCTCAACGATCACCTCCTTCGTCGGGAACAAGATACGAAGGAGAGGCTCGCAGCATCCTTATCTCATCAAGTCCAACTTGAAATTATGGCCTGTGACACCAGAGTACCAGACCACTACATGGTACTCTCCAAATCCCACCTGATGACCGTGATGAAGGACTTGTACCACTTCTTAAAGGCTCGGAGAGCCTGTCGTGAATTCGTGTTTGCAGGTGCCACCGTGAAACACGAACCCCGGAGACTGATTTCCTCCAACATCTGGGGTAAACACCTCTTTCCCTCTGACCTCGTGAAGGAAATCACCGACAGAGCCGCCACGGAGAATAGGAACCTTCTCCACAAGTGGGGCATGTCCAGGAAAAGGAAACCCTCTCAGGACGACGGACCTCAACCTAAGAGGAAATCCCAAAAACAGAAACCCCAGCAACGTCAACAAAGACGTCAGTTTCCGGGACCCGCTACCTCCCAAGTGGTTGCCCAACCACAACAGACCTTTCAATTGGTCCCCCAACCGGTGTTGTCACAGTCACCGGTCTTCACCCCTGCTTTCGAGCAACAGTCAACTACCTTTCGTCCCAAAGGTAGAGGCTCATACAAGGGTGCAAGCAAAGACGCTTCTCGCCGTCCCTCCAGAGGCAGAGGAGGAAAGGGAGCTAGCGGCCGAGGCAGCAAGCCCTCGGGACACCAGAAGCAATGAAGTGCTTCCGGTGGGAGGAAGACTCCGCCAATTCCAGGATCGTTGGACCTTCGATCCCTGGGCACACAGCATCGTCAAGAAGGGTCTAGGCTGGAGTTGGACTCAACCACCCCCAATCTTCCAGCAATTCTTCCAACAATCAACCCCTCTTCTGGAAGAATATGTCCTAGATCTCTTGAACAAGAAGGTGATAAGGAAGGTAAAGTCCACCAGGTTCCAAGGGAGACTGTTTTGTGTCCCCAAGAAAGACTCAGACAAACTCAGAGTCATTCTGGACTTATCCCCCCTCAACAAGTTCATAGCGAACGACAAGTTCAAGATGCTGACTCTTCAACAGATAAGGACCCTTCTACCTCGAGGTTCCTACACGGTCTCCATAGACCTGGCGGATGCCTACTGGCACGTTCCAATGAACCATCACGCTTCCTCCTACCTAGGATTTCGACTCCAAAGGAAGAGCTACGCCTTCCGGGCCATGCCCTTCGGCCTCAACGTGGCCCCTCGGATCTTCACAAAACTGGCGGATGCCATAGTACAACAGCTCCGCCTACGAAACGTCCAGGTGATGGCCTACCTCGACGACTGGCTAGTCTGGGCTCCATCGCCCGAAGATTGTGTAAAATCTTGCAACAAAGTCACCCAGTACCTAGAACACCTGGGATTCAAGATCAACGAGAAAAAATCTCGCCTCTCTCCAGCTCAGAAGTTCCAGTGGTTGGGAATCCACTGGAACCTTCAGTCACACCGCCTTTCCATCCCCCAGAAGAAAAGGAAGGAAATAGCAGGGTCTGTCAAGCGACTGCTGAAATCCAAACGCATTTCAAGACGCCAGCAGGAACGAGTTCTAGGCTCTCTACAGTTCGCCTCAGTGACAAACCCAGTGCTTCGCGCACAGCTAAAGGATGCCGCGGGAGTCTGGAGACGTTCGGCATCCATCGCTCGAAGAGACCTCAAGAGACGGCTTCCAAACAGACTGCGACTTCTTCTAAAGCCGTGGTCAGAAGCAAAGGCCCTGAAAAGGTCCATTCCTCTCCAACACCCTCCTCCATCACTCAACATCCACACGGACGCTTCGCTGGAGGGTTGGGGAGGTCACTCCCACCAAAAACAGGCTCAAGGCACCTGGTCTCCCCTGTTCAAGACGTTCCATATAAACATCTTGGAGGCCATGGCGGTCCTTCTAACCCTAAAGAAGTTATCCCCGCCGCCCTCGATCCACATCCGTCTAACCCTAGACAACTCGGTGGTAGTTCGTTGTCTCAATCGCCAAGGCTCAAGATCGCCCCAGATAAATCAGGTGCTTCTCCCAATCTTCCGTCTGGCAGAGAAGAAGAAGTGGCACTTGTCTGCAGTTCACCTACAAGGATTCCGCAACGTGACAGCGGATGCTCTATCTCGGACAAACCCGATAGAGTCGGAATGGTCTCTAGACGCAAGATCGTTCTCCTTCATCTCTCACCAAGTCCCAGAACTTCAGATAGATCTCTTTGCAACGAGCGACAACAATCAACTTCCTCGGTATGTGGCCCCGTACGAGGACCCCAAAGCAGAAGCAGTGGATGCCATGTCACTGGATTGGAACAGATGGTCCAAGATCTACCTGTTCCCCCCCACCAACCTTCTGTTGAAAGTCCTCTCCAAACTGAGAACCTTCAAAGGGACAGCGGCCCTAGTGGCTCCCAAGTGGCCTCGGAGCAACTGGTACCCCCTGGTCCTGGAGCTGCAGCCCAAGCTGATCCCTCTCCCAGGCCCAGTTCTCTCTCAACAAGTACAGAAGTCGACTGTCTTCGCTTCATCATCGAAAATCAAGGACCTTCATCT
The DNA here is from genome assembly GCF_036898095.1 of Palaemon carinicauda. NCBI lineage: Eukaryota > Metazoa > Arthropoda > Malacostraca > Decapoda > Palaemonidae > Palaemon > Palaemon carinicauda. The sequence goes on along the minus strand of NC_090730.1, from coordinate 65,769,344 downwards.
CATGATTTTCTCTCCCTAGCCGCTAAGAAGAGGTTTGGGATCTCGAAGAAAAGTCTGGACTTCCTAGAGGAATACAAGACCGAATCCACAAGACGGCAATATGAATCATCCTGGAGGAAATGGGTCTCCTTCGTCAAGACAAAAAATCCTAAAGAAATCACGATTGATTTCTGCATGTCCTTCTTTATTCACCTTCATGGACAGGGATTAGCAGCCAATACGATATCAACCTGCAAATCGGCCTTGACCAGACCAATTCTATATGCTTTCCAAATTGATCTGTCCAGCGACATCTTCAACAAACTGCCGAAAGCATGTGCTCGCCTACGCCCAGCACCCCCACCGAAACCGATCTCCTGGTCACTAGACAAGGTGCTCCATTTCGCCTCCAACTTGGACAATGATTCATGCCCTCTCAAGGATCTGACTCAGAAAGTTATATTTCTCTTTGCTCTCGCTTCAGGAGCTCGAGTCAGCGAAATAGTGGCTTTATCAAGAGAGGATGGACACATCCTGTTTACCGATACAGGTGAAGTTACCCTCTCCCCTGATCCGACGTTTCTCGCCAAAAATGAATTACCCACCAAAAGATGGGGCCCTTGGAGAATATGCCCCCTGAAGGAGGATGCCTCTCTATGTCCAGTAGAGAGCCTCAAGTTCTATCTTCGCAGAACTTCAAACTTTGGTGGAGGCCAACTCTTCAAAGGAGAAACATCGGGCAGCGACCTGTCACTGAAACAATTAAGAGCGAAAATCACCTACTTCATTCGCAGAGCGGATCCTAACAGTACACCCGCTGGTCATGATCCTAGAAAAGTGGCATCATCTCTGAATTTCTTTCAGAGTATGGACTTTGAAAGCCTTAAAAACTTCACGGGTTGGAAGTCCTCGCGAGTTTTCTTTAAACATTATGCGAAACAAGTGCACGAAGTCAAACATTTTGTGGTAGCCGCAGGTAGTGTTATGAAACCTGCACCTAACTCTGCGTAGAACAGTGAGTTACTTGGGACTCTAACTCTTCGGGTGCCTATGTTGACCCTCGAGCGATTCATAGTGATGTCGAAAACACTTAGTGCTTTTATAACTGTTCTTATCCCAGGTGAAATGTCATAGTTGTCACACAAGTGCCGCATGCCCTGAGCATGACGTGTTTTTTAATCAAAGACTTGCGTTCCTCGAGAACGAGTGCCTACTAATAAACTTGAAATTCCTTTTCAGATTCAAGAGCAAGTCTTTATTACTATGTACATTATAATTACTGTAAATGAACTTTACTTATTGCTGTAAATTATTTAATTTCTGCATTTGTGAAATAAAATTTCTATTTTATTACCTGTGCGTCTCAATCAGCTCCTACTTACTATGAAATACATGCCTGTCATAGTTTTATTATTCCCCCTTTTCCTTATGGTTATGAAGAAATTAAGATGCTAACTCTTAATTTATATTCACTCTGATTATGTAAGGTTCCAACACGAATACTTACTTTTATTACCCGGGAGATGAACCATCACTCTCAATACACAGTGCCCAACCACCACTGGTCTAATTTTCAGAATGTTCCTATACAAATACCAAACATTCGGCTTCATCTCCAAGTTCTTCAAGTTCTTCTATCAGGATGAATAGCCCTTCAATACCACTTTGACGTCGGCATGGCCCATGGGAACTTCACTGCCAAGGGGGGCAGGATGCTTCTTCCCTATGGTCCTTTATCAAAGATTACTATGCTGTTTTGTCAATGCCTTGGCACTTACTATTAGGGGAAAATCTACCACGATACATTGATTCTCTGGTATTCTTCCATCAGGACGCCATGGCTTGAGCCCAAAAAACGGATTTTGAGCGAAGCGAAAAATCTATTTTTGGGTGAGATAGCCATGGCGTCCTGATGGACCCTCCCTGCTACTTCGTCCAGTTTTAGATCCCACCCTGTTCTACTGTATCATGGTGTTGGGCAAGCAACTGGCTTCAGGATGAAGACGGGCGTGACGTCATTTGAGCAATGGCGCCCGTTTGTTTACGTCTCGAGTATCAGTAGTAGCCACGAGTGAGATTGGCTGTGGAGCGGCTCCCAGCTATTCTCAACCCTTACACACCGAAGCATTAACTCTGTTCGGGGTGAAGATAGCTATGTGGCGCGTTCAGACATGCGTCCCCTGTTGATATACGATGTCTTAAAGGGAAACCTTTGGGATACTCGCTCCAGAAGTTAGAATTCTGTGATAACCTGTGGTTAAATTCTCTGGGAATATCTTAGTAGTTTTATACCCAAGGAAGCTACCAAAAAGGAACCTTCCATCAGGACGCCATGGCTATCTCACCCAAAAATAGATTTTTCGCTTCGCTCAAAATCCGTTAATATACCATCATTAACTACCATTACAATTATCGTAAGGTTGGAGAAAGATAATGATTGCCGAGAACGTAACCACAATTCTGTTTACATTTTGTCAGCTGGACTCGCACAGTTAACACTTGATTTCATTGTTGATTTGGAATTTTATCCTTAAATAGGCTATTCATTATGAAATTATGTTAATAAGATGTAATGTTAATATTTAGTAAAATTCATTATAAATCACCGTATTTAGGGCTACCAATATGCTTAGAAAGACAATAGATTTGATACATTTTATAGTGCTTGACTCGCAGACTTTGAACAGTTTCGCAGATACAGAAAATTTATTTTTGAAAAATAGAGGTCGCATAAAAGGGGAATCGTATAATTCGAACACGCATAATTCGGGACCCTACTGTATATGTGTTTCCCAGTATCTGCCTTTATTCGAGAGGGTGTTAAAAACGGCGGGTAATACGAAACTTTTTTTGAGTGACTTTGAAAAAAGTGACTTAGGATACCAAAAGAGAGTATTTTTCCAGCGCTAAGATTTCATTTTTGAGGAGTCGGAGTCGGTGGAATTTTACCGACTCCGACTCCTCTAGACCATAAATTGGCCTCGACTCCGACTCCCCAGCCCTGATTCGATGGCAACCCTTCTGTAACACCGAGACAGACTGTTCGAGTTGGTCAAGATCCGGGATCATGATAAATTTCTAAGTCATCACTGCTCCCCTCTCAAAGACTGGTATACCTTGGTATGATAAGACATCAAGCTTCAGAAAGTATTTCCATCAGATGACAGAATACCCAGGCTGAGGGATGTAGCAATCCTCTTCTTCAAACGAGAAGAGCTCCCAGCCCAACAGTGGTTGTGTCTCCTAGGTAATTTAGCATCCCCTGTCCGTCTAGTGCCCAATGGTCGCCTCAGGATTTAATCTCTCCGGTGGAGGCTGAAATCCAGGTGAAGCTAGCACACCGGCTCCTTGGATATGCTAATCCCTATGGGACAGGAGCAAATGATGGATCTTCAGTGGTGGATGACAGAAGAGAACCTCTGCAGAGGGATGGACCTTCTCGTCCCTCCCCCGGAATTAATGCTCTATACAGACAGATCAAAAGAAGGGTGGGGGGCCCCACATGCTGCACCACACGGCTTAGTCTATGGTCCGAGTTCGAAAGGTACCAGCATGTAAATCTCTTGGATAGAAGCAGCTTTTCTAGCTCTCAAACAGTTCCTGACAGGTCACTCTGTGGTGCTGATGAGCGTCAACCCCACAGTAGTGGCGTACATAAACAAACAAGGCAGTACCTTTTTGCACCTTTATGTCATCTGGCAGTGGAGATGGACAGAACAACATTCCAGTGTCCCTAACAGGTCGCTTCATTTCAAGCAAGAAAAATGTGCTCACAGACAATCTGAGCAGAACATCTCAGTGGGCTCTGAATGGTCTTTGAATCAGCTGATAGCCAACAAAGTCCTGACCATTTGGGGTTCCCCAACTGTGGACCTGTTTGCGACATCCCTAAACTTCAGGCTCCTGCTCTACTGTTCTTTAGTCCCAAAACCTCAGGCTCTCTGGCAAGGTACATTCCAGAAACGGTGGGACACCATCAACGTTATCGCCTCTCCCTCATTTTGTCTGTTGAGAAGGGTGCTCAACAAGACCAGATCATCCAACAACCTATTCATGATGTTCATAGCTCTCTTATGGCATGCAGTTTGGTTCCCGGACTTTCTGTGGTTCTTGATAGAGTTACTGTGTGAGAACTCCCTCCATAACAACATCTACTTGGACAACCACATGCGAACATATATCACAAGGCAGTAGCTTCGCTTCGTCCTCACCCCTGGGGACTATCCAGCATCCTCTCTGAGAGAGACTTTTCGCAATGTTGTGGAAAGGATGTCTGGATACCTACAATGATCCTCAGCTTCAGTAAACCAGGCGAAGTGGAATGCCTTCCGTGGTTGGTGTTGTTAAAGGGGTATCTCTCCCCTCGCCACTATTCCAGTAATAGCCGAGTTCCTTGTATAATTTCAGGAGGAAAACTCCTCTAGGTCTCAGCAGTGAAAGGCTACCACTCAGTCATAAGCATGGCCTTTAGACTGAAAGAAGTTGATCTTTCCTCTTCGTTGGTACAGTCTCTCCTCATATGAAACTATGAGATCACTTGCCCCCAGTCGGAAGTTAGACCTCCCGCTCTACTGTTCCTCAGTCCCAGAACCTCAGGCTCTCTGGCAAGATGCATTCCAGAAATGGTGGGACACCATTGACGTTATCACCTTTCCCCCATTTTGTCAGTTGAGAAGGTTGCTCAACAAGACCAGAGCATCCAACAACCTATTCATGACGTTCATAGCTCTGCTAAAACATGCAGTGTGATTCCCGGACCTTCTGGGGTTCTTGATAGAGTTACTGTGTGAGAACTGCCTCCATAACATGATCTACTCGGATAACCATACGCGAACATCTATCACAAGGCAGTAGCTTCGCTTTGTCTTCACCCCTGGAGACTATCCAGCATCCTCTCTCACAGAGAGAGACTTTTTGCAACATTGTGGGAAGGATGTCTGGATACCTACAATGATCCTCGGCTTCAGTAAACCAGGCGAAGTGGACTGTCTTCCATGGTTGGTGTTGTGAAAGGGGTATCTCTCCCCTCGCCACTATTCCAGTAATAGCCGAGTTCCTTGTATAATTTCAGGAGGAAAACTCCTCTTGGTCTCAGTAGTGAAAGGCTACCACTCAGCCTTAAGCATGGCCTTTAGACTGAAAGAAGTTGATCTTTCCTCTTTGTTGAAATTGTCTCTCCTCATATGAAGCTATGAGATCACTTGCCCCCAGTCAGAAGTTAGACCTCCTCCTTTGAACATGGTTCGTGTCCTTCACCCTCTGAAGGATGCTCCCTACGAACCATTATGCCAGGTATCAGAATGCCAACTTCCTCTGAAGACAGTATTCTTACATGCTTTGGCTTAGGCAAAGAGAATTAGTGAACTTTATGGTGTATCCTATGATGTCGCCCATTCAAGGGGATGGGGGGAAGGTGATACTCTGTTTCGTGCTTGAGTTAATTGGTAAGACTCAAAATCCGGTAGTAGCAGATCCTAGTTTCAGGCCCTTTAGTATCGTGAGTCTTTCTTCTGTAATCAGTAATCCAGATCAACTGTTACTTTGTACAGTGAGGAGTTTAAGATATTACTTTAAAATGTTGTCCCAGAGTGTCCGCACTCTTGGTGAGCACGGAGAAGGTCAAGAGGAGGGTTACAAAGAATACCATCTTGGCTTAGATTTGCAAGGTCATTGACCATGCACTGAATCCTGACCGCCCTCCTGGTCGGCGACGTAGAGCTCATGACGTTGGGGGCACAGGCATGTCCCTGGCGTTTAAACCTAACTACTGTGGCGCAGGTGTTACAAGCAGTGTCTGGAAGCATGAAATGACCCTCACCACCCACTACCTGCAAGATGTGACCCACAGGAACATGGAAATGTTTTCCATTGGTCCTGTGGTGGTTGCACAACAAGTGGATTAAAATACCTCAGGCTCCTTGATGGACAAGTAGCAGATGGTTGAGGGCATAGGTTACCCAGGATTAGTCTGGGATGAATGAATAAGAATGACTGGCCCTTTTCTTTTCTTTCATCTTCTTCTCCCTTAGGGAAGAACACCATGGATCCTCTGTACACTTACCTCACCTATCTGCAGGTAATAACCATTTTCCATGTGTATCCTACTGTAGATATCATACTTGTACACATCCCCGATACTCCCCATGAGGAGAGTGTAGGGAAACATCTATGTTTGATTTAACATTCCTATTTTTAAACTGAATATTCTTACCTAGACAGTCACATTGCTAGTTCCTCACAACCACAAAGGTTGCTTTAGCCGCTATCAGCGTGTAACACAGTTTTCCTTTTAAGTGAGGTGTCAAAGTTTTTCCCAGATACAGTCTGGTCCTGTACGGGTAAAATCCCGGGCTAATGGCCAAGCCAGTGGTCAGACTTCCACCCTCTTAACGGGTGAGTTATCCCTATTAAATACTGTTCTGTACATGGGTTGTGTAAGGATTTTTAGTGTTAATAATTATCTAGACAGGGGCTCTTTACAGTTCATGTACTCTACTATATTTGTAGGGTACACTTCATGTAGTAACTTAGGGATGGCATCATGTGTTACAGATTTTACTGTATAGAACACCATGTTGTACAATAATTTTTTGTAATCTTATTATTTTTACTTATGGTAGGATAAATATTCATACATTAATTGAACAAGAACTACTAGTAGTATATTTATTGTATTGTACTGTTTGCCTACGGTATTTGATTTCGTCACCTGACTGACTAAAGTGGTTTAAGCACAAATTATTGCATTCTAAAAAAAAGAAAGTATTTTTAAAAAGATAATTGTGCTTCATTAAAGCATTTCTGTGCTTTTATTTTTGAAACATGGTGCATTTGAACTATCAACAGTTACTGTCATGACTTTTTTACTCTACAGTATCATCATGTGTTGTTATATGCGAACAAGTGTTTTGTTGTTACTTATAAATAAGGTGTTAGCAATGAGAGACTTGTTATCTTACAATGAAATGTTTTAATAGTGTACAGTTAACCTCTGAAAAGTAGTGTGAACAATATTACCATGAAAGAAACCACTTGAGAACAATGTAGTGTAGTACAGTGGGTTACCTATTGTTAGTCAACAGCACCTAGGCTGTGGTCTGTGTTTTGGGGGATTATGAGTTGACCCACTCTGGGGCACCAAGTATTCACGCATGCTCGATCTTCATAGGTGTGTCTGTTACCTAACCCCCACAAACAGGAAGGGCTGACTGTAACAAATTTTAAAGGTAACTTGTATTTTTCCCAGCCATATAACCCTGGGAGGAATGTAGAGAGGAGAGGTCCCCCCCCCCTTTTTTTTTTTTTTTTTTTCATTTGTTTGATGTTGGCTACCCCCCAAAATTGGGGGAAGTGCCTTGGTATATGTATGTATATAACCCTGAGTCCTTTATTATAACCCCCCCCCCCCTCAAACCACCCCTCCAAGCTCTGGGTTGAAGTATCAAAAGTGAAAAGAGAACGGACTGATAGAGGGACTTGGGCTTTACCCCACACCCTCTGCATTCAGATAACTGCTATTTCAGCAACCGATTCCAGCTTGAACCGAAGTAGTTATTATTATTATTGCAAGCTAAGCTACAACCCTAGTTGGATAAGCAGGATGCTATAAGCCCAAGGGCTTCAACAAGAAAAAATAGTCCAGTGAGGAAAGGATACAATGAAACAAATAAACTATAAGAGAAGTAATGAACCATCTAAATAAAATATTTTAAGAACTTCAACTATTTGAAGAAGAGCAAGAGCATTAAATAGGATCTTTCATATATAAACTATAAAAACTTCAAAAAACTAGAGGAATAGAAACAAGATTGAATAGTATGCCCGAGTGTACCCTCAAGCAAGAGAACTCTAACCCAAGACAGTGGAAAACCATGGTACAGAGGCAATGGCACTACCCAAAACTAGAGAACAGTGGTTTGATTTTGGAGTGTTCTAGAAGAGCTGCTTATCATAGCTAAAGAGTCTCTTCTACCCTTACCAAGTAGCCCCTGAACAATTACAGTGCAGTAGTTAACCTCTTGAGCAAAGAAGAAGTGTTTGGGAATCTCAAGTGTTGTCAGGTGTATGAGGACAGGAAAATGTGGAACGAATAGGCCAGACTATTAGGTGTATGTGTAGGCAAAAAAAAAATGAGCCGTAATCAGAGAGAGATCTAATCTAGTACTGTATGGTTTGTCAAAAGATCCAATAACTCTTTAACGGTAGTATCTCAATGGGTGGCTGGTGCCCTGTCCAACCTACTACTATCTCCCTAATTAAAGGACTCAGGTTTGAATGGTTAGGAAAAATCATCTCCTCCTACACCTATTGACACAAAGGGCCTAGGTCCAGACCTTCCAACTCTTCTAGTGCCTTGTGGAGCCCAGCTGAACTAATCTCTCTTGGGGAGTGCCCAGACCATCCCCATCTAACCTTCATCATGATCTCATCCACATATGGCGCTCGAGTAATCTCTTATATTTTCATTTCTAATCCTGTCCTGCCATTCAACTCTCAATATCCTTCTTAGGGCTTTGTTCTCAAATCTACTAAATCTATTCTAAAGACACTGTATTGGAGATCATAGTTCCTAAATACTTAACTGATTCTACCTCATTATTCCTTTCTCCTTCCAGTATTTCATCTTCCATTTCATACTTTGCTCTCATCATCTCTGTCTGTCTTCTATATATCTTCAGCCCAACCTCGTGTGATATTTCATGCATTCTGGTAAGCAAGCATGGCAAATCCTTTGGTGTTCTGCTAACAAAGACAGCATCATCAGCATACTCTAGGTCTGCCAAATTCCTATCACCAATCCTGTCCAATCCTTCTCTACTATCTCCGACTGTTCTATGCATTACAAAATCCATGAGGAGGATAAACAACATAGGTGACAACACATTCCCTTGAAGCACTTTGGTGTTCACTGGAAATTTATTTGATAAGACTCCATTAACATTAACTTTGCTCTTACTATGCTCATGAACTGACTTAATAAAATTTACATATTTAAGGGGAATTCCATAATAATGCAAGACTCCATAAAATTGGCCAGTGCACACTATCAAAGGCTTTTTCATAGTCCACAAACACCATCAAAAAGGGATTTCTATATTCTACGCATTGCTGTACAACATGTTTCAAAATGAAAAATTTGGTCAGTGCAACTTATACATTTTCTAAATCCTGCTTGTTCATCTCTCAGCTTTTCATCAATCTTTCTCTCCAGTCTCTTTAGAATAAGGATACTATATATTTTTATAATAACTGACGTAAGTGTTATGTCTCTGTATTTATTGCAATTAATCAGGTCTCCTTTTTTTGCCATTTTCACCAACACTCCTAATTACATTTAAAATTTATTTTCCTTAGAGTTCTTACACAAAGTAATTTCCCAATTGGAGCAGTGTCTTCATATTTCATATTAGCAAGAGTATACTGTATACATTACTTGCATAGTATTATGTACTGTAATTTGCTCTTAGACAGTAAGTGTATGAAAACATCTTGAATAGTGTTCCATCTTGCCAATAAAGTTTCAATTTCAGGCAAGAAAGCCTCCAGAATCAGAGCAGTCTGTCTAGCTTTGAAGTTAGATTGGCAGGCAGGTTTGATGACCATGGATCAACAGTTTGGAGAGTATGTTGGAATATGACTGGTACGATCCTTGCATCATCAGGGGATGATGGTTGTGTCCGTCTTTGGAAAGGTAAGATTTTCCAAGAGGAACTTTATTGTAAATTGTGTTTATGCTTCTGTATGTTTGAATTATTTGAAAGTATGCTACTCTTCCTCCCTTTCAAGCAAGTCAAGCAATACCTCACAAATGTGCAAAGATTTGCCACTTTGTAGTAGGAAAGCATGCTTCAAATTATTTAGTAAACAGTTGCATCTGAAAAGTTTTTTCTTCTTGTTTGCCTTCATTTATTCTTCCTACGAGTTAAAGGTTTTTTAGTACAAAAGATATAACTATGGTATTAAGAGCTTTAAAATAATCTAAAAATATAAGAAGGGAAATCTACAAAGCTATTATATATTTTGACCAGACCACATAGCTTGAAATTTAGTATGGGAGCCTAAAAAACGTGCACCAACATCTTGATGTACCAAATTTGTTTTCTTTTTTTTTCGTTCCACACAACAGTTTTCTTTTGACATTGATTATAGAACTGATGTATTATACGCTCTAATACCGTAGCTGCTCCCCGCACTCTAGTTTTGGGGTGTTTGAATGTGCATGGATGTAGTACGATGAAAGTAAAAGATGTGAGATTGGAAGTATGTTTAGGAATAGAAGGATGGATATCTTGGCTTTGTGTGAGACAAAGATAAAAGGGAAAGGTGAATGATGTTTGGTGAAATGTCTGGTAGATTGTCTGGGATTGAAAGGGAAGAGCAAGAGAAGGTGTGGCTTTATTGCTGAGTGAATGGACGACAGGTAAAGTAGTGGAAGGAGATATCATCTAGGTTAATGTGGGTAAGGGTTAGGTTGGGTAGGGAATGTTGGGCTTTTGTCAGTGCGTATGGGCCAGGTTGTGAGAGAAAAGTGAAGAAGAGCGGAATGAATTCTGGAATGATTTAACTAGGTGTGTAGAAGGACTGGTAGAAGGAATTATGTAGTTGTCATGGGTGACTTAAATGCTAGAGTGGGTGCTGGAGAGGTAGAAGGTGTCATTGGGAAGTATGGCGTACTAGGTGAAAATGAGAGTGTTGAGAGACTGTTAGATATGTGTGTTGAGCAAGAGATGGTGATAAGTTCTCGCTTTTTCAAAAAGAAAGATAAGAACAAGTATACATGGGTAAGAGTGGCAAATGGAAGAGTGGTAGAAAGGGCATTAATGGATTATGTGTTGATAACTAAAAGAATGTTTGGAAGATTGAAAGACGTGCACGTGTTTAGGGGTATGGCTAACGGTATGTCTGATCATTTTTTGGTGGAAGGAAAATTAGTTGTAGCAAAAGAGTGGGAGAATAGAGTAGGTGGATGTAAAAGGGAGCTAGTGAGGGTTGAAGAGCTAATAAAACCGGGGGTAAAAAGTAAATATCAAGAAAGGTTGAAAATGGCATATGACGAAGTGAAAGTAAGAGAAACTGGTAATATAGAGGAGGAGTGGAAGTTAGTAAAGGGAAATTTTGTTGGGATTGCAAGTGATGTGTGTGGCAAGAAGTTTGTTGGAGGCAGCATGAGGAAGGGCAGTGAATGGTGGAATGAAGGAGTGAAGGTAAAAGTGGAAGAGAAAAAGAGGGCTTTTGAAGAATGGCTGCAGAGTAATAGTGTAGAGAAGTATGAAAGATATAGAGAGGAAAATGTGGAAGTAAAGCGCAAGGTACGCGAGGCAAAGAGGGCAGCTGACCTGAGGTGAGGTCAGGGATTGGGTCATTCATATGAAGAGAATAAGAAGTTTTGGGGAAGAAGTGAAGAGAGTAAGGAAGGCTGGTTCAAGAATTGAAGAGACAGTGAAAGATGGAAATGGAAGGTTGTTATAAGGAGAGGAGGCAAGGAAAAGGTGGGCGGAATATTTTGAAAGTTTACTGAATGTTGAGGATAATAGGGAGGCAGATATAAATGCTGTTGCAGGTGTTGAGGTGCCGTTGATGGGAGATGAGAATGAGAGAGAGATTATAAGAGAGGAAGTGAGGAGAGCACTAGATGAAACGAGAGTAGGAAAAGCATCTGGTATGGATTGTGTGAGAGCTGAGATGTTGATGGAAGGGGGTGTTATTGTTCTTGAATGGTTGGTGAGATTGTTTAATATGTGTTTTGTGATGTCAATGGTACCAGTAGATTGGGTTTGTGCGCGTATTGTACCACTATATAAGGGTAAGGGAGATGTGCATGAGTGTTGTAATTCAAAGGGTATTAGTTTGCCGAGTGTAGTTGGAGAAGTGTATGGTAGAGTACTGATTAATAGGATTAAGGATAAAACAGAGAATGCAATCTTAGAAGTACAGGGTGGTTTTAGAAGAGGTAGGGGGTTGTATGAATCAGATTTTTACAGTTAGGCAGATAATGCGAGAAGTATTTAGCAAAAGGTAAGGAGGTGTATATTGCGTTTATGGATCTGGAGAAAACGTATGATAGAGTTGATAGGGAAGCAATGTGGAATGTAATGAGGTTATATGGAGTTGGTGGAAGGTTGTTGCAAGCAGTGAAAAGTTTCTACAAAGGTAGTAAAGCATGTGTTAGGATAGAAAATGAAGTGAGCGATTGGTTTCCGGTGAGAGTGGGGCTGAGACAGGGATGTGTGATGTCGCCGTGGTTGTTTAACTTGTATGTTGGAGTGGTGAGAGAGGTGAATGCTCGAGTGCTTGGACGAGGATTGAAACTGGTAGACGAGAATGACCATGAATGGGAGGTAAATCAGTTGTTGTTTGCTGATGATACCGTACTGGTTGTAGACGCGGAAGAGAAGCTTGGCCGATTAGTGACAGAATTTGGAAGGGTGTGTGAGAGAAGGAAGTTTGGAGTTAATGTAGGTAAGAGTAAGGTTATGAGATGTACGAGAAGGGAAGGTGGTGCGAGGTTGAATGTCATATTGAATGGAGAGTTACTTGAGGAGGTGGATCAGTTTAAGTACTTAGGGTCTGTTGTTGCAGCAAATGGTGGAGTGGAAGCAGATGTACGTCAGAGAGTGAATGAAGGATACAGAGTGTTGGGGGTAGTTAAGGGAGTAGTAAAAAATAGAGGGTTGGGCATGAATGTAAAGAGAGTTCTATATGAGAAAGTGATTGTACCAACTGTGATGTATGGATCGGAGTTGTGGGGAATGAAAGTGATGGAGAGACAGAAATTGAATGTGTTTGAGATGAAGTGTCTAAGGAGTATGGCTGGTGTATCTCGAGTAGATAGGGTTAGGAACGAAGTAGTGAGGGTGAGAACGGGTGTAAGAAATGAGTTAGCAGCTAGAGTGGATATGAATGTGTTGAGGTGGTGTTTGGCCATGTTGAGAGAATGGAAAATGGCTGTCTGCTGCAGAAGGTGATGAATGCAAGAGTTGATGGGAGAAGTACAAGAGGAAGGCCAAGGTTTGGGTGGATGGATGGAATGAAGAAAGCTCTGGGTGATAGGAGGATAGATGTGAGAGGCAAGAGAGCGTGCTAGAAATAGGAACGAATGGCAAGCAATTCTGACGCAGTTTCGGTAAGCCCTGCTGCTTCCTCCGGTGCCTTGGATGACCACAGAGGTAGCAGCAGTAGGGGATTCAGTGTTATGAAGCTTCATCTGTGGTGGATAACGGGAGAGGGTGGGCTTTGGCACCCTAGCAGTACCAGCCGAACTCGGTTGAGTCCCTTGTCAGGCTGGAGGAATGTAGAGAGGAGAGGTCCCCTTTTTCGTTTCATTTGGATGATGTTGTCTACCCCCCAAAATTGGAAGTGCCTTGGTCTATGTAAGTATGTATGTAATACCATAATGGATATTTGGCAATATAAATTGGTAATGACAAGATTAAATTGTTTTTAACCATAATAGAAATAAAATTGATATTCAGAAGCACTCATTGTTTCTTAATCAGGAGGCTGCTGTTAGTGCACCATGGGCATTATTTAAGTCTTTAGTAGCACCCATTTGACCCTTAACTTTAACTCCGATCACTATTTTTTCTTAGTCTTACTGTCCTATATGGCCTAAAATTCTCAAATTCACTTTCTGAAAAAGAAATTGTTAGCAGGTTAATGGGAATTGGTTGTTTAGCACTACTGTATGTCATAAATATTATTCACTTACTCAACAGGTTAAAGTAGTTACCAGGTCCCTGTGTTTGATATATTCATTGTATTACTAATTGAATTGTAGGTTTTGTATGATTAGCCTTACTCGTTTCTGCTGATCTATGATAATTTTTCATTTATTTACTTGTGCATATTTGTATGCAATTTGATAAAATTGATACAATTTTTGCGATTTCCTTCCAGCCAATTACCTTGACATATGGCGCTGCATTTCAACTCTTAGAGGTGAAAGTGTAGTCAACATATCAGACAGTGGAGCATCAGGCAATGTATCTCAGCAAACTGGAGGAGCCACTTCTGCAACTGGTTACCACACGGCAAGATATTTCAAATTAGCACCCACAGCTCATCCTTCTCATGTACCTTGGCATTAGAAAGGAATTTGTTGTAAAGTAAATAGTTGACTTAGCTTTTTATGTAAATGCTTCTATTCTGATACATTTATTCTTGTGCTCCCAGTAAGTTTTTTTAAGGAAGTGTGCTCACATTTTTGGAGAACATATGATTTAATCATTATAAGGTCCTCTCTGTACTTTATAAATTTTAAGGATAATTATTTTAAGTTAGATTTCTATAAGTTTTGTAAAGATATCTGAAAGATTTGCTATAATGATTGAAATGTAATATCTCATAATGAAAAATATTTTAACAATTTTAAATTTTATTCTCCTGAAGCTTTGTTTCAAGCATTTTTTTAGAACTATCTCTTAGAAGAATTTCTTATCTGCTATCCATGACAGAATCATAAAGCAAAGTCTCTTAGTAATGTACTCATTGCAGTTTGTTTGTACATAGGTGGCACTGCTCTTATATGATTTTACTTGATATTTGGTCTTACCTCAGATTCTGAATCACTTATTTTAACGAATCTTTTTAATGTTATATGCCGGAATGTAGGATTCCTCTTTGATTAATTTTCCTGTAATGCTGCAAGAATTTTCCTTGTATTTATATCAACACCATTCCATATGTAAGCACCATTGGAGAATGAAGAGGGCTTCTTAAAACCTTTGGATTGGCAATTCTACACTATGCCAATGTTCCGGCATACAATCGAGGAATGTCGGCAGCCTTCGTTAATGCATCTGGAATTGTAGGAATTGGGTATCTCTCCTCTAATTCAACTGCCTGACTGAAAAGATGGCCCTATAACAGATATCATACTCTACCTACAATGTAGGATGGACATGTGAGTTTTATTCATTACCCTCACTTGAGTTATAGTTCATCAAGTGTGAAACTCTTGTTTACTGAGAGACTGCAGCTAAAAATTCTCGTTGCGAGGAAAGGTGAATATTTTTCATATGGAACTTATATATTTTTTAAATTAATATACTGATTGTAGGCTATACAATTACCATTATTTCATGTTTGAATGACAAAGATCAGGCAATATTAAAAAATGTATTAGCTTATGAGACAGGAGCTCGCCTGTGTTTGTTTCTCAAGAACGAGCAAATACACTAGATTCCGGTGCTCAGTTCACAAGGAAATGAGCACCAGCTCCGGATGCTTAGTTCTCATGAGAACAAACACTAGCTGTGGATGCTCTGTTATAACAAGAACAACAGCTAGCTCTAGGTTCTCATGAGAATCAAGAACTAGCTTGTGTGGCTTGGGTTTTATTTCTCGTAAACACACACTAACTGTGCTCATTTCTAGTGAGAACGAGCACAGGTTCTACTGTTGTGATAAAGGGTATAGCCCGTTTTGCCTAGTCCTAGACATTCAACTTCTCTCTTGCTGTTCGGAGGAGTGAGAAGAAATGGGTGGTTCCCAGCGAGGAAAAAATGTTAATGGACGGAAGTAATCACCGAAGCTAATTAAATCAAGTCTCATGATATATCAAAAAATCCCTCCTCATAGCTCTTAGAAAGATTATTACTACACCAGGTTTGGGAGCTCAAGCTCCAGCTATCGCTGCTAGGTCTCTTACAAGACCGAGCATGGGTACTACAGGTCAAGATGTTGACAGCTGCCATCATCCCTCTCCTTCTTTGGGACGTTTCCAAGATGCTTCGGTGACCCCCATCACCTTTGCCTATGGATTCTACAATTGTAGTAATAATAATTAAATCCAATGTAGTCTGGTGCATGGGTGCACTTTTTGGAACCCAAAGTCACCTGAGCAGCATTTTATAGACCTATGGTTAGACATACCCCCCAAAGTGTGACTTTGCCGTTCAGACAAAGGGCAAGGACCTTTTTGACTCGGCAGCCCTTACCAATGGGCCTTCAGGTTTTGAAGGAACATGAGGGAAAGGGTCTAGTTCAAAGTCTTCCTATTGGTTTTAAAGGTTATTTTGGTTGACTCTTCTGTGGAATGTCGACTAAGGTTCTCGTGCTAGAGTATGGACGCGTTGTGCGGAGCTCCGTTAAACACGCCCTGAGGCGTGTTTTAGCTTTCTGTTTCTCGCTTAGAATATCATTGAAAAGATATTAGTTAATCTTATGGAGAAACCTAAGTGACAAGAAACAGTACACTATGTCTGCTACTAACTATTTCTGCCTCACATGTCAAAACACGGAGGGATAACGGAAAAAATGGATAGGAAGTTAATGTAATAGACTCTACCATAAGAAATGTGTGCATATAGTGACAGTCATCACTGATAATGAACGGAATAACTTAAAATGGTTATGCCCACACTGCGTACGTGAAGCCAGACAAAACAATTTAGTAATTTTAAAATTAAAGGAAAATGTGAACGTAAGAGATCTGGCCATGAATGAACAAGATGCGAAAATTATGACTTGGAAAACAAACATGCGGACCTTAGCACAGACGCAAACAATTCCACCCAGACTACCGACCTCACTGAGAAAGTTGACATTCTTTCCATGAATATGGAATCGATTAAAGCAACCCTTCAGACATTGAGAAACCCAAAGCCGGAGAAACCGACATTTGCTGACAAAGTTAAGGAAAAAAAATCTGTTAATTAAATCAATTAATACAACAACTAAAATTACTGAAAAAAAAAACGCGAGGTTGAACAAGCACTTAAAGACATTCTTATACAGTAGGCCCCCGCCATACGACATTAATCCGTTCCGGAGTTGGTATTGTATGGTGAAAATGTCGTATGGCGGGCAAAGAATAGTTAATGCGTGAAAAACCCCTGATAAAAACATTGAAAATTAGAATGTAACAAAATACAATACAGTAGTATAGTAAGCACTGTACTACAGTATACTTGTAAATAATATACATGTACAGTACTGTACAGTATATAATTAAATAAAAATATAAATAGAAATTATATACTGTACAGTACTGTAAAGGAAAAATTAAATCTTATTTACCTTTGGAGTGACATGACTTGAGCTGGTAGTGGGTGGAGGCAGAGGGGGGAGTAGACGGTAGATATAAAAACGTATCAATGCTAATTAGGTTATGTACACTTAATAATAAATTTATTCTTACTAATAAACACTTAAAAATAAAAATGCTTTTTGTTCCAACACGAAGACTTACCTCGAACTACTTTCTTAGGAGATACCTGGAATCTCGTCTCATCCGACCAGAGTTTTGTGTAGTTTACCCTACTTCCGTTTTCTGTGAGGACTACCCCAGGCGGAAGGATACATGCCCTGAGGCGAATCCCGGGTCAGGCCGTGTGCTAGCTTGGGTCTCGACCCTCAGTAAGTTCTCTGGTCGCGTCGTGATATCATCTCGACGCTCTCCTCTCTCAGTGAGACTCTGTGTCCCGCGTGTCTCCCACGTGGTATCGCTGTGCTCTCCCTTGTGTTCTCGCGGTTTCGCTTGATATCCTTGTGCATTCCCTTGTGTTTCCACGTGTGATCCTTATCCTTTTATCCTTTCCATTGCGTTCCTGTGTCTTGCGGTGTTGTGTTAGTGCGTGATGGAGCATCCCCGCCGTTGTCCTGGGTCTAGGACCGGGAAGTCGTGTGGTGCGTTCTTATCCAAGCCGGAGGTTGATCCGCATTCCCTTTGCTCGTCCTGCAGAGGTAGAGTGTGTTCTCCAACGGACACGTGCCCGGAGTGCGAGTCGTGGAATGAGGTGCAGTGGGTATGTTTTGGTACTAAGAAAAAGAAGTCTGACAAGAGGTCGCCCAGGAAGATTAGCACCTCTTCGCCTTTGACGTCCCCAGGAGGAAAGTCTGATGGGGTTTCCCTTCCATCTTCCCCTACTCGGAGTAGGGGACGAGGTAAGTCCGTTGCGGGGAAGAAACCATCGGTTCTTCCCCAGGAGTCTTCTCTTCGGGATAGTGGGGTTGCTGCTTCTTTACAGGCAAGTGGGGGGCCTGAAGGTGAAGTTGGTGGGGGTCCTCGAGACGATGCCCTTATGCTTGCGGGGCACGTCTCGTCGGATGACCCCATGTGGAGTAAGAATGTCCCTGTTTCTTCGCCCGCTTCATGGGCTTATATTTCAGGTACCTCCGCAGCTGAAGGCACCCCAGAGAAGGAAGACTCTTCGTTGGCGGATCCCCTCGCATGGATGCCCCCGAAGACACCCGGTAGATCCCTGTTGAGGATGGAGGAGGGCCTTGGTTCCTGGTTCCTGAATGCCGAGCGGCCACGATCTCCCCCAGCTCTTCTTTCGTCAGTTCCGGATGTGTTTCTACAAACTTCGACCTCCGGAACACAGCAAGTCGTCAAGCCGCCCACTCTCCACGCCCCCGCCCCGCGGAAGTGTTACAGGGATTCGTCGGAATCTTCAGTGGGGGGCTCGTCAGTGTCGTCGGGAGAAGAAGCGCAGAGGAGACATCGGCGGAAACGGGACAGATCCAGGAGAAGGCGCTCCCATTCGAGGTCGCGGTCCAGGTCGTGGCATGGAAGAAGGCGGTCCAGGTCCCCGAGGGGGAAATTCAGGAGGAGCAGATCTCACGGGGAAGAATGGGTCCTCTTCCCTCGCAGTAAGCTCGCGGACTTCACTTCGATCCCAAGCACTGCGGGTTGGCTCCCCAGAGATAAGTCTCCAGGAAGGTCCTCCTCCAGACACAGGATTGACCCTCGGAGGGACGCGTCCCCGAGACCCCCTTCCGACAGGCGTAAGACCGCGAAAGCGCCGACTCAATCCGCCCAGCGGAGGGAGTCGCCTTTCGGACGGGCAGCCTCGCCGAGTCATCGAAGGCGGCTCTGACTCTAGACAAACAGGGACGGCTTCCTCCGTCGGGCAAGCCCACGGAACCCGCACCCTCCATGATGAAGGACAGATGGAGGACGGAAGCGCTTGCCTCAGCGGCAGTGCCGTCCTACATCCACAACTTTATGCGGAGGCGCCCGTAGAGGCAGTGGCTCAACGCCAGACGGAGGACGACGACACGGAGGCCGCGCCAGCAGAGGACTCGGCCTATAGGAGAGTGTTAGGCCTCTTAAGGAAGCATCACAGGATAGAGGAACCTGTTCCCTCCGACGAGGATGCCTGGCATTCTAGCCTCAATAGGCTAATGGAGGCCCCCGTCCAACAAAAACCCTCCTTAGCTCTGCCTGTGGCCAGAGACGTGAGACTTGGTCATACTCACGTCAAGATTGTGGCGGGCAATGCGGAAGCCCCCAAATCGCAGAGTACCTCGAAGTTACTCTAGGGACTGAGGTCCCAGAGTAAATTCTATCTACCAGAAGGGCAATGGCCAGGAGCCTGTAAGATGGAGGCCTTCCTTGAAGTTTTGGGCCAGGGAGCCCCGGAGGACAGAGCCTCGTCAGCCCCGATCTGTTTCTCCCAGTCAGAGGCGATGATGATGGAGGAGATGGCCAAGGACCTGGTCAACGTCGCCTCCTGGTTAGACTGGTGGGCCTCGACTCTAGTGGGCGTCCAGGCCTCCTACGACCTATCAGTCCCTGCTAACCAAGCGCTCCTGAAGGAACTGATTATTTCGGGAGGTAGGGCGTTAAAATTTTAACGTTCCAGTCCCTAGCTCAGTCGGCCAACTGGGTACTTAAAAGAAGGGACACGGTATTGAGCAAGTTGTCCAAGCGGATCCCGGACAGGGAGGCGAGGGTTTTGAGGAGCCTGCCCGTGTGGGGTGACGTGCTTTTCCCCTTGAAGGAGGTGGAGGAGATTATGGAGAAGGTGATGAAGAGGAAGGAAGTGAGCGTCCCCAGACCTCAAGCCATGAGGAGGCCCGCTCACAGGAGACCTGCGTCCGATGGCCCCACTACTCCTCGAGCCTCTCCCAGCCAGACGAGGAGAGACGCTCCTTCTACGTCTTGGTCGCAGCCCCCCCGTAGAGGGGCACCGTAAGCGCCAGCCACTTTTAGGACGTCATACTCAGCCTCCAGGAGAGGGCGTTCAGGTAGATCCTCCAGGAGAAGGTAGGGTGAGAGGCCCCCTACTCCTGCCCAAGCCTCAGGTAGGGGGATGCCTCAGACCTTTTTGGCAAGCATGGAAAGACCACGGAGCGGAACTGTGGACAGTGACGGTGTTGAAGGAGGGGTACAGACTACCGTTCCTGGCAGAACCTCCACCTCTGATTCCGGCCAACCAAGCGGAGTGGTTGGTACCCAAGGATCCTTTGAAGAGAGTAGCCTTACAGGAAGAAGTCTCCACGATGTTAGCGAAAGGAGCAATGGAAACGGTACAGCAACCGGGTCTGGGGTTCTACAGTCGACTCTTTCTGGTGGAGAAAGCGACGGGAGGTTGGAGACCAGTCATAGATCTGTCGGGCCTCAACAAGTTTGTGTGCAAGACCGGCTTCGAGATGGACACCCCGAGGTCGGTCCTAGAGTCCTTGAGGGAGGGGGACTTCATGATGTCCTTAGACCTCGAGGACGCTTATTTTCAGATCCCAATTCACCTCTCCAGCAGGAAGTATCTTCGGGTGAGATGGGGTGCCCAGATCTTGCAGTTCAAGACCCTCTGCTTCGGTCTGTCAACAGCTCCTCAGGTCTTCACGAGGGTCTTTGCGACAGTCTCAGTTTGGGCTCACGAACAGGGTATTCTCCTGATTCGTTACCTGGATGACTGGTTGCTCCTTTCATCCTCAGAGAAAGTTTTGAGGGAACAAGGCGTGGAGCTACTACAGTTCTGCAAAGTTCTGGGCATCACCGTCAACCTGGAGAAGTCTCACCTGTCTCCCTCCACCAGGATGACTTACTTGGGGATGGTTCTGGACTCCCTACTAGTGAGAGCCTTTCCGTCGGAGGAGAGGTTGAACAACCTGGAACAGGTCCTCTGTCCTTTCTTATCAGGACATCCCAGGAAAGCGAAGGACTGGCAGAGGTTAATAGGTCACCTAGTATCTTTGGAGAAACTGGTTCCCTAAGGGAGACTCAAACTCAGGAGTATCCAGTGGAACCTGAAGGGACTCTGGAACCAAGTAGACTCCCCCCACAAGGTAGTTCCCGTTCTTCCAGAGACGAGAGAATCCATGGAGTGGTGGCAAGATCGGACGAACACCCTCAAGGGGAGGCCCTTCGCAGACGAGCCTCCCGAGATGCTCCTCTTCACAGACGCCTCCAAGGAAGGATGGGGCGCACACCTTCTCGGGAAGTCAGCAAGAGGTGTTTGGACGGAGGAAGAAAAAGTTCAACACATCAACATCCTAGAGATGAGAGCTGTTCAGAAAGCGTGCCTACAGTTCGTCAGTCTTCTACGGGGAAACAGTGGCATTGATGTGCGACAACGCCACAGTAGTAGCATACTTAAAGAAACAGGGAGGACTGAAATCGAAGGAGTTGTGCGATCTCACGTTGGAGATTCTGGATTGGGCCGAGTCAGAACAAATCGAGATCACAGCGAGGTTCATTCCAGGAAAAAGAAATGTCCTGGCCGACGGACTCAGCAGGATGGGCCAAGTGGTGGGAACCGAGTGGTCTCTGCACCCAGAAGTAGCCAGGCTCATCATCCAGAAGTGGGGTTCGCCAGTAATGGATCTTTTCGCGACAAGGTTGAACGCACAACTCCCCGTATTCCGTTCTCCTGTCCCAGACCCAAAGGCGGCATGGGAAGACGCCTTCCAACACAGGTGGGACAATCTCGACGTGAACGCTTTTCCTCCCTTCGCGTTGATCAGGCAAGTGCTCAACAGGGTAAGGACAGCTCACAACCTAAGGATGACTTTGGTAGCGCCCTGGTGGCCGGAGAGGGAGTGGTTCGTGGATCTAAAGGAGCTAGCATGCCTTCCCCCGTGGTAGCTGCCAGACAGACCAGACCTTCTCAGTCAGCCCCACTTCCAAAGGTTCCACGATAATCCTCGATCTCTCCGCCTTCACGCGTGGAGGTTATCGAGCGTCTCCTAAGGAAGGAGGGGTATTCGGCAGGGACAGCGGAAAGAATGTCGCGTTATCTGAGGCATTCTTCGGCAGCGGTCTACCAGGGAAAAAGGACCACATTTACGAAATGGTGTTCCTCCAGAAACATCAAGCCATTAAGGGCTTCTATCCCGGACATTGCAGACTTCCTCGTACACCTCAGAGACGTGGTCGGCATGTCAATACCGGCCATCAAGGGAGTCCGTGCAGCCTTAGGCCAAGTTTTCCTCCTGAAGGGCATTGATCTGGGTTCCTCAAGACATATATCTATGCTAATCAGAAGTTTCGAACAAGCCTCCAGGGTACCGCAGTGGGACGTGGCAAGAGTTCTGAAGATGTTAAGTGAATCCCTTGAAGGACATAGTGGACAGGGATCTCACCCTCAAGACTGTCTTTTTGTTAGCTTTGGCGTCAGCAAAGAGGGTGGGGGAAATCCACGGTTTGTCCTACGAAGTGTCACATGCGAAGGGTTGGCGTGAGGTCTCCTTCAAGTTCGTCCCATCGTTTGTGGCTAAGACCCAGAATCCAGCTGTCTGGGATCCCAAGTTTGAGGGCTTCACAATTCCAGCAATTCCTCGGTCAGGTAATCCGGAGGATTTGAAGTTGTGTCCCGTCAGAGCCGTAAGGAAATACCTGGAAAGGACGGCTAGACTCCGCCCTGGTATCAAGAACCTCTTCGTCTCCACGGGCACAGTGAAGAAGCAGGTTTCAAAGAATACCATCTCCTTTTGGCTAAGGCAGGTGATTATCAGGGCCTATAGCAGTGCGGGTCTTCCCCTGCCAGGTACCCCCAGGCCCCATGACATTTGGGGTCTAAGTACCTCCCTAGCCTTCGAGAAGAACATGGCAGTGGCTCAGATCCTTAGAGCAGGCACCTGGTCGAACCAGTCGACCTTCACAACTCACTACCTCAAGGAATGTTCGAGGAAGTCTTTAGACGGGTTCTCGATAGGAACAGTCATCTCCGCGCTCCAGGCGATTTAACGGTGTAGCTTCAGGTACAATCGTGGGTAGCAAGACCAAGAGACACAGGTTCGTTTACCTATCCCCCTTGTCCTTCCTTTTCCTTTTTCCTTCCCCCGGAGATAACTCGGGTAGAGCCTGCACAAGACATCAGTTCACAACATCGTCATAGGACACCGCATCGAGGAATGTTTTAGGGTGAGTTACTTAGACACTAACATGAGCTCTTTGTGTAGTTTTCCCTACGGTTTCATTTTCTGACCAACTTTGAACCTAGTCTCCTATCTAGGTTCCCTGCCATCCTGCTTAGTTGGGTCTAGAGGTCAGGAAGACACTCCCACCTCCTAAAGTGTAAGTCTCCTAAGAAAGTAGTTCGAGGTAAGTCTCCGTGTTGGAACAAATCACAAATTCTAAGTAATTTGTATTTTTCCTTACATACTTACCGAGAACTACTTTCGTCTAATGGCCCTCCCTTCCTTCCCCGAGTGCCTTACTGACCCTTAGGTAATTAAGCATCCAAGAACTTACTGAGGGTCGAGACCCAAGCTAGCACACGGCCTGACCCGGGATTGGCCTCAGGGCACGTATCCTTCCGCCTGGGGTAGTCCTCACAGAAAACGGAAGTAGGGTAAACTACACAAAACTCTGGTCGGATGAGAGGAGATTCCAGGTATCTCCTAAGAAAGTAGTTCTCGGTAAGTATGTTAGGAAAAATACAAATTACTTAGAATTTGTGATTTTTATTATTTTTGTCTTTTGAAATTTTTTTTTATGATTTCTTTTTTAGAACTTAAAAAATTACTCTTTTTTTTTTTTTTTTTTTTTTTTTTTTTTTTTTTTTTATCTTTTTTGATAGAATCACTATTATCGTCTTTGCTTTCTGACATTTCTCTTTTGGAGAAATATCTATTCAAAGAAGCCTGTTTCGGACGATTCCTCAACATATTCCTAAAATGACTCATACACTTATCATTAACACTGCATAAGATGACTTGTGTGAAGTTTTTCTTTTCAATGAAACTCGTAAGGTTTTCATACCAACCGATAGCTGCCCTTATTTCTGACGATGTCGTTTCTTCAGTCTCCCCTTCGTCCTCGCCTCCACTAGAGCTGTGCTCTTCTTGAATGATCGTCAACTCCATTGCCTCTAACTCCTTTAAGTCTTCAGTAGTAAGCTCCTCCCTGTGCTCCTCGATAAGGTTATGGACGTCAGCCTCATCGACAACAAGCCCCATGGACCTCCCGATTGAAATTATTTCCTCAACATCACCCTCAGGGGCAGGATCATCAACGGCCTCGTCTTCGGTTGAGGGATCGAAACCTTCAAAGTCTCGTTCTGCTACAACAGCTGGCCACAGTTTCTTTCATGAGGAGTTCAAGGTGCGCCATGAAACCTCATTCCAAGCTGTGTCGATCATCTTGAGGCATTGAACGATGTCAAAATGCCCCCTCCAAAATTCACGGAGGGTGAGTTGAGTGCTTTCAGTTACTTCAGAGCATCTTCTGAACAGATGCTTCGTGTAAAGCTTCTTGAAGTTGGCAATCACTTGCTGGTCCATAGGCTGGAGGAGAGGGGCGGTGTTTGGTGGCAGATAGAGAACCTTAATGAAGGAGAAGTCAGGATGAATGATGTCTTCGAGGCCAGGAGGGTGAGCAGGGGCATTGTCCAGCACCAGGAGACATTTCAGAGGAAGATCGTTCTCTTCTGAATAGTTCTTGACAGCAGGACCGAAGCAGACGTTTATCCACTCAATAAATATGGTCCTCATGACCCAGGCCTTAGTATTAGACTTCCAAAATACCGAGAGCCTCTCCTTCATGATATTTTGTGCCTTGAAGGCACGAGGATTTTCTGAGTGGTATACCAGTAGGGGCTTAATTTTAAATATTTAACTTAGCCGGTGAATATATAATAGCTGAGCCTCCGGCGGCTCGACAGAAAAAACACAAAAACTCGCGAGCGATCGCTATGAAGGTTGCGGGTGTGCCCACTAGCGCCAACTATCGGCCAGATACCGCATATACATGTAAACAGACCCAATTCTTCTCTGTCGGTCTGATCGACAAGACGTACCATTACTCGCTGTTAACCTGGAGTTTTTCAACAGTCTTGGTGAAGTACTTCCTTTTGGTTTGAGCTTTCGCAGTGCAGGTGTTTTATCTTCAACTTAAATCTTGAACTCTTTTTTGGATAGATTTAGTTGTTGATGACTTTGGATTGTTTTTTGGACTTTCTTTGACTTTTAAAAATGGCCGACCCTTCCCTTAGTACGGAAGTGTGTTTTAGGCTTTTAGCAATTATCTTATCACGTTATAAATTGTTGTTGTTAATTATAGATTTTCCTCTATATATTTTATATCTCAACCGCCTTTATTAGGCCTCTTCGATTAGCTTTCCATTTATAATAAACATCAAGATAAATTTTAATGATTTGTTTATATGCGACCTTACCTATTCCTCCCCTAATCCGAGAGTAGGCGGTCCTAACTTGGAAACCGAAGTTAAACAACGTTGAGCCCTTTCAATCGTAAATAACTTTTACAGAGCAAATGATTTAAAACTTATTAAATGAATATTTTTTAGTAGATATTTTATGAAAGATTTTCTTTGAATAGTCTTCGTACTGTTTCAAAGATGAACTAACGTTTGGTTTATTTATGCTACGCAGTTTGCGCTCTATCGTTACGATAGAGAGAGAGAGAATCACGGTTTCACTTTGCAGTAAGAGTAAATCGATTCTGACGTTTTGTTCATTCTTCTTTCAAACTGAAATGTTTTAAATACTAATTTAAAGGAACTTGTTAATTTTCAATTTCTTAGTCCTTTCAGTTTTTTCCTTTGGTCAAATAACCTGTTTATTGACGAAAGGTGAGTGGGCTTTTCTCTTCGGTGTGAAATCAAGAGAGAGAGAGAGAGACGGAGAGAGAGAGAGGAAGAGAGAACGTTCCGATCTTTATTCTCGTCCCAAGCGAGTAACGTTGTTCTCCAGTCAGTTTTTTACTCTCGTCCC
The DNA here is from genome assembly GCF_036898095.1 of Palaemon carinicauda. NCBI lineage: Eukaryota > Metazoa > Arthropoda > Malacostraca > Decapoda > Palaemonidae > Palaemon > Palaemon carinicauda. The sequence goes on along the minus strand of NC_090730.1, from coordinate 65,743,460 downwards.
AGGTCTCTGTACGGGGAGAAAGGATAAAACGTTTTTAGTTTTTATTCTCGTCCCAAGGCACTGTACGGTGAGAGATTGAAAACGTAGTTTTGAATGAACTAGCGTTTAGTCTCCTCCCCAGTCACTGATCCTTTTATCTTTATATATTTACGTTTTATTCGATATATATGTTTACTGTTTTTTGCTTGTATTAATGTGCTTACATTATACGACTTATTTCGCAATTATAACCTTTTGATGTAGGGTAGAATTGCATGCTTCAGGTAGAAATCAGTTTTATTCATGCCTAATGTGAATTATTGAAAAATTCGATTTCAGTGAAGTAAGTGCAAAACAGAAAATCGTAGTGATAAAGTGATAATTGCGCAAAGTGTTATCAGTGTTGCGACCGAGGGTTCGTCTGTTCGTGCCTGTCGTTCGCCTAGTCCGAGACCTCTTGCAAGCTCCCAAGCCCCAGGGAGAAGTAATGTCGTACGACTTATGGGTTCGAGAGGCCTTGATCAGCGAACAGACGTTCCCTCTATGGTTTCAGGCGTGTCTCATCAAGACCGCCCCTACCATAAGACGTGCGAGACGATTTTCTCCTCGTCATCCGAAGGCTTTTCGCGTAAGAAACCGTGGAGCAAGGTTTCGAGGCCCTTAAAGCGAAAGTCAGTCCCTTCAGGACAGGTCCAGCGTCCTGGTTGTAGCCATTGGGACAGCTCTGACCCTATGCAGTCATCGGAAGACTGCTTGCCGCCTAAACAAAAGCGTAACACAGGCTCCGAGAGTCTTATTGTAGGCAAGGTTTTGCAGTCACAGACGTTACCCTCGTCTCTTACCGCACCCATTCCCGTTGATCCTAAATGGGTTGTACTGCAAGACATGCAGAATAAGCTTGCCTCTCTTATGGAGGACTATTCTGCTGAGCAGGTTCACGATGATCCTCGCCGCTTAGCTGATCGAGATCCTGGCCGTCAGCCGCCCAAACGAGCCTTTGCTCGTCCTGTTGACATTGACGTTACAAAGTCACGTCAATCATGTTTTGTAGAGCCTCACTCGATGCAGTCCCGTGTTGACTCTCAGCCGCTTGTGGACGTTCAGCCGCTGCCGCTTGCTCTTGTTGACGTTCAGGACGTTCGCCAACCAGCATAGTTGACTTGTTTTGACGTTGAGCGTCAAGCACCGCAGTCAAGAGTTGTTTTGACTGCTCAGTCTAGGCAGTCAAGGCAGTCTCGAGTTGACGTCGAGCGTCCTCCCGCACCTGTTGTTGTTGCTGGTCAGTCCTTTAAGCAGTTACATGACATAGCGTCCTTGACTGCTACTGTTGCTCCTTTGCGTGTGGACTCTGCTTGTCAAGCATTGCCACCACGGCAGGTCTCTCCCTTGCTTGAGACTCGGCAATTGTCGGACAAGGTTCCTTCAGATGAGGAAGTTGCTGATCCCCCTCCTACTGATATTCCCTTGAGGACTCTGTCAGACGGAGAGGAGCCTAAAGCTGCTCAGCCCTCTATGGACTTTAAATAAATCATGCTGATTTTTAAGGATCTTTGTCCGGATCTTTTTGTAACTGCTGCTCCTCGTTCGCCTAAACGTCAGAGTTTACACTAGGCCTAGCTACTTCGAAGCCGTTGTTTTCTAAGCTAGTGCTCTCTCGCTCTTCTAAGAGAGCTTTACGTTTGCTAGGCGGCTGGTTAGTCACCAGGAGGAGTTTGGGGGAGACAGCCTTTGCTTTCCCTCCTTTTAAGCTGGCTTATAGAGCGAGAGTCTGGTATGACACGGGAGAAGTTTTCGGCTTGGGAGTTCCTGCCTCTGCCCAGATAGACTTCTCAAACCTTATAGACTCTCCCTGGCGCCTGGCCATGAGACGCTCCAAGATTTTATGGTCGGCTTCAGAGCTAGACCATCTTCTGTTAGGAGTTTTTTTCGAGCGTTTGAAGTTTTGCTGTACAATTATGTCATGCATAAACAAGGCTATCAGGGATGGCTCTAATAATCTGACAGCCACGTTCTCTGCAGGAACAAGTCTATCAGGGATGGCTCCAATGATCTGGCAGCCACGTTCACTGCAGGAGTACGTAAGAGGCAAGTGCGCTTAATGTGTTCATTGTCAAGACAAACTTCACGATGAAGTCTACCAGGCTGTCTTGACAGCATTAATGGAAGGCGACTGGATGGTGTCTCTCGACCTTCAGGATGCATACTTCCACATTCCTATACACCCGGATTCCCAACCGTTTCTGAGGTTTGTTTACAGGAATGTGGGGTACCAGTTTTGAGCCCTGTGCTTTGGCCTCAGTCCTGCTCCTCTCGTGTTTACGAGGCTCATGAGGAATGTGGCAAAATTCCTCCATCTATCGGGAATCCGAGCCTCCCTGTACTTGGACGACTGGCTTCTCAGAGCATCGTCCAGTCATCGCTGTCTGCAGGATCTACATTGGACGTTGAGTCTGGCCAGGGAGTTGGGACTTTTGGTCAACCTAGAAAAGTCCCAACTGATCCCATCCCAGATTATTCTATATTTGGGGATGGAGATTCGCAGTCCAGTTTTTTCGGGCTTTTCCGTCTGCCACCCGAATAGAACAAGCCCTGCTCAAAGTCCAACTAATGCTGAAAAGAGAACGTTTGTTCAGTCAGGAGTTGGAAGAGTCTCGTAGGGACTCTCTCATCCCTGGAGCAGTTTGTCTCGCTAGGGAGACTACACCTTCGGCCTCTCCAGGTCCATCTAGCCTCTCACTGGAACAAGGACAAGACGTTAGAGACGGTATCAATCCCAGTCTCCGAACCAGTAAAGGCATGCCTGAAATGGTGGGACAGCAATATCAGTCTGAGAGAGGGACTATCCCTAGCAGTCAAGAACCCAAACCACGTGTTGTTCTCAGACGCGTCGGATTTGGGTTGGGGTGCGACCCTGGACGGTCGGGAATGCTCGGGTCTGTGGACCTCAAGTCAGAAGAGCTTGCACATCAACGGCAAGGAGCTATTAGCAGTCCACTTGGCCTTGATGAAATTCGAAAGCTTACTTCGAAACAAAGTGGTAGAGGTCAACTCAGACAACACCACAGCTTTGGCGTACATCTCCAAGCAAGGAGGCACACACTCCCTCACGCTGTACGAGATCGCAAGGGACCTTCTCATATGGTCAAGAAATCGAGGCATCTCCCTGTTGACGAGATTCATCCAGGGGGACTTGAACGTCTTGGCAGACTGTCTCAGTCGGAGGGGTCAGGTGATACCCACGGAATGGACCCTCCACAAGGACGTGTGCAAGAGTCTTTGGGCTACTTGGGGTCAACCCACCATAGACCTCTTTGCCACCTCGTTGACCAAAAGGTTACCAATCTATTGCTCACCAGTCCCAGATCCAGAAGCAATCCGCATAGATGCGTTTCTACTGGATTGGTCTCATCTGGACTTATATGCATTCCCACCATTCAAGATAGTCAACAAGGTACTGCAGAAGTTCGCCTCTCATGAGGGGACAAGGTTGACGTTGGTTGCTACCCTCTGGCCCGCGAGAGAGTGGTTCACCGAGGTACTTCAATGGCTGGTAGACATTCCAAGAAGTCTTCCTCTAAGGGTAGATCTCTTACGTCAGCCCCACGTAAAGAATGTTCATCAAAGCCTCCCCGCGCTTCGTCTGACTGCCTTCAGACTATCGAGAGACTCTCAAGAGCTCGAGGCTTTTCGTAGGAGGCAGCCAGTGCGATTGCGAGAGCTAGGAGAGCTTCTACCATCAGAGTATACCAGTCGAAGTGGGAAGTCTTTCGAGACTGGTGCAAGTCAGCATCTGTGTCCTCTTCCAGTACCTCTGTAGCCCAAATCGGAGATTTTCTTTTACATCTGAGAAATGTTCGCTCCCTCTCAGCTCCCACGATTAAGGGCTACAGGAGCATGTTGGCTTCGGTCTTTCGTCATAGAGGCTTAGATCTTTCCAACAATAAAGATCTCCAAGATCTCCTTAAGTCTTTCGAGACCTCTAAGGAACGTCGTTTGGCAACTCCTGGATGGAACTTAGACGTGGTCCTAAGGTTCCTCATGTCAGACAGGTTTGAGCCATTACATTCAGCCTCCCTGAAGGATCTCACCCTCAAGACGCTTTTCCTAGTGTGCTTGGCTTCGGCTAAAAGGGTCAGTGAAATTCATGCCTTCAGTAAGAACATCGGCTTTTCTACAGAAAAAGCCACATGTTCACTTCAACTTGGTTTCCTGGCCAAAAATGAACTGCCTTCTCGTCCTTGGCCTTAGTCTTTTGATATACCTTGCCTGTCAGAGATCGTAGGCAACGAACTTGAAAGAGTGCTGTGTTCAGTTAGAGCTCTTAAGTTCTACTTAGCTCGTACTAAGTCCTTACGAGGTGGATCTGAGGCATTATGGTGCTCAGTTAAGAAACCATCATTGCCTATGTCAAAGAATGCTTTGTCATATTTTATCAGATTTTTAATACGAGAGGCTCATTCTCACTTGAATGAAAAAGACCGATGCTTGCTTAAGGTTAAGACGCACGAAGTAAGAGCTATAGCAACTTCCGTGGCCTTTAAGCAAAATAGATCTCTGCAAAGTATTATGGACGCGACCGTTTGGAGAAGCAAGTCGGTATTCGCGTCATTTTACTTAAAAGATGTCCAGACTCTTTACGAGGACTGCTACACACTGGGTCCATTCGTTACAGCGAGTGCAGTAGTGGGTAAGGGTTCTACCACTACATTCCCTTAATTCCAATATCCTTTTAATCTGCTCTTGAAATGTTTTTTAATTGGGTTGTACGGAAGGCTAAGAAGCCTTTCGCATCCTGGTTGATTTGGCGGGTGGTCAAATGTCATTTCTTGAGAGCGCCCAGATTAGGGGTTTGATGAGGTCCTGTTGTATGGGTTGCAGCCCTTGATACTTCAGCTCCTGGGAGTCTTTCAGCATCCTAAGAGGATCGCTGGGCTTCATGAGGAAGACAGACTAACAAGGCAGAGTAATCGTCTAAGTCAACTTCCTTACCAGGTACCTATATATATTTGGGTTTTGTTATGATATAACTGTCAAAAACTCTAAGCATATACGCTGTAAACTTAATTAACTCTGGTCTCTACCCACCACCATGGGTGTGAATCAGCTATTATATATTCACCGGCTAAGTTAAATATTTAAAAATGATATTTTAATTATAAAATAAATTTTTGAATATACTTACCCGGTGAATATATAAATTAAAGGCCCCCCTTCCTCCCCGATAGAGACCCAGCGGGATGAGAAGAATTGGGTCTGTTTACATGTATATGCGGTATCTGGCCGATAGTTGGCGCTAGTGGGCACACCCGCAACCTTCATAGCGATCGCTCGCGAGTTTTTGTGTTTTTTCTGTCGAGCCGCCGGAGGCTCAGCTATTATATATTCACCGGGTAAGTATATTCAAAAATTTATTTTATAATTAAAATATTTTTTAAGTCCCCACTGGCATTTGCACAAAATGCGAGCGTTAGTCTGTCCTTCATTGGTTTATGGCCAGGAAGTTTACTTTCTTCAGCTGTGATATATGTACGGCGGGAAATTTTCTTCCAGAAAAGGCCAGTTTCATCGCAGTTAAAAATTTTCTGAGGAATGTTGCCTTCTCTGGAAATTACGTTCTCAAACTTCCTGAGGAATTCTTCTGCTGCTTTCTTGTCAGAACTGGCCGCCTCTCTCTCCATGCCTGACAACTGAGTGAATACCAGTCCTCTTCCTAAACCGATCAAACCACCCATGAGAAGCCTTAAACTCTTGGGAGGCTTGCTGCGACGTTCCTTCGCCTCCGCCGTCTCTCTGGGCTTCCATGAGATCGGCAAAGATGGCGCTCGCATTGTGCGAAATTACCGATTGCGTGAGTGTATCACCAGCGATTTCCTTCTCTGTAATCCACAGAAGAAGGAGTCTCTCCATCTCATCATTGATTGAGGTCCTTCCACTGGCAAGGACAGTCATGCCTTTAAAAGACTTACTTGCTTTAATGGCTCATCTTCTTACTTCTGCCTTTAACATCACTAGCAATCTTGGGACCCATGGCTAACGAATTAAAGTTATAATTAAGCACTAAAATGCACAAAAAATAACAATATCGCAAGCACTCACACGAGATCAAGTCTTTACGAAACGCACACAAGATTCTGAACTGAGCGCGCATATGACAAAGAGAGAGAGAGGCAACATCTCTCTCAAGCATTGTGGGAGGATTTTCGGCCAATAACGTATCGGCATCTTAGTGATGCCATGATGCCGACCAATAGCAGACCAGCTTCTTAGTGACGTATGCAGTGATGTATGAGCGTGGTGGTAAGCTACTGACTCGCACAGTCGTACGCGTAGAAACCGCCAAATTTGAGTTTCGGAATTTGATGCCGTGAGGTGGGGAAAATGTCGTAACGAGGGGACGAAAAAAAATCGTATTCCACACTGTAACGTGAAAAAAACGTAAAGTGGGGACGCTGTATGCCGGGGGTCTACTGTACTTAACACGAGGTCAACTACGAATGGAAAAGTTGTAAACTTTGCAAACAAAATGATCAGAGAAGAGGTGGCAAACAAAATTCAGACATTGGTGGCTGACGCTGAAACGAGAAAAATTGGAAAACTAAACAAAAAACGGATTTTGAGCGAAGCGAAAAATCTATTTTTGGGTGAGATAGCCATGGCGTCCTGATGGAAGGTTCCTTTTTGGTAGCTTCCTTGGGTATATAACTACTAAATATTCCCAGAGAATTTAACCACAGGTTATCACAGAATTCTAACTTCTGGAGCGAGTATCTTAAAGGTTTCCCTTTAAGACATCGTATATCAACAGGGGACGCATGTATTAACGCGCCACATAGCTATCTACACCCTACATAGAGTTAACACTTCGAAGTGTAGGGGCGGAGAATAGCTGGGGAGCCGTTCCACAGCTAATCTCGTTCGTGGCTACTTTTGGTACTCGAGACGTAAACAAACGGGCGCCATTGTTAAATGACGTCACGTCCGTCCTCATCCTGAAGCCAGTTGCTTGCCGATCACCATGATACAGCAGAGCAGGGTGGGACCTGAAAAAATGGACGAAGTAGCAGGGAGGGTCCATCAGGACACCATGGCTATCTCACCCAAAAATAGATTTTTCGCTTCGCTCAAAATCCGCTTTTTGGGCTCAAGCCATGGCGTCCTGATGGAAGAATACCAGAGAATCAATGTATCGTGGTAGATTTTCCACTATTTGAGTAAGTGCCGAGGGCTTTGAACAGGGTAGCATAGTAATCTTAATAGAAGAACCGTAGGGAAGAGAACTTCCTGCCCCCCTGGCAGTGAAGTCCCCACGGGCCATGCCGAGATCAAAGTGGTCATCGAAGGGCTACTCACCTTGCTAGAAGAACCTGAAGAACTTGGAGACAAGACTGAATGGTTGGCATTCATATAGGAACATTCTCAAGGGCAGACAAGTGGTGGTTAGGCACTGTATGTTAATGGAGAATTGTCTGGTCTCTAAGGTATGAAGTAAGTAAGTATTCGTGTAGGAATATTACATTGCACAGGTGAATATATAATAAGGGTTGAAACCTTAGTAATCTTCATCAACCATAAGAGGAAGGGGATAATAAAACTATGACAGACGTGTATTTCATAGTATAAGTAGGAGCGGATTGAGACGCACAAGTAATAAAATAGAAATTTTATTTCCCAATTGCAGAGTATATTAATGAAATGCAATATATGTAAAAGTAATTTACAACAAATTATAATGTACATAGTAATGAAAGACGTGCTCTTGAATCTGAAAGAGAATTTCAAATTTATCAGTAGGCACTCGTTCTCGAGGAACGTCAGTCTTTAAAAGTAAAACACATCATGCTCTAGGCATGCGGCACTCGTGTGATGACTATGACATTTCACCTGGGATAAGAACTGTTATATGAAAAGCACTAAGTGTTTTTGAAATCACTACGTATCACTCGAGGGTCAACATAGGCACCCGTAGAGTTAAAGTCCCAAGTAACTCACTGTTCTATGCAGAGTTAGGTGCAGGTTTCATAACACTACCTGCGGCTACCACAAAATGTTTGACTTCGTGCACTTGTTTCGCATAATGTTTGAAGAAAACACGCGAGGATTTCCAGCCTGTGAAACTCTTAAGGCTTTCGAAATCCATACTCTGAAAGAAATTCAGAGACGATGCAACTTTTCTAGGATCATGACCGGCGGGTGTACTGTCAGGATCCGCTCTGCGAATGAAGTAGGTGATTTTCGCTCTTAGTTGTTTCAGTGACAGGTCGCTGCCCAATGTTTCTCCTTCGAAGAGTTGGCCTCCACCAAAGTCCGAAGTTCTGCGAAGATAGACCTTGAGGCTCTCTACTGGGCATAGAGAGGCATCTTCTTTCAGGGGGCATATTCTCCAAGGGCCCCATCTTTTGGTGGGTAATTCGTTTTTGGCGAGAAACGTCTGATCCGGGAAGAGGGTAAGGTCTCCTGAGTCAGTAAACAGGATATGACTCTCTTCTCTTGATAATGCCACTATTTCGCTGACTCGGGCTCCTGAAGCAAGAGCAAAAAGAAATATAACTTTCTGAGTCAGATCCTTGAGAGGGCATGAATCATTATCCAAGTTGGAGGCGAAATGGAGCACCTTGTCCAAAGACCAGGAGATCGGTTTCGGTGGGGGTGCTGGGCGTAGACGAGCGCATGCTTTTGGCAGTTTATTGAAGATGTCGCTGGACAGATCAATCTGGAAGGCATACATTAGTGGTCTAGTCAAGGCCGATTTGCAAGTAGAAATCGTGTTGGCTGCCAAGCCCTGTCCATGAAGGTGAATAAAGAAGGACATGCAAAATTCGATGGTGATTTCTGTAGGATTTTTTGCCTTGACGAATGAGACCCATTTTCTCCAGGATGATTCGTATTGCCGTCTTGTGGATTCTGTCTTGTATTCCTCGAGGAAGTCTAGACTTTTCTTCGAGATCCCAAACCTTTTCTTCGCGGCTAGGGAGAGAAAATCATGAGATGAAGGTCCTTGATTTTCGATGATGAAGCGAAGACAGTCGACTTCTGTACTTGCTGGGAGAGAACTGGGCCCGGGAGAGGAATCAGCGTGGGCTGCAGCTCCAGGACCAGGGGGTACCAATTGCTCCGGGGCCACTTGGGAGCCACTAGGGCCGCTGTCCCTTTGAAGGTTCTTAGTTTGGAGAGGACTTTCAGCAGTAGGTTGGTGGGAGGGAACAGGTAGATCTTGGACCATCTGTTCCAGTCCAGTGACATGGCATCCACTGCTTCTGCCTTGGGGTCCTCGTACAGGGCCACATATCGAGGAAGTTGATTGTTGTCGCTCGTTGCGAAGAGATCGATCTGAAGTTCTGGGACTTGGTGAGAGATGAAGGAGAATGATCTTGCGTCCAGAGACCATTCCGACTCTATCGGGCTTGTCCGGGATAGAGCGTCCGCCGTCACGTTGCGGAATCCTTGTAGGTGAACTGCAGACAGGTGCCACTTCTTCTTCTCTGCCAGACGGAAGATTGTCAGAAGCACCTGATTTATCTGGGGCGATCTTGAGCCTTGGCGATTGAGACATCGAACTACTACCGAGTTGTCTAGGGTTAGACGAATATGGATCGAGGGAGGCGGGGAGAGTTTCTTCAGTGTTAGAAGGACCGCCATGGCCTCCAAGATGTTGATGTGAAACGTCTTGAATAGGGGAGACCATGTGCCTTGAGCCTGTTTTTGGTGGGAGTGACCTCCCCAACCCTCCAGCGAAGCGTCCGTGTGGATGTTGAGTGATGGAGGTGGATGTTGAAGAGGGATGGACCTTTTCAGGGCCGTTGCTTCTGACCACGGCTTGAGGAGAAGCCGAAGTCTGTTTGGGAGCCGTCTCTTGAGGTCTCTTCGAGCGATGGATGCAGAACGTCTCCAGACTCCCGCGGCATCCTTTAGCTGTGCACGAAGCACTGGGTTTGTCACTGAGGCGAACTGTAGAGAGCTTAGAACTCGTTCCTGCTGACGTCTTGAGATCCGTTTGGATTTCAGCAGTCGCTTGACAGCCCCTGCTATTTCCTTCCTTTTCTTCTGGGGGATGGAAAGGCAGTGTGACTGAAGGTTCCACTGGATTCCTAACCATTGGAACTTCTGAGCTGGAGAGAGGCGAGATTTCTTCGCGTTTATCTTGAATCCCAGGTGTTCTAGGAACTGGGTGACTTTGCTGCAGGATCTTAAACAATCCTCGGGCGATGGAGCCCAGACTAGCCAGTCGTCGAGGTAGGCCATCACCTGGACGTCTTAGAGGCGGAGCTGTTGTACTATGGCGTCCGCCAGCTTTGTGAAGATCCGAGGGGCCACGTTGAGGCTGAAGGGCATGGCCCTGAAGGCGTAGCTTTTCCTTTGGAGTCGAAATCCTAGGTAGGAGGAAGCGTGGTGGTTCATTGGAACGTGCCAGTAGGCATCCGCCAGGTCTATGGAGACCGTGTAAGAACCTCGAGGCAGAAGGGTCCTTATCTGTTGGAGAGTCAGCATCTTGAACTTGTTCGCTATGAACTTGTTGAGGGGGGATAAGTCTAGAATGACTCTGAGCTTGTCGGAGTCCTTCTTGGGAACGCAAAACAGTCTCCCTTGGAACCTGGTTGACTTTACCCTCCTTATCACCTTCTTGTTCAAGAGATCTAGGACATATTCTTCCAGAAGGGGGGTTGATTGTTGGAAGAATTGCTGGAAGGTTGGGGGTGGTTGAGTCCAACTCCAGCCCAGAGCACCCTGAACTAGGAAGGATGGAAGACGTATCGCTATTGCAGGGGAGGTCGGAGACCTAGCCCCAGCAATAGAGGACGGACTAGCCGTTCCTCATTCTCGGACGCAACCCTAAGGGGGGATCATTCCCTTAGGGGGGATAGAGAAGCGATATATACTCTGATAAGAGCCTGATCCCCTTACGTGGTAGGGGGAGCAAGGCTGCACAGAGGGGATGCCCTAAGGCAGGGGATGAAGGAAGCATATAGGGGTCCTACTTGTAGGTTAGGTTAGAAAGGCACACTAACTAACCTGTCCCCTATATGGTCCCTGAAGGCGAAAACACTTGCATCACAGTCAATGGTATTGTAAAATAATGCCACTATCTTCATAAATTAACCTAGGATCACTGAAAAATATCATGCATGAACACTGATATAGGCGCTCTGGCCTAGGGGCTAGACTAGCCAACTGGTAATGGGTCAATTGATGACCGATAACAAGGCGTCAAAACACGATATAAAAGTTCCTAGCTATGAAGACTAAATAACTAATAGTATCGATTAGTTAATGAGGCCGGAAAATGCTGTTAAGGCTATCTAAATAAGGCATGCAAAACAACAGCGACGCCATAAAATGGCGGGTCCGGTCGAGGCACAGCTCTGCCACAAAACATCAAATATCTCGAAAAGTAAAAGTTACTTTACGGTCAGAGCTTAATTAAACAATACTGGAACCTTGTACTCAACTTTCCAGAAGAAGGCGAGGCCGAGGGTAGAGACATGGCTAAGATGCAAGTCGATAAGTACGCACAGGGAAAAAATCCGACTAGTAAGGCAAGCTACTAAACGAAGGATGAGGACGGACGTGACGTCATTTAACAATGGCGCCCGTTTGTTTACGTCTCGAGTACCAAAAGTAGCCACGAACGAGATTAGCTGTGGAACGGCTCCCCAGCTATTCTCCGCCCCTACACTTCGAAGTGTTAACTCTATGTAGGGTGTAGATAGCTATGTGGCGCGTTAATACATGCGTCCCCTGTTGATATACGATGTCTTAAAGGGAAACCTTTAGGATACTCGCTCCAGAAGTTAGAATTCTGTGATAACCTGTGGTTAAATTCTCTGGGAATATTTAGTAGTTATATACTCAAGGAAGCTACCAAAAAGGAACCTTCCATCAGGACGCCATGGCTTGAGCCCAAAAAAGATACTAGTGTTTGTTCTAGGAGTTTTGTAGATTGTTACAAAGGATATTGTTCTGTTTTTTGGCATAAAGTTTATTTCTATATATTCAAAGCTTGTTACACTAGTTCTCTTCAACATTTTGAGATTTGAGTAACTTTTATGAATAGAGTCCAACGCCCCCACCAGACCTACCTTCTCTCGGTATGTGAAAGAAGGCGTGTGTGGGGGATGTCATTTTAGTGATCTTTGCCTTATCCGATTTATTTAACCATGTTTCAGATAATGCTAGCATATCCAAATATTTCTCGTTTATCAATTCTCGAATTTGAACAGTCTTATTACCTACAGATTGCATATTTATATAGCCACAGTTTATGACATCCCTAGTAACCATGATCAGTATTTTCAGCTAGTCTTTCCAATTCCAAGTCATAAGCTTTGCAGTCTCTAGAATTTACTATGTGGTCACTTGGTTTGTTTAACTTTGTGCTGTTTATACACTGATACTTGCAAATTACACTTGGTGGAATGTTTTCCTGAACATTTCCCGCAGACTTTATCATCATTCTTAGACTAGCAATCTTTTTTAAGATGATACCTCAATGTAAATTAATCGATAAATACAATCATACAGAGTAATTTTAAACTGAAGCACCTTTCACAGAGAGAGAGAGAGAGAGAGAGAGAGAGAGAGAGAGATGAGTGGATCGTTGCATAGGTAAATTAGTCAACTGCAGGTAACAACTGATTGTATCATTAGATACATCTAAGAGGAAAAATAGTATTAATCCTAGAGATACATACGACAAAGTAGATTGTTAGATGTTTAGAAAAAAAATAATACAAAATAAGTTTAAACTTTCAGAGAGAGAGAGAAGAAAGGGGGAAGGAAGGAGGGGATTCGAGTTGAAGGGGGAGGGTAGACTGAGCTTTCTATTTTATACAGTTGTGTTCGTCTTCATTTCTGGGTTATCGAGATTTGCCTCTTGGACGGGAAAACGTGTCTTTATTCTTTACAATAAGTGATTATTTTTTATTATAAAATACCTCACAGGGTGTAATACACTATAGCGATTATTTGTTGAACAAAAACTTATAAAATGTGCTCCATTTTCATTTGTAATTTCGCCGAGATCCTCAACACCCATCACATTATCTATACCTTGATTATTCTTTCCAACTTTAGCATTGAGGTCACCAATCACAATTTTTATATCTCTCTCTGGGATCTCATCTATTATACTCAACAGTTCTTCATAGTATTCATCTTTCCTTTCTTCATGGAATCATTTGTTGGTGCAGAGCAAACTAAAACATGCATATTGCACTGCTTTTGTTTAAACTTTGCAAGTAACAATCTACTGTTTACAGCTCATCGCCCTATTAATGACTTTTCTGCTCTTGGTGGCAATCATCATTCCTACCTCTTCTTTTCAAACTTCATCTGTTTTCTGTGAAGTGAGTGTATGTATATATATATATATATATATATATATATATATATATATATATATATATATATATATATATATAATATGTACATATATATATATATATATATATACATATATATGTGTGTATATATATACATATTATATATATATACATATATATATGTACATATATATATATATATATATATATATATATATATATGTGTGTGTGTGTGTGTGTGTGTGTGTGTGTGTGTCACTAGCGGATCCAAGATGTATGTGTATGTCACTAGCGGATCCAGGGGGTGTCATGACCCCCTCCCCCTTTTTTAAGAAAAAAAAGTGTGACTGGTAAACTTTGGATTTCAAGAAAAAAAAATTGACCCAAACTTGGGGCTTTCAATAAAGTTTGACTATTAAATTTGGGGTTTAAAAAAGAAGTTACCATCAAACTTCAGATTTTCAGGAAT